>NC_133456.1:70737391-71099058 GCF_048565385.1 Saimiri boliviensis
CTTAAAGACTATGGAGCTAATCATAATGATCCTTTAGCCCACTTACATGATCGTAGGACACCAGCTCCCTGTCCATCTCTTCCAGTTTCTAGAATAGGAACAAGTGACGCGTGCTCTCCCAATCCGGTCACCCATCTTGTCACCTTGCCTCTGGCTCAGCTGTGACGACAGTGCTTCACTGGCACAGGTGTCCTCTGCTGAGCTGTGAGAGCTCCAAAGACACCCCACAGTCTCTGACAGGGTTGGGGGGGAGAATGGTCGTCTTCTCTGTTCTCGGTACATTTTGTTTTCTGGGTCCCACAGCTGCCCCGTGTGTTCCTCTCATGACGTTCTTCAAATTCTCCCTCCATTGCCTTCCTCAGGTTGGTGGATCCGTTTCCTGGGCTGTGTGACAGGGCTGGAGGGACTGACAGCATGCTGTCTTCTCACCGCTGTCCCTGCCTGCTTGTTTTTCTCGTTTCTTCTCGGTAGTTTCTTGCAGGTACTGGTCTCTCTTTTAAAGAAAAGCAGGTTCTCCATGCGCATCTCTTCAGGCAAATAGATGTCCGGGAGCATGGATGGCTTACTGGTTCAACAACCGGATTTCTTCTTTGTCTCGCTCTGTCACCTGGGCTGGAGTGCTCACCTCACTGCAACCTCCACCTCGTGGGTTCAAGCGATTCTCCTGCCTCAGCCTCTTGAGTAGCTGGGATTACGGGCACCCTCCACCACTCCTGGCTAAGTTTAAAATTTTTTTAGTAGAGATGGGTTTTCACCATATTGGCCAGGCTGGTCTTGAACTCCTGGTCTCACGACCCACCCGCCTCGATCTCCCAAAATGCTGGGATTATAGGCGTGAGCCACTGGGCCTGGCCACAGCCAGATTTCAACAGAGACTATGTCTTGTTTGACTTTGTGTCCCTAATGTCAGCTCAGTGCTTGCTACAGAATGGACCTCAAATCCTTGTTGAATTAAGGAGTCAACGTTTGTTAAAAGGTACGTATATTCATTCCGTGAAGCTAGAACAGAGGTGTCCCAACTTCATGGTCATGTCCACATTTGTAAAACACCTGACCAAGATTAAAGCTGTATATTGTCTCAATCTACAACATGGTTTAAAAAGATTAACAAACATTTATTTGGAAAGATATGTGCAAAACAACTTGTGCTAGCCCCTAGGAAGTTATCGATGTTGTGGAGACTAGGAGACTCCTGGGGGAACGGAGGCAGGGAAAGTGGGAGTGGGGAGAGGGGGAAAGGGTGGTGAGGATTCCCACTGAACCCCTGCCAGCTAGCTCCCAAGTTCTCACTCTGAGGTGAGCAAGCTCCCTTTTCAGTTTTCTTTAAATGGAAGGTTCCTGAATAAGCAATCAGCTCACGTAGTTTGACAATAAACTCCTACTCACAAAAAGCTGCCTTCTACTCATTTTCGCTTGTCACCTGGCTCCTGAGGGACATTTTATAACCACCAGTGCAAATCCGCTTCAGATTGGGGTCAGAGGGAAGTTATGGACACTTAAAACTTTTAGTCCCTCAGGCAAGGTCAAAGCTGACTGACTTGTTTAGGGAAAAAAATCTGTCTTGGTCTTGTTAGTCTTATGTTTGAACATGCTGAGCTTATCAACCTGGACAAGGAGCCCTGATTGTTCACAAACCAGCACATTTTCAGAGGTCTCGCCCTGTGCTTCAGAAGGCTTCGGCAACAGCTGAGTCTGGCGTTTGGGTTCTGAGGAAGCTCTGCTTGATGAGGACATTCCCGTGATGGTCCAGAAGCAAGTCAGAACCAAAGCCAGGAAGGAAAGGGGACACTCAGTGACTAGGAGATAGGGAACCAAGAGCCAGCACGGAAGGTCCCAGGAGGGTCTGGAGTCAAGGTGCCCGGGCAGGAATGGGTCTGGAAGGAGAATGACTGGGAGGAAGCCAGGAGGGTCCAGCGTGGTGGCTGCGAACAGGTGAACACCTCACCTCCTAGGCTTATGTTTCTTGGCAAATATATGGGTAGGTGTGTGTGTAATAGATAAATTTCAATGGGCCAGAGGTTGGCGGGGAAAAATACACCACCAACAAAATATAACTTAACAAATGAAAGAGCTAATGAAACGGAAATCACTTCCAATCAAGAGACCACCTGGTTGTTTCTTTTCTTTTCTTTTTATTTTTTGAGATGGAGTCTCACTCTGTTGCTCAGGCTGGAGTGCAGTGGGGCCATCTCAGCTCACTGCAACCTGCACCTTCTGGTACAAGCAATTCCCCTGCCTCAACCTCCAGAATAGCTGGGATTACAGGCTCCTGCCGTCGTGCCCAGCTAATTTTTGTATTTGTAGTAGAAATAGAGTTTCACCATGTTGGTCAGGCTGGTCTCGAACTCCTTACCTCAGGGGATCCACCCAGCTTGGCCTCCCAAAGTGCTGAGATTACAGGGATTACAGGCATGAGCCACCTCACCTGGCCCCACCTGAGTATTTCTGTGTCATCAATACGATGTTCGAGCTTTAATAAAACTTTTAGCAGATTTTATATAGTTGTTTAGAAAAATTGTCGATGAAAGGAATTGACATTATCAGCAAAAACTAAGTGATATTTATCATTTTCTTTTAGTGAATACTTTCTTTTCCCTCTTTATGACATGACATTTTATTATTGCTTTCCCTGGGTTATTTTCTGAAATAAAAATTTACTTAGATATAAAGTTATCTGATTATACGTTAAATTTTCAATTAAACACTTAAAATGTTAAGGCTTAATTTAATTAAAAAATCAGTGAGTTCTTACTGCCAAATAGTTTATAAGATTACCCTCTCTCTTTTCTGGCTAACACTTATCACTTCTGTGAGTAGCTCATTTGGGTTTTGTTTTTTGCTCTATAGTAGATACAGACATAGAACATGTGTGTGTGTGTGTGTGTGTGTGTGTGTGCGTGCGTGTGTGCGTGTGTGCACATGGGTGTGTGCGTGCGTGCGTGTATGTGTACTATAAGCATCCTCAGGGCAGAACTATACTGACCTTGCCCATCTTTTTATTTCTAGCACACTTGCACAGTGTCTAGTATACAGTAGGCATTTAATAGTTGCTGAGTGACAGAATGGAGATGAGATGAGATGAAGTGATTAAACCAATGAGCCACACCTGGTAAAGAAAGCTGTGGGTGTTATCGGAGTACAGAGCAGAGGCTGCTGACCCTGGAGGTCAGGCAAGCCAGCAGGGAAAGCCTCTTCGAGGTGGTGTTTCTTTTTTTTTTTTTTTTTGAGATGGAGTTTCGCCCTTGTTACCCAGGCTGGAGTGCAATGGCGCGATCTCGGCTCACCGCAACCTCCGCCTCCTGGGCTCAGGCAATTCTCCTGCCTCAGCCTCCTCAGTAGCTGGGATTACAGGCACGTGCCACCATGCCCAGCTAATTTTTTGCACTTTTTTAGTAGAGACGGGGTTTCACCATGTTGACCAGGATGGTCTCGATCTCTCAACCTCGTGATCCACCCGCCTCGGCCTCCCAAAGTGCTGGGATTACAGGCTTGAGCCACCGCGCCCGGCCTGAGGTGGTGTTTCTTGATGGAACCCTCTGAGCCGGGTGAAGATGAGAGTGCCAGAGTCCCAAGGAAAGCATGGGAGTGCTGGGAACGGCACCTCACCTGACGTCGGCTGGAAGAGGGAGACTTTTCGAGGGGAGTGGGAGAAACAGTGAGAGGTGGGGCGGCGGACAAGACCACAGCACGAAGGAACCCACGTGTGCCAAGGAGTGTGGAGTTCTTTCAGAGACAGCAGGGAGCCCTGATGTCGCTGTGACCACTGCAGAAAGGTCAGATTGAGAAGGAAAGACTGTGAGACTGTGTAGAAACTCTGCTTAGGAGACCAGGGCACTGGGCCAGGCACCCTCTTTAATTATTTCTTCTTCTTCTTTTCTCTCTCTCTCCCCCCAGTGCTCTCGTTAGGGGAGTGCTCCGCCCCCACAGCCTCTTCTTTCTCTCTGTCCTTTCACTTGCATTCAGGGGCTGCAAGAGGCTCTCCGCCCCACCTTGTACACCCACGAGCCTTCATCCCCCACACTTCACAGTCACACTGCTTCCCCTGGAGCCCCAGACACCTGCTAATTCAATTTCAGTTATCAGTCTTGCTTTTGTGAGACTTCTTGACCACTAGGTTCTCCTGAAAGTATTTTTGGAACCTGCAATTCCTTCATGGTTCAAACTGAGACTGCACAAAGCAGAGTGAACCATCTCTTTTTATCCCTGTCCCTCAGTTTTCCCTACACAGCCACTGCTGTTAGTTTCTGACATATCCTCCCAGAGATTCTTTATGTACATAGTAGAAAAAAAACGCTAATTGATTTGTATTTAAAACAATCTGCCCTTTCTAACAGAAATAGTAGAAATTGTTCATGTTGTTTGATTTTGCATTTTCTTTCATCAACTAATGAAACTGTCAACATCCTCAGGGTAGAACTATACTGATCTTGCCCATCTTCTTATTTCTAGCACCGTGGACAGTGGCTGGTACACAGTAGGCGTTTAATATTTGCTGAGTGACAGAATGAAGGAGATGAGACTTTTCAATCAACAAATGGAAAAAATATGCATGTGTAGAGACTGGGCTTCTCATGGGCCCATGCAAACTCACTTGGGGCCTGTGGAGTTGGCTCTGAACTGAACTACTCCCAGAGCTGCTTCTCTTACATTCTCCGACTCAGAGTCGGGGTCCTGGTGAGTAGGGCTTATGTCCATTTATCTAATCTCTTAAGTCAGAAACCCGGGAGGCATCCTTGACCACTCCCCAAATACCATTTTCTGACAGAGCAGCAAGCTCTGCTTTTTCCCCTCTTCATTCCTACCGTCATTGAACCTAAGGCTTTTGTCTATCAGGAATCCTTTGCTGAAAGGCTTCTCCTAGCTCATCTAGTTGCTCACCCCTGTGGCATTATATATATGCCTATATAATTGAACTCACCGTCATGACTGGTTTATCAGTTTGTGCCCCTCACTAGGCTCGGCAGAGATGTGCCATATTCATTTTTACCCACAGAGACATGTGAATGCTGAATGAATGAGTACATGAATAAACAGAAGATGTTAATAAGAAAGTTCACTTGGTCAACAATTGACAGCCATAGTGAGTTTTTTTTTTTTAAATTGCATTTTAGGTTTTGGGGTACATGTGAAGAACATGCAAGATTGTTGCATAGGTACACACATGCCAGTGTGATTTGCTGCCTTCCTCCCCATCACCTATATCTGGCATTTCTCCCCATGCTATCTCTCCCCAGCTCCCCACTGTAGTGACTATTTTTACGCATCGGAGCAGTGACAGGGACCAAGTATCTCAAAGGATCCAAGGTTTGTGGATCGGCTGCAAGGAGCAGAGATCAATGCTCAGGAGGAGAGAGGCTTTCACTCTTAGTCATGGCGATATGAGGCTTTCGTGGGACACACAGTCAGTGGTTGAACACACAATTTGAAAGCTTAGAATGATCTAGAGAACTAAGTACAGAGAGATATCGACACATAGGCTGGTTGATGTAAAAATGTGGTGAGATCCCCTAAACTTCTACAGTGAGAAGAAAAATGAAGAGAGAATCCTGGGGATGACCAGCATTTGGCAGGGTGAGGAAGAAGAGAAAAGCAGCCTGTAAGGGATAGGAGGGGTGTTACGCTGGAATGCAGAGGAGGAAAGGGTTTCAAGGAGGTGGCTTTGGGATCAGGAGTGTCAGCTGCTGCCAGAGTGTTCAGCAAGATGAGGACAGGGTTGAACAACCTGGAGGCCCTTGGTGACCCCAGCAATGCCCATTTTAGTGCAGTGGTAGGTGAAGCAGTGACTCTGGGAGTGAGAGAGTGGAGGCCAGGGAGGTGGAGGACCCTTTCAGGAGGCTTAGCTGTAAAAAGGAGAGGCAATCGCTATGCAGCATTCTGGCAGGGGCTATTTTTAAACTTTCTTGAGGTTATAGGCAGAGTACACATTAATTGTAGAAAACTGGGACAGTAAAGGAAAGTATCAATGCCACAAGGGTCCAACCTTGCCCATCCAAACACTGCTGCCATTTTTTTTTCAAACTCTTCCTTCCAGTCTGTTTCTCGCATTTTCAGTGAGTTGAGAAGAGATCAAACACGTGATTGTAGCCTTTGCTTCTGCATGTACAGAGGATTTGGCTGTAGTATCTGTCCCCAGATTAATCACCACAGGTGATTTGGCTGATCTAAGTGGCCAGATCCCTTTCCTCCCTGGATATTTCTCCATATGGAGTTATTTAATTAGACAGAAGTACAACTTCTTTCCTACATGCATTCAACAAATATCTGTGAGTTGTCCACCACGTGCACTGTGTTCTAGTCGCTGAGGGGTGACATCGTGAAGAAGGCAGACACTGATCACCTCATGATGTGTGAGGAGTGCTCACTTCAGCGTCTGACACACAGATATCACCTGTTAGACAAGCCTCCAGTGTTTACTTGAATGACATTCTCACTTCACAATATTTTCCCCTGATGTTAAAAGCTGCAGAAATGTCCCCATCATAGAACTGCCAGGATCATCTTTGAAATTAAGCTGGCTCTGTAGCTTATACTGTTGCCCTAGGAGTGATTCCTAGAAGAATTCATGAGATTGAAGGAGCTGAATCTTTTAAAGGGGTTCAATATCTTTTGTCGGATTGCTTTCCAGAAAGATCCTACTAATTTACATTCTTTAACAGTGGTGTACAATGGTGCCTTTTTCACCAGAAAGAGGATTAATTTGTTTTTATGCTGAGTTGACTGAGCCAGGAAAAAGTGAAGGGATAAAGATAAAGAAGATGGGCCGGGCGCAGTGGCTCACACCTATAATCCCAGCACTTTGGGAGGCCAAGGCGGGCGGATCACTTGAGGTCAAGAGTTCGATACCAGCCTGGCTAATCTGGCAAAACCCCTTCTCTACTAAAAATGCAAAAATTATCCAGGTGTGGTGGCACACACCTGTAATCACAGCTACTCAGGAGGCTGAGGCAGGAGAACCATTTGAACCTGGGAGGTGGAGGTTGCAGTGAGCCAAGATCGCACCACTGCACTTCAGCCTGGGTGGCAGATTGAAACTCTGTCTCAAAAAAAAAAAAAAAAAAAAAAAAAAAAAAGTAAAATAAAACAAAGAAGATGGAGCAAGATCCCTGAGAGGTTGTATTGATGGAATCTGGAGAAGAAGCTAGAAGTTGGTTTTGTAAAGGAAGACAGAAAGCCCTCCCACTGAGACAGAAGTCAAGGTGTGCGGACCCTCAAAGAGTGTTTGTGTGTGTGTGTGTGTGTGTGTGTGTGTGTGTGTGTGTGTGTGTGTGTTGGAGGAGGGAAAGCTGAGGCAGTTCCTAGCTGATGGTCTTCATCCCCTTCCCATGCTAGGAGGCAAGATCATCTTGGCAGGGAGGAGCAGGTAAGTGGAAGCAGGCTCATAGCTTGGGGAGACGACCAATGTAGAAAATGGGATACCATCTGAAAGGTACAGATGCCCAAATAACACAAGATCTAATTGTGTTTATAATTGTAAGCAAAAATTTGGTCAGTGTTACTAAAACTCTGTTTACCGGGTATAGTGAAATTGAGAATTGGCAATTATTTTACTAATCTGATGAATGCTCCAAATTAGAAACACCAGGTCAGTGTATGTTTCCGATCTAAATTATACAGTGCAGTTGACTACAATGATCAAATTAACCAGCTGATTGCCAAATTTCTATTTCTCCCTGTCCCCTGTGGACATAGCTTAAAGAACTTATAACCGAACAGGACTCTGCCCCAATCTATTTTGGGATAATTGATGTCTTTGTATTCATATCCCTGCAGCTTGGTATTAAACACTGAAGCTTTGTGTAGAGTGTGTCAGTAGGCAATTTACTACCTCAAAAAGCAGTCTTTCTCTTGTAAAGGCTTATCAATCAGAACTTTGGAGAGAATTTTCCAAACTCCCTGAGGAAAATTATATTTAATTGCCATGAAAAATATTTGATTTTGTGCATTTTGCTTCATAAAATGAATTTGTTTCAGATTCTGAGTACTTATGATTTTATTTGTGTCTTTATGAATTACTTCAAAGCAATTTCCCTTGTACATTAAAATGGTTTCAGTTCTTAAAAACATTTATATTCACCAGAGTTAGTTTTTTTTCTTAAATGAAAAGTATCAGGGATTTTAACCTCATAAAGGATAAGAACAAACCATTAAGGTAAAGAAATGTTTCATTTCTTACTATTTAAATGTTTCCTTCCTAAATTGATGGTTGATGTAATGTAGGCTGTAAAAAGATGGAGACAGTTACTGAAATACCTTGGGCTCCAAAACCCATTTTGTGAAATAGCAACGTAATTTGAATGTTTCAGAAACTGACCGCAGTGCTTTGAGCTCTCATTGTGTGTTCTTAAACAATGCCTTACCATAGCATTTACTTATATGTTAACGTGAACGTTGTAAGGTGGCTTATTCCAACATTGACTTGTCCCTTCAGATAATAGCCCTCCATTACACTCCAGCATCCATCAACCTTCAGGGCTGGGGTGGTATAAAATAATGGCATGACTGGGCCAGGCATATAAGGATTTCCCTCTGCTCCTCATTTTAATTTTTTTGTGGGTTCATAGTAGGTACATATATTTATAGGGTATGTGAGCTGTTTTGATACAGGCGTGCAACGTGCAAGAATCACATCGCAGATTTCTCTCCTCTGGAAGACATTTGCTAGCAAACCAAACTGTAACAAAGAACACTGTTTTGTTTTTTGTTTTTTTTTCTTTTCTGAAGATTTTTATTTTATTTTACTTTAAGTTCTGGGATGTATGTGCAGAACGTGCAGGTTTGCTACATAGGTATACATGTGCCATGAAGGTTTCCTGCCCCCATCAACCTGTCATCTAGGTTTTAAGCCGGTTTTTAAGCCCTGTTTTGATTTGAATATTATTCAATACAAGTGAAGACTGAAAAGTGGACATTTGTGCTAAGAACAGCTTCCGGCATTAACAGATGTGCCTTGTATTCTTACCGATTGTGAGATGGATAAACAAGCGGAAATTCAAAATGGCAGAATTATATTCCTCTGCATCTGGATTTTATTCTGTTCCTGGTCCAAGTTTCAAGATTGTCAAGAACGACAAGTTGGATTTGGCCTAGTTAGTTTCACAGCAGCAGGAGGAGCATGTGTGTGACTCAGGATAACTGGGGAAGCCTAGGCTAGGCTCTCCTCACATCAGCCTTCCACCCAGAGGGAGAAAACCTCCTGATCAGAGGAGCCCAGAACCCAGTTTTTGTGGGGTTGGTGGGGTGAGTTTGGAGAAACTAGAAATCTAAGGGTGTGTGTGTGTGTGTGTGTGTGTGTGTGTGTGTGGTTTTTTAAAATAGGAAATCCACAATTTTTGAATGCTGGCTGAGGTCTGTGACCTCTGACTGAATGGTTTCCAAGCTCTGAATTTCTAGGTAAAAGCCCAGACTTGACTCTCCTTAGAAGTCCATTTTTATGCCACCTAATGTGGAACACGTTTCTTTCCGTCACTTAATCTTTCCAGCCTTCTTTTTAAGTTTTGAAGAAATAAGAAGACACTTACATTTGAAGAAAAGGAAAGCAGGACTCGCATCAGACTTACTATGTTGTTAAATTTTCTCAAAACACTCCATTTCAAATTTTTCTGGCTAGAATATGCTTTCAGAAAACATTTGCTGAATATTCTATGGTATTTTCTTTCCAGTGAAAATGTATTTTGATATTTATTGGCTAATTTCAAAAGTCACATTTTGCATACTGTTTTAGTTTTAAAAAGGAAATAACTTATTTTGGGTAGTATCTGTCTAAGCAGTAATTAACAAATGGTGGTGAAATGTTACAAAGCGATGTTTTCATTTGCTCTGGATGTTATAACACTCACTGAAGTAGGGAAATGCTCTCTGATTTAGGTGTAAGCAAAACAATCTCAACAGTAGAAAAAAATCATGTGGGAATGGAGTTCTGCATGAATGTTCTGTTTCAAACAAATCAGTTCCATAACTGATCCTGTCAGGGGCATATAAGTGTATGTGTTTGTTTCAGGTGGTGATATCCTTTGACGTTTGTTTCTGTCTCCATGAAGTAATATAAAGCAGTTGTGATGCATGCAGTAAAGTTTCATTGACATGAGAATGACACATTAGCTGTATTGGTGAATAAAATCTGCTTAACAACCTTCATTAATTTATTAAATAAACATTTATTGGGACCCTATTCTGATGTTGAGATGCAATGATTAATCAATAAAATAGTTGATAGCTGTTCAATTTATAGCACGTAAGTAACAATTGAAATAGCACGTTCTCCTCTCTCCCACCTTTCTGAGAGCAAACTGTAGCTTTGATCTGCACAGTTTGGAGTAAGAGAGAGAGGAAAAGCACTATGGAGAAGAGGTCATTTGAACTGAGGGGACTTGGCCAGGACGCTCTTCTTCCCTTAGTAAGCCTGCCTAGGGCTGTAAACAGCACTTTCCCTGTCACTGGGAGACTGGTTACATGGTTGCAAGGGTGTCCTGAGAACGTTTCCAGAATGGTTTGGATAGAGTGGTCGCTACAGGGTGTCAAATGAGTTCATCCTGCCTGCAGAAATTTGCATTGCCGTGATCGCAGTGAAATAAAATCTTCTAATCAAGGTTAAAAATCTTAGTGTCTTATTCATTGAATTTTGAGGATTTGCCTAAAGTGCTACACGTTTTTTGGTTTTCTTGTGGATACACAAGACAAGATTAACACAGATCAAGAAACATGGAAATCAAAAAGGAGACAATGCTGGATGATACAGGGGCAGAGAGCAAGAGGAGAAACCCAGGCACTGGCAGAAGCCTCATTATGCAAAGAACACTGTGAGTCTGTCTTGCCCGTAATGCTCTTTCCACATCACAATAATGAACAATTATAGGGCACTTGCGATGTGCCAGGCAGTTCCAAATCTTTGCATATAATAAGTCATACACGAATGTGTGGAAAATAGACGCACAGATAGATAAGTGAACTTGTTAATTTTCCAAGAATTATTTCCTTTTTTTTTTTTTTTTTTGGTAGTAAACTCTACTTTAGAAATGGCTTGGCTGGGCGCGGTGGCTCACGCCTGTAATCCCAATACTTTGGGAGGCAGAGGTGGGTGGATCATGGCATCAGGAATTCAAGACCAGCCTGGCCAAGATGGGGAAACCCTGTCTCTACTAAAACTACAAAAATTAAGCAGACGCAGTGGCAGACACCTGTAATCCCAGCTACTTGGGAGGCTGAGGCAGGAGAATCACTTGAAACCAGGCGGCAGAGGTTGCAGTGAGCTGAGATTGCCCCGCTGCACTCCAGCCTGGGCAAAAGAGTGAGACTTCGTCTCAAAACAAAAAATATAGAAATGACTTACAGACCCCATTCAGGTGTCATTGAAGAAAAACCTCAGTCCTCAAGAACAAATGGGCATTTGGTCACTAAGCTAGTGTCAGGTGAAATTAGCCATGTTAGCATCCTTTAGCTAAATTGCTGTTGTATCAGAAAGCACACTAATATCTTGCAACGTCATAGGCTCACCCACATGAAGGATAATGATTAAAAGGCTGTGTCATGAACGTAAGTGGTCATTTAATATTTTTAGACATTTGATACCAGAAAATGGTTTATTCTAGGACTTGCAACCTACACATAACGTTCTAGTATCTGGTTATGCAAACTATGCATGTGCGTTTTTGTATGTGTATGTGTGTATTTTGGCATGCGAGCTCACACATATACCAATGAGTTCATATGTACAGGTGGTTGATGACGTTATCAAAGACATAAAGATGAGAAAATTGCTGTACGGTCTTATAATCTTTCCAAAGTTGCTGTTGGCTTATAGACAGAACATTAAGAAGAGATCTGTCCCAGATTTTTTTTTTTTTTTTTGAGGCAGAGTTTCACTCTTGTTACCCAGACTGGAGTGCAATGGCGCGATCTCGGCTCACCGCAACCTCCGCCTCCTTGGTTCAGGCAATTCTGCTGCCTTAGCCTCCTGACTAGCTGGGATTACAGGCACGCGCCACCATGCCCAGCTAATTTTTTGTATTTTTAGTAGAGACGGGGTTTCACCATGTTGACCAGGATGGTCTCGATCTCTTGACCTCGTGATCCAACCACCTCGGCCTCCCAAAGTGCTGGGATTACAGGCTTGAGCCACCGTGCCCAGCCTTTTTTTTTTTTTTTTTTTTTTTTTTTTATCTAGAGCTCAGGAATAGGAGGCCTGCATGTAGGGATCAAAAGGTCACAGGTGGGGTGAAAGGAGAAATACAGAGACCAAAACCCAAGCCAAGCATGACACTTTGGGTGCAATAGTGAGTGCCAGGAGAGAGTAGCAGGAGTTGGCAAGGGTCTGAAAGTAGAAGGGGAACGTTGGGTAAGGAGAGAAATGGAAATGCCAGATGGGCATGACTTTCCCATGAGTCAGGGAAGGTCTCATGTGTTTACTCTGTGTTTCTGACTCATTGAATTCCTGGTCTTGCCAGGGCTTGATGTAGGTAGATAGTGGCCCAGGTAATTTTAAGAACTCTTCGTGTGCATATTTTGAAATCAAACACTAGTAGGCTGAGCCTCAATCGTTTTATAAAGTCGACATTCTTTACACATTGAATTGGGTTTTGGGATTCTATTTTGATGTGCTGGGAACTACCCCCTTTTCCCTTTTTCTCTTTGCTCTTATGAGCTGCTTTTATTATTTTATTTACTTTTTAATGAAGTCGTAGTCATATATATTTATGGGTACAATTTGATGTTTTGATACATGTATTTGCTGTATAATGATCACATTGGGATAGATAGCCTATGCATCACCCCATGCATTTATCATTGCTTTGAGATGAGCGCATTCAAAAGCCTCTTTTCCAGACATTTTGTAATATACGATATCTTACTGCTAACCATAGTCACCCTACTGTGCAACAAAACACCAGAACTAATTCTTCCTACCCAATCGTAACTTTTTACCCATTGACCAACCTCTTCCCATTTCCCCACTATCCGCCCCCTAGTCTCTGGTAAACACTGTTCTCTTCTCTATTTGTGTGATATAACTGCTTTTTAGATTCCACATATGAGTGAGATTGTGTAACATTTGGCTTTCTGAGTCTGGCTTATATTTAACATAATGCCCTCCTGGCTTGTTTACGTTGTCAAAAATGACAGGATTTTCTTCTTTTTTAATGGCTGAATGGTATTCCATTGTGTACATACGCCACATTTTCTTTATCCATTCATCTGCTGTTGGATACACAGGTTTATTCCATGTCTTGGCTGTTGTGAATACTGCTGCAGTAAATATGGAATTGCAAATATCTCTTTCACATACTGCTTTCGTGTCCTCTGGAAATATACCCAGTAGTGGGATTGCTGGATGATGTGGTAGTTCTCGTTTTAATTTTTTTGAGGAACGTCTATACAGTTTTCCAAAATGGCTGTACTAATTTACATCCCCAATAACAAAGTATAATTGTTCTGGTTTCTCCACAACCTCATTAACCCTTGTTTTCTTTTGTCTTTCCAATAATAGCCATTTTAACTGGAGTGAAATGGCATCTTATTGTGGTTTTGATTGCATTTCCCTGATGATTAGTTATTCTGAGCACTTTTTGATGTATCTGTTGGCCATTTGTATGTCTTCTTCTTCTTTTTTTTATTTCTGAGACGGAGTTTCGCTCTTGTTACTCAGGTTGGAGTGCAATGGCGCGATCTCGGCTCACCGCAACCTCCGCCTCCTGGGTTCAGGCAATTCTCCTGCCTCAGCCTCCTGAGTAGCTGGGATTACAGGCACGTGCCACCATGCCCAGCTAATTTTTTGTATTTTTAGTAGAGACGGGGTTTCACCATGTTGACCAGGATGGTCTCGATCTCTTGACCTCGTGATCCACCCGTCTCGGCCTCCCAAAGTGCTGGGATTACAGGCGTGAGCCACCGCACCCAGCCATATGTCTTCTTTTGAGAAATGTTTATTAAGGTCTTTTGTCAATTTAAAATCAGCGGCCGAGCGCGGTGGCTCAAGCCTGTAATCCCAGCACTTTGGGAGGCCGAGGCGGGTGGATCACGAGGTCGAGAGATCGAGACCATCCTGGTCAACGAGAGATCGAGACCATCCTGGTCAACATGGTGAAACCCCGTCTCTACTAAAAATACAAAAACTAGCTGGGCGTGGTGGCGCATGCCTGTAATCCCAGCTACTTAGGAGGCTGAGGCAGGAGAATTGCCTGAGCCCAGGAGGCGGAGGTTGCGGTGAGCCGAGACTGCGCCATTGCACTCCAGCCTGGGTAACAAGAGCGAAACTCCGTCTCAAAAAAAAAAAAAATTAAAAAAATAAAATAAAAATAAAATAAAATAAAATCAGCTTATTTGTTTTTGCCGTAAAGTCCCGTATATACTCTGACCATTAACCCCTCATCAGATGTATAGTTTGTAAATATGTTTTCTCATTCTGCAGATTGTCTCTTCACTCTATTAATTGTTTCTTTACTGTACAAAAGTTTTTTGATATTTGTCTATTTTTTGCTTTGGTTTCCTGTGCTTTTGTGGTCTTGTTTTTAAATTCCTTGCCCAATTTAATGTTGTGAAACATTTTACTTTTTTTCTTCTAGTAGTTTCATAGTTTCAGGTTTTACATTTAAGTCTAACTAACACCTTTTGAGTTGATTTTTGTATATGATGAGAAGGCATTTAGTTTCTTTCTTCTTTTCTTCTTCAGACATTCAGTTTTCCAGCATCATTTATTAAACAGACTGTCTTTTCTCCAATATGTGTTCTTAGCACCTTTGTTGAAAATCAGTTGGCTGTACATACAGACTGCCTTTAAAAAAAAAAAAAAGCTTTAGACCAGCGCAGTGGCTCACACCTGTAATCCCAGCACTTTGGGAATCAGAGGCAGGTGGATAACCTGAGGTCAGGGGTTTGAGACCAGCCTGGCCAACATGGAGAAACCCCATCTCTACTAAAAATACAAAAATTAGCCTGGTGTGGTGGCTTATGCCTGCAATCCCAGCTGCTCAGGATGCTGGGTTGGGAGAATCACTTGAACCCAGGAGGCAGAGGTTGCAGTGAGCTGAGATCACACCATTGCACTTTAGCCTGGGCGACAGAGTGAGACTCTGTCTCAAAAAAAAAAAAAAAAAAGCTTTGAATAAATTATTTTAGATGTGAACACCTAGATGCTACAAAAAAAATATAGAAGTGTGTAAGGAAAAGTTACGCATGTATTTATTAGTTCAATAAGTACTTTTTCACACTTCATGCCAGACACAAAGGACATGGCCATAAGTGAGTGAGAAGGCTTGCCCTCGTAGGGTTTACAGTCTGGTGGGGTAGAGTTAACTTTCTATTTCTAGTCTTTCACAGGTTATGTCAAGCAAACTATGTGAATCAACCTGGAATGCTTTAGATTCACTCATCATTGTAAAAAGTTCAAAAATTCAGTTGGGAGTAGCATTATGAGAGCCTGAATTTGTCTGTGGCTCCAATTAGTCATCGAATTCCCAAAGGTAGTGTCTTCCTGATTCCCAAAGGTGGTATGTTCTTGACAATATGATGGGCTTTCAGGACTAGATGTGAATGTTGATGAGCAAATAGGCTGTGGCCTCAAACAGCATCTTCCAAATTTATGGGAGAACATAAAGTTTAATTTACCCTCCCACCTTTCACGCATTTCAAAGAATGATGGCGTGTTTTTCAACAGCGAAGGCGAAAGAGTATTTTCCTGCTTAACTCAACTCTCATAAAAAACTTGAGTCGCTTTTATCAAAGAACACATTTCTTAGTGAAAATGAAAGCAAAGTATAGAAAATTTGATTTTTGAATATGATCAGAAAAAATATCGTGCAGTTCCTGAAATCAAATGAGGTTTTCCTGTTTCTGTTTCTCTAGTGATCCAAGCTTTTGTTTTTTTAAAAAAACCATATAACCAGTCTTGTATGAATTCATGGAAGACAATTTCCTTCTTTACTCGGTTAAAAATCTGTTTATTATTATTATTATTATTCTGAGACAGTGTCTTGCTCTGTCGCCCAGGCTGGAGTGCAGTAGTGTGATCTTGGCTCACTGCAACTTCTGCCCCCCGGGTTCAAGTGATTCTCCTGCCTCAGTTTCCTGGGATTATAGGTATGCACCACAATGCCCAGCTAATTTATTTTTGGGAACAGAGTTTCACTCTCATTGCCCAGGCTGGGGTGCAATGGTGCGATCTTGGCTCATTCACTTCAGTCTCCGCCTCCCGGGCTCAAGTGATTCTCCTGCTTCAGCCTCCCAAATAGCTGGGATTACAGGCATGTGCTACCATATGTGGCTAATTTTGTATTTTTAGTAGAGACAGGGTTTCTCCCTGTTGGTCAGGCTGGTCTGGAACCCTTGACTTCGAATGATTCACCCACGTAGGCCTCCCAAAGTGCTGGGATTACAGGCATGAGCCACTGTGTATGGCCTCTGTGTTATTATTAAAAATGATTTATAATCATAAAGCAGATTAATTTCTTTGATAGCACCAGGCAGTTTTAAGAGACAGGTAACTTCACAACACCTGGGGAATTCTTTATTAGGAAGGGTTATAATTTAAGAGCCCAAACTGCCTTCCCCTAACTACTCCAAGTTTTCTGTTTATGCCAGTGCCTTACATGTAAGGTGTGATAGCTATCTTCGAGGCATCTCAACTTAATGTAGATTCCAGGGGTCCTTTCATTAAAATTTGGGCCATCTGACCCTTCTGCATTCATTGAGCTAACAGTTAACTGATCATTTAGCCTAAGTTTTGCATTTAAAGTAGCTCTGAAAATAGAAGGACTAGAAAGAGTTGTTACTTGACGTTTTTTGTCAGCCTCCTCCATTTTATTACAGAATGAGTTTTCTGAGGGTAGAGAGTGACACCAACAGTGTGAGAAAATGTGTGCCGAGACCTACAGACAGAGCACTCCAGGAGGGGTGGAGGCAGGTCGCCCCCACCACCACCGCCCCCAACTCTGCATTCTGCTTCTGCCACAGCCTAGAGAGGCAGCCTTGGTGGGGGAAGGGGGAGGGGGGGTGGGGGCGGGGAGGGGAGGGGAGGCTTGACACCTTTTCTCCAGCAATGCTTTTTGTTTGTCTTGTCACCACAGGTTTGTAAACTGGAGTCTATCTGCAGTTGCTAATGTGGTTCGAGGATTGGCTTTTGGACTGTGGTGGGGCCTGCAAATCCCCATAAGTAGTATGCATAATTCCGTTATGGACCTTATTTTTTCCCTGGGTCTATAGCTTTATATAGATTCTCCAAGGGATCTGTAATCTTCAAAAGAACCTCTTCTAGAGGGTAGCTAAAGTCCTCCCAGCAGTAATGTTCTGTGGCCATTGGCTGTATTTTTTTTCATGTGTGTTTATGTAAGACCATTAAAAAATGTGTTTTGGCTAGGCTTGGTGGCTCACACCTGTAATTCCAGCACTTTGGGAGACTGAGGTGTGTGGATCCCTTGAGGCCAGGAGGTTGAGACCAGCCTAGTCATCATGGTGAAACCCTATCTCTACTAAAATTACAAAATTAGCCAGGTGTGGTGGCACACACCTGTAATCCCAGCTACTTGGGAGCCTGAGGCAGGAGAATCACTTGAATCTGGGAGGCAGGGTTTGCAGTGAGCCGAGATTTTACCACTGCACTCCAGCGTGGGAGACAGAGTGAGACTGTGTTTTGAGAAAAAAAAAAAAAAAAAAGGTGTTTAACTTATCACTTACTTGAAGGAGAGGGTCTGACCAGGTTATTTAGGAACATGACCTACAGATCATTTAGGGTAAGACAGAGAGGTCTGTGGCTAAGGAGACATACATGTTTACACGCACAGATGTCCTCAACTTACGATGGTTCCTTTTAGGATTTTTTGACTTTATGATGAGTTTATTCAAATGTAACCTCATTTTAAGTCAGTGTATCTACGTGCATACATACATGTAGATGTACACATATGCTAGAGTATTGTATATATGGTATTGAGGGCAACTCTGGTAAGATCAAGTTTTGATAAGTGTTTGCTTGGACTGTCAGTGTTTGGCATGGCAAAGCTACAGCAACTTCAGCCTCAATACTGAACCAAGATGTATTCTAGCACATTTGTTTTTACCTGACTTCTGTAGGTAGTGTATACCTGGATTCTTTTTTATTTTTCCAATTCAACAATCTCTTTTTAACCGATTTATTTAATTACATTTTTTTGTGATTGCAGATTTATTTAAATATATTTGTTCATTTATGTGTCTATTTACTATGCTCTTTATGCTTCTTTTAAAAGTTTTCTCATTTCCTGCCCTATTTGGATTGATTACATTTTCTGAATTTTTCTTAACTAGATTAAAGTTGCTACATTCTATTTCTAGATTTTTAGTATTTGCTGTAAAATTTTTAACACCAATTTATCTACTTTTAGTTTACTTCTTGCATTCTACTTTTCCCATGTGTATTACTTTCTTTTTTTTTTTTTTCAGTAGTTCGTTTAGATTACTTTAGCATTTCTTTCAGTGATGATCACTTAATATTAAGACCTCTTAATCCTTATTTGTCTTTTGCTTTTGAATGATACATGGTTATGGAATTCTAGATTGACAACAATTTCCACCCAAGACTCAATTTTCCCTCAAGATTTTCAATTGGTACAAAAGTAATTGCTGTTTTTGCCATTAAAAGTAATGACAAAAATATTTGATGGCTTTCTGGTATATCTTTCTGCTAATGAAAAGCAAAAGATTTTATTGTAGATAAGATGTCTGTTTTACATGTTTTACAAACAAGGCAGAGTTTTACCATTTTGGTCAGGCTGGTCTTGAACTCCTGACCTCAGGTGATCCACCTGCCTTGGGCTTCCAAAGTGCTGGGATTACAGGCGTGAGCCACCACACCCAGCCAGAAGGGTTAATTTAAAAAATGCACTGCACCTCGTGAAACTCCAAAGACTGCAAAAAGGATGTTCAAAGAAAGAAGAAGAAAAATGTACAGCTTGGAATGTAATATTAGCAGAAGGCAGAAGGAAGATGGTCGTGTTCAACTTCTTTGTTCTCTGGTGAGGAGTGCGGTCTCTAGACTCTAAAATGTGGGGTATACATTCTAAGAGAATACATTTGACTAAGAGAGAGTAAGAATTTTACATCTAAACAAATCCATGGTTTCACATGGAGTCATGCCTTTATTTTTGAGTGAAGTATATAGGATATGTCCAGAGTGTACAGATGTAATCATCAACGCAGCACTCACAACACTTAACAAGAGCTTAAAGACAATGTGAGTGGAGACTCTAGATAGGAAATGAAGTCGTGCTACTGATGTTATCGAAAGAAGAAAAAGTTGGACTACTAAACTTTAATGCTGATTGTAGGCAATAATTGAAAACAAATTATATATCTGATGGTTGTAAATGCCTAAAAGAAAAGCAGAGACATTTGTGTTCATTGGTTTGATTGAGGAACAAAATGCATTGACTAACTGGGTGTTAATCTCAGCGAGACGACAGACCAGTGAAAACCTGTGGGTATTCAGGGCAGATGAAATGGTAAAGGAGCAGAATGGATTAAGGGTGTGCCTGTAGGACCGTGAGAGATTCTTTTTTTTTTTTTTTTTGAGACGGAGTTTCACTCTTGTTACCCAGGCTGGAGTGCAATGGCGCAATCTCGGCTCACCGCAACCTCTGCCTCCTGGGTTCAGGCAATTCTCCTGCCTCAGCCTCCTGAGTAGCTGGGATTACAGGCACGCGCCGCCATGCCCAGCTGATTTTTTGTATTTTTAGTAGAGACGGGGTTTCACCATGTTGACCAGGATGGTCTCGATTTCCTGACCTCGTGATCCACCCACCTCGGCCTCCCAAAGTGCTGGGATTACAGGCTTGAGCCACCGCGCCCGGCCGAGAGATTCTTTAGAAGAGGGAAGGGTTGAATCTTGGTCCTGCTCTGTTTGGTGTTTTATTCACGACTTAATGGTGGCAAACATGATGCTCATCAAATATACAGAGAAGTCTGGATTGTGAGGGAAAGTCAATCCAATAGAATACAAATGGAAAAGATAACAAACACCTGAAATAACGGGCCTTCCTTACCATGATGACCATTAACAGAGATTACTATCAACCTCTGGATTCAGGTTGGGTGTCTGTGTGTTTTTAGAGAAGTGTCATAATTTATCTGAGCCTCAGTTTTCTTGACTGAAAAACAGTGATACAAATGCCTACCTTGCAGAATTATCATAAGGATTATAAGTGTGTCAAAGACTTGGCTGAGGGTCTGACATATAGCATGTGCTTGATAAATCATAGCTATTAGTATGATAATCATCATTTTACCAGTTCTTGAAGACATAAGCATGTGTGGACTTTACAGATTAGGATACCTTTAAGACTCAGTAGTCCCAATGAGCGTGGTACTTACAGACGATATTAGGGATGAATATGAGGACAGCATCTTTATGAAGTCTGAGCTCAGGATTAGATTTTTAAGTTTTGATAAAAATGGTCTCTATTAGAAGCAAATCTCATTTAATTCATACATCTGGAAGAAGACACCCAAACTGTGGTGGTGAAGGCTGCAGATGATGGAGACTAATTTGAGGCTAGGTGTAAATGCCAAGAGAGATGAAACTGCTGAAGATTTTTAAAAGGCTGTTAATGTATTTGTTAGTGCTCTGTTACAAAGTTTCACAGATATTGAGTGGTGAATCAAGCTTGTTTTCCTGCGTAAACTCTATTACTCTTCATGTGAAAGTTTGTAGAAGGCAAAGCTTTTTTTTGGTTACATTATACCATAGGAGATATGCCTGTAGATGGAACATTTAAGTGTAGATGAAAACTTATATTTGCTTGATACCTTATTCTTAATTCCACAAACAACATGTAGCTAGGAAAAAATATAGACAGAGAGAGGTACAGTGGAAGACAGTCTTGAATTAGGCCTTGGGGTTGCTGGGTCCTAGTCCTGATTCTTCTTCACTCATTAGCTGTACGTTATGGACTGCATTGTGTCCCTGCTCCCAGATTCATATGCCGAAGTTTTAAGCCCAGTCCCTCAGGATGTGACTACATTTGGAGATAGGTCTTAAAGAGGTAATGAAGAAAAATGGGATCGTTGGCGTGGGCCCTGATCCAGTGACCGGTGTCCTTGTGAACAGAGGCAAGTAGGACAGAGGAGCACACAGAGGACTGCATATGAAGACACAGGGAGAAGATAGTGTCTTAGCTCAGACTATGAAACCAACACTGTAGACTGAGTAGCCTCAACAATGAACACTTATTTCTCTCCATTTTGGAAGCTGAAAGACTGAGATCATGGTGCCAGCTTGGTCTGGATCTTGGTGAAGGCCTTCTTCCTGGTTATATCCTCATGTGGTCTTTCCTTGATACCTTTGATACCTGCATGCAGAGAGAGGGAGAGAGAGGGAGAGAGAGAGAGAGAGAGAGAGAGAGAGAGAGAGAGAGAGAGAGAGAGAGAGAGAAAGGTGGGGGAGAGAGGGAGAGAGAGACAAAGGAGTGGGGACAGAAAGGGAGGGGAGGAGGGAGGGAGGGAGGGAGGGAGAGAGAGAGAGAGAGAGATATCTTCCTTTATAAGGGCACTAATCTCATCATGGGGACCCTGCCCTCATGACCTTATCGAACCCTCATAATCTCCAAAGGTTCCACCTCCAAATACCATCACACTGGGGATTAGCGCTTCAACATATACATTTTGGGAGCATACAAACATTTGCTTCATAGCTGATGGCCATCTACAAGCCAAGGAGCGAGATCTCAGAAGAAAATATAAATTATGTTGACACCAGAAGTATGAGAATAGAAAGTAAATTTCTATTCTTTGAGCCACGTAACCTATGGTACTTTGTTATGGCAGCTTAGAAAATGAATACACTTTGTAATCCAGAGAAGTTTGAAATGAAACTTCTCTGAATTTTCATTTTCTCATCTGTAAAATGTGATATTTTATGATATAAAATGGATGATATTTTAAAATGAGTAAAATCATCTATTTTAAATTGGGGGAAAAGATGACAAAAATGAATACTATTGAATAATGGTACTTTCTAATTTCATTTATTTTTCTAAAAATCTGAGAGAAAAATATAGACACATGCTGGTTTGAAAAGACCAAAAACTCTACACAAAAATAAAAGAAATGAGTAATTATTTACGGGAAAAGTACCCAAATCATAATACCATTGCTTAGAGAATACTCCAAGGGAACTTTAAATAAAATTTGGTTCTCTCTTCAAAAATGCAGATTTACATGAACTTTCCAGAGATATACCTATTGCATCAATTAGGACACACTGTACTTTTAAAATACTTAAGCTTTGATTTAAGAAGGGATTTCAGGGTGCTGAAAGCAACGTAACCCTGCCGCTGTTATTGCAATGCATGCATAGACCGCAGTTGCTAATCAGATCTGTGTTGGGCATTCCACTTTGCACCTCCCATGGCACCAATTTTCAGAAACTGTTAGAACTCAATGGAAAAATCTCACCTAAGATTCATCTGTGAGCTAAATTACAGAGGAAGCCATTATCATTCATTTTACATGCACTACTGGTTCAGGCTGTCAGCCGAGCACCTCTGGATCACAGGAAAGAATTTTGCTAGCTTGAAGCATCTGAGGATTGAAATGGTTAACCAAGTTACTTCATTGTCCTTCTCATCTGTAAATACTTCTTAATCTAACCAAAGTGATATCTAGGTCTTGTCTGAGTTCAGTGGTGGGGTTGGGCGAGAGGAGTAGAAATTTAAAAACTTGTTCGAAGAGAACAAACAACTATGAAGCACTTAGGAAACAATTAAATGTTAAACTTGATGGAATTCAGTAGAAAATGATTTTAGAGAAAGGCAAGATGAGTGTCAGTTTGAGGAAATCGATTAGGCTGATGGAGAAGGTGAGACTTGGAGCAGGGTTTTGAAGTGGGAAACTTAGTGTAGAGGCTACATGGGGGGCATTTTGAGGGGGGTGCAGGTTGAGGGGAAGGGTGTGTGTATGTGTGTGTGTGTGTGTGTGTGTGTGTGTGTGTGATGCATAGTGCTCAGGCACCATTTTCTGGGGTCGTGGTTGGGAGAAAGTGTGAGAGGAGAAAGATCATGAGCAAAGATATGTAAGTAAGAACCTGGATACTGTGGGTAATACACTTAGAGAAATCTGAGTGATGAGAGGAAAAGATGTGCCTATTTACTGTCAGGATTGGGAAAGTGTTATTTCTAAGTCTTTACAACAAACTGCAATATAAGTACGATCATTGCCATTTTGGAAATGAAGAAACTGAGATTTTGAGAAATGCAGTGATTTACACATATTAAATGCACACAAGCCACCGAAGTCTTCATGGGTTTGTCTGGCATAGTAGGAAATAATAGGTCCACCTGAATGTCACAAACTAATGAAAACCCCTTGCTAAAGCCAGGGCTAACATTGTAATAGACTTTGTGCTCCAGAACTTCTTGATGGGATCAGACTGACCCTCATCTGAAACTGAGGTCACATCTTGCTTAGTATCTGCTCTCCTCCCCACGTATTCTATCCTGTAACCCTCATGCTCCCTCTCCAGAAAACACTCCTAATAAATCACTTGGAAATAATCCCCGTCTAAGTCTCTGCTTCTGGGGAACACCAGCTAAGACACAAGCATTTGCCAAATAAGGCTCCAAACTGTGATCCATGCCTACGGTGTATCGTTGCTGCCAGTGAGGACACACTGTATAGTGGAGCCAGCAGACAGCATTCTGCTGCGTGGGGTGTAGGTAGTGATGACCATCACCATTAGCCAGTATGGATGCAATGAGCACTCCACCTGGCCCTTCTTTCCTAAGGCTTATGTGTAACCCTATGAATTAGGTTCTCTGATTATCTCTGTGCTTACAGATACAGAAACTAACATCTGAGAATGGAGATATGGTCTGCTCACCGATACACAGCTTGTCAGTGGCAAAGTCAGGATTCCACCACACCTGTGTTTAACACTGCAGATCCACAAACGAGTTTGCACTTATTAGAATCTGTTATTTACTAAACGTATAACTTACCGGAATAAACAGTTGTACTCAAGTTGCAGGGGTAACTATGATGGTATACACACTGTATTCCTTTTAAATAGGCATAAAATTATTTGAGAACTCCTGGGCATAAAACAGAATGGCAAATAGAGCAGAGGAGTTTGAAGGAAGTAGAAGAAGATATGGTGACCACATGATTAATTAACCAAATGGAACACTACTGAGGGCAATAGGAGATGCCATTAATAATGACACAAGGATAGTAAGTGTAAGACAGACTTCTGAGCACTCCAGGATGTACGATCACTTCGGTAATCAGAGGCAACAAGGAACTCATAAGGTCTTGAGCAGAAGAGTGAGATCACCCTGCTGTCAATGGAATGTAACATCATTTGGAAGAAACCATGGAAAGGAGAGCAGGAGATGGGAGATTGTTCTAGAGATACTACTGTGTTTCTGTCTGAGTTTCTCTACTGGCCTCTGGTTTTCTTTCTAGTTCACTGCTAGAAATGGTGGTTCTTTCTGGACCTCAACGTGCTTGCCAAAGGCTGTCAGCCAATCCTTGGTCCCAGAACATCTACACTGTGTTCGAGTGTTCCCAACAACTGGTTACATCCTTTGTTTAATTCAGTAGGACTCTGCCCCAGAACCAAAATAGACTCATTTTTATTTATTTATTTATTTATTTTAGGACAGGGCCTTACTCTGTTGCCCAGATTGGAGTGCAATGGCATGGTCTCAGCTTACTGCAACCTCTGCCTCCTGGGTTCAAGCAACTTTCTCACCTTAGCCTCCTGAGTAGCTGGGATTACAGACATGTACCACTACACCTGGCTAATTTTTGTATTTTTTAGTAGAGATGGGGTTTCATCATGTTGGCCAGGCTGGTCTCAAACTCCTGACCTCAAGTGATCCATGTGCCTCAGTCGCCCAAAGTGCTGGGATTACAGGCATGAGGTGCCGCACCTGGCCCAAAATATTTTCATTCTGCTGGCTCTGCTTTCCTGAAATATCTGTATCTTCATGGGGTATCCTGCGCCCTAGGGGCCTTGTGACTTTTCCCACAGAAAAAAAAAAGGTCTGGATGAACAAAAAGAAAGGAATGCACATTTCCCACTGAGAAGCTCAGACATTTTGCCTGGATAGATTTGTCCTAAAACTTACTTCCCTCTGCTTAATGTAAGAAAGTGAATTGAAAAAAGGTCATTTAAAAAAATTTTTGGCCTTTTACTCCTGAGAATTTGTGGCAGTTCTGGGTTAAACGATGAAGCCTTCTATTCTCATGTAGGTCTCACAGCCTCTTGTCTCATTTTTTCATATATATATATATATATATATATATATATATATATATATATATGTTTTATTGCATTTTAGGTTCTGGGGTACATGTGCAGATCATGCAGGATTGTTGCATAGGTACATACATGGCAATGTGGTTTGCTGCCTCCATCCCCCTGTCACCTGTATCTGGCATTTCTCCCCATGTTATCCATCCCCAACCTCCCTACCCCTGCTGTCCCTCCCCATTCCCCCGCAACAGACCCCAGTGTGTGATGCTCCCCTCCCTGTGTCCCTGTGTTCTCATTGGTCAACACTCACCTATGAGTGAGAACATGCAGTGTTTGATTTTCTGTTCTTGTGTCAGTTTGCTGAGAATGATGGTTTCCAGATTCATCCATGTCACTACAAAGGACACGAACTCATCGTTTTTGATGACTGCATAGTATTCCATGGTGTATATGTACCACATTTTCCCTGTCCAGTCTATCATCGATGGGCATTTGGGTTGGTTCCAGGTCTTTGCTATTGTAAACAGTGCCACAATGAACACACGTGTGCATGTGTCTTTATAATAGAACGATTTATAATCCTTTGGATATATACCAAGTAATGGGATTGCTGGGTCAAATCGAATTTCTGTTTCTAGGTCCTTGAGGAATCGCCCCACTGTCTTCCACAGTGGCTGATCTAGTTTATACTCCCACCAACAGTGTAAAAGAGTTCTATTTCTCCACATCCTCTTCAGCCTCTGTTGTCTCCAGATTTTTTAATGATCGCCATTCTAACTGGCATGAGATGGTATCTCAGTGTGGTTTTGATTTGCATTTCTCTAATGCAAATGAGCATTTTTTTCATATGTTTGTTGGCATCACAGATGTCTTCTTTTGAAAGTGTCTGTGCATGTCCTTCGCCCACTTTTGAATGGTTTTGTTTGTTTTTTTCTTGTAAATCTGTTTTAGTTCTTTGTAGATTCTGGATATTAACCCTTTGTCAGATGGGTAGACTGCAAAAATTTTTTCCTATTCTGTTGGTTGCCAGTTCACTGTAATGATTGTTTCTTTTGCTGTACAGAAGCTCTGGAGTTTAATTAGGTCCCATTTGTCTATTTTTGCTTTTGTTGCCATTGCTTTTGGTGTTTTAGTCATGAAGTCCTCCTTGCCTATGCCTATGTCCTGAATGGTTTTGCCTTGATTTTCTTCTAAGGTTTTTATGGTGTTAGGTATTATGTTTAAGTCTTTAATCCATCTGGAGTTAATTTTAGTGTAAGGTGTCAGGAAGGGGTCCGGTTTCTGCTTTCTGCACATGGCTAGCCAGTTTTCCCAATATCATTTATTAAACACAGAATATTTTCCTCATTGCTTGTTTTTGTCAGGTTTGTAAAGATCAGATGGTTGTAGATTTGTGGTGTTGCCTCTGAGGCCTCTGTTCCATTGGTCTATATCTCTGTTTTGGAACCAGTACCATGCTGTTTTAATTACTGTAGCCTTGTAGTATAGTTTGAAGTCAGGTAGCATGTTGCCTCTGGCTTTGTTCTTTTTGCTTAGAAGTATCTTGGTTATGCAGACTCTCTTTTGGTTCCATATGAAGTTTAAGGTGGTTTTTTCTAGTTCTGTGAAGAGGGTCACAGAACTGGACGTTGAATCTATAAATTACTTCGGTCAGTATGGCCATTTTCACAATGTTAATTCTTCCTAACCATGAGCATGGAATGTTTTTCCATCGGTTTGTGTCCTCTCTTATTTCATTGAGCAGTGGTTTGTAGTTCTCCTTGAAGAGGTCCTTTACATCCTTGTTAGTTGTATTCCTAGGTGTTTATTCTCTTTGTAGCTATTGTGAATGGCAGTCCTTTCTTGATGTGGCTCTCTGTTTGTCTGTTATTGGTGTATAGGAATGCTTGTGATTTCTGCATATCGATTTTTTTATCCTGAGACATTGCTGAAATTGCTTATTAGTTTCAGGAGATTTTGGGCTGAGGTGATGGGGTCTTGTTAATATACAATCATATTGTCTGCAAATAGAGAAAATTTGACTTCCTCTTTTTCTAATTGAATACACTTTATTTCTTTCTCTTGCCTGATTGCTCTGGCTAGAACTTTCAATACTATATCGAATAGGAGTGGTGAGAGAGGGCATCCTTGTCTAGTGCCAGATTTCAAAGGGAATGCTTCCAGTTTTTGCCCATTCAGTATGATATTGGCTGGGGATTTTTCATAAATAGCTTTTATTATTTTGAGATACATTCCATCGATACCTAGTTTTTCACATAAAGGACTGTTGAATGCTGTCAAAAGCCTTCTCTGCATCTATTGAGATAATCAGGTGGTTTTTGTCTTTGGTTCTGTTTATGTGGTGAATTACGTTTATAGACTTGCATATGTTGAACCAGTCTTGCATCCCCAGGATGAAGCCTACTTGATTGTGATGGATGAGCTTTTTGATGTGCTGTTGCAATCAGTTTGCATCTATGTTCATCATGGATATTGGCCTGAAGTTTTCTTTTTTGGTTGAGTCTCTGCCGTGTTTTTGGTATCAGGATAATGTTGGTCTCATAAAATGATTTGGGAAGGATTCTCTCTTTTTGGATTGTTTGGAATAGTTTCAGAAGGAATGGTATCAGCTCCTCTTTGTGTGTCTGGTAGAATTCAGCTGTGAACCCATCTGGATCTGGGCTTTTTTTGGTTGGTAAGCTGTTAATCCCTGCCTCAACTTTAACCCTTGTTGTTGGTCTATTCAGGGTTTCAACTTCTTCCTGGTTTAGGCTTGGGAGGGTGCAAGTGTCCAGGAATTTGTCAATTTTTCCAGGTTTACTGGATTATGTGCATAGAGTTGTTTGTAAAATCTCTGATGATGGTTTGTATTTTTGTGGAATTGGTGGTGATATCTCCTTTATTGTTTTTTATTGCATCTATTTAATTCTTCTCTCTTTTCTTTTTTATTAATCTGGCTAATGGTCTGTCTATTTTGTTGATCTTTTAAAAAAAATCCAGCTTCTGGATTTATTGATTTTTTTTGAAGGGTTTTTTTGTGTCTCTATCTCCTTCCGTTCTCCTCTGATCTTAGTTATTTATTGTCTTCTGCTGGCTTTTGAGTTTTTTTGATCTTGCTCCTCTAGCTCTTTCAATTTTGATGATAGGGTGTTGATTTTAGATCTTCCCTGGCTTCTCATGTGGGCATTTACTGCTATAAATTTCCCTCTAGACACTCCTTTAAATGTGTTCCAGATATTCTGGTATGTTGTGTCTTCATTCTTGTTGATTTTTAAGAATATTTTTATTTCTGCCTTCATTTCATTGTTTGTCTAGTCAACATTCAAGAGCCGGTTGTTCAGTTTCCATGAAGTTGTGTGGTTCTGAGTTTGTTTCTTAATCCTGAGTTCTAATTTGATTGCATTGTGGTCTGAGAGATTATTATGATTTCCGTTTTTTGCATTTGCTGAGGAGTGATTTACTTTTAATTATGTGGTCATTTTTAGAGTAGGTGCAATGTGGTGCTGAGAAGAATATATATTCTGGATTTGGGGTAGAGAGTTCTGTAGATGTCTATTAGGTTTGCTTGGTCCAGATCTGAGTTCAAGTCCTGGATATCCTTGTTAATTTTCTGTCTCGTTGATCTGTCTAATATTGACAGTGAAGTGTTAAAGTCTCCCACTATTATTGTGTGGAAGTCTAAGTCTCTTTGTAGGTCATTAAGAACTTTCTTTATGTATCTGAATGCTCCTGTTTTGGGTGCATATATATTTAGGATCGTTAGCTCTTCTTGTTGCATTGATCTTTTTACCATTATGTAATGCCGTTCTTTGTCTCTTTTGATCTTTGTTGCTTTAAAGACTAGGATCGCAACTCCTGCTTTTTGTTGCTCTCCATTTGCTTGGTAAATCTTTCTGAATCCCTTTATTTTGAGTGTATGTGTGTCCTTGTATGTGAGATGCATTTCCTGGGTTTTGACTTTTTATCCAATTCACCAATCTGTGTCTTTTGATTGGGGCGTTTAGCCCATTTACATTTAAGGTTAATATTGTTATGTGTGAATTTGATCCTGCCATTTTGATGTCCGCTGGTTGTTTTGTCCATTAGTTGATGCAGTTTCTTCATTGTATTGATGCTCTTTACTATTTGGTACGTTTTTGGAGTGGCTGGTACTGGTTGTTCCTTTCTATGTTTAGTGCTTCTTTCAGGAGCTCTTGTAAGGCAGGCCTGGTGGTGACAAAATCTCTCAGCAGTTGCTTGTTCGTAAAGGATTTTATTTCTTCTTCACTTATGAAGCTTAGTTTGGCTGGATATGAAATTCTAGGTTGCAAGTTCTTTTTTTAAGGATGTTGGATATTGGCCCACACTCTTTTCTGGCTTGTAGAGTTTCTGCTGAGAGATCACTGTGAGTCTGATGGGCTTCCCTTTGCGGGTAACTCGACCTTTCTCTCTGGCTGCCCTTAGCATTTTTTCCTTCATTTTAACCCTGGTGAATCTGTTGATTATGTGCCTTGGAGTTGCTCTTCTTGAGGAATATCTTTGTGGTGCTCTCTGTATTTCCTCGACTTGAATATTGGCCTGGCTTGCTAGGTTGGGGAAGTTCTCCTGGGTAATATCCCGAAGAGTGTTTTCCAGCTTGGATTCATTCTCTCCATCACATTCAGGTACACCTATCAATCATAAATTAGGTCTTTTCACATAATCCCATATTTCTTGCAGGCTTTGTTCATTTATTTTCACTCTTTTTTTCTCTAATCTTTCCTTCTTATTTTATTTCATTGAGTTGATCTTCAATCTCTGATATCCTTTCTTCTGCTTGGTCAATTTGGCTATTGAAACTTGTATATGCTTCACGAAGTTCTTGTGTTGTGTTTTTCAGGTTCATTAAGTCATTTATATTCTTCTCTAAGCTGTTTATTCTCGTTAGCATTTCGTCAAACTTTTTTTTTTTTAAGATTTAGTTTCTTTGCATTAGGTTAAAACATGTTTTTTAGCCCAGAGAAGTTTGTTATTACTCACCTTATGAAGCCTGTTTCTGTCAAGTCATCAGACTCCATCCAGCTTTGTTCCCTTGCTGGTGAGTTGTGATCCTTTGGAGGAGGAGAGGCATTCTGGTTTTGAGTGCTTTCATCATTTTTTTGTGCTCGTTTCTTTCCATCTTTGTGGATTTATCTACCTGTGGTCTTTGTAGTTGGTGACTTTTGGATGGAATCTCTGAGTGGATGTCCTTTCTGTTGATGTTGAAGTTATTTATTTCTGTTTTTTAATTTTCCTTCTAAGAGTCAGGCCCCTCTGCTGTAGGACTGCTTGAGGTCCACTCCAGACCCTGCTTGCCTGGGGATCACCTGCAGCAGCTGCAGAACAGTAAGGGTTGCTGCCAGTTTCTTCTTCTCTTATCTTCGTCCCAGAAGGGTACCTGCCAGATGTTGGCCTGAGCTCTCTTTACGAGGTGTCTCTGGGTATACAGGAGTTGGGGAGCTGCTTGAGGAGACAGTCTGTCCCTTATAGGAGCTCAAGTGCTGAGCTGTGAGCTCCATTGTTCTGTTCAGAGCTGCTGGGCAGGTACATTTAAGTCTGTTGCAGCAGAACTCATAACCACCTTTTTTTTCCCCAGGTGCTCTGTCCTGGGAAGATGGGGCTTTATTTATAAGTTCCTAATGTGCTGCTGCCTTTTTTCAGAGATGCCCTGCCCAGTGAGAAAGTAGCCTAGTCACAGTCTGCTAACAGAGGCGTGCTAAGCTGCCATGGGCTCTGCCCAGCTGCTGTGTGAACTTCCTTGCAGTTTTGTTTACAGAGATATATAGTTAGAACTGCCTCAGTAATGGTGGTCTGCCTCAGTAATGGCAGACTGTCTCTGTAATGATGGACTGCCTCAGTAGTGGTGGATTGCCTCGGTAATGGTGGACTGCCTCGGTAATGGTGGACTGCCTCTATAAAGGAGGACTGCCTCGGTAATGGTGGACTGCCTCTATAACGGAGAACTGCAGACGCCCTCCCCACCGACAGAGTTGGACTGTCCTGGGTCCAACTGCGCTTGTTGTGAAATTTTCAATCCAGAGCATTTCAGATTGCTGGTCTTTGTGGGGGTGGGACCCACTGAGCCAGATCACCTGACTCCTCTTTCAGCCCTATTTTGTTTTCAGTTAAATGGGCAGCTCTGGCTCCCAGGTATTCCAGGGGCCAGTTGAAACGGCCACCCAGATTTGTGTGAGTTTTTGTGTAGAGACCCACTGCACAGGCTGAAACAGCCATGCTGGAAACTCATGATGCTTTTCAGTCCAGCAATCTCCTGGTGTGTGGCAGTAAAAACTCGTTTGGAAATGTGGTGAACACTCACCCTCTGCATGGTTCTCGCTGGGACCCGCACTCCAGAGCTGTTCCTATTTGGCCATCTTGGATCCTCCTGAGCAACTTTGTCTCCTTGAGTTTTAAACACATTGCATTACCTTTCCAGAGCTGAGATTAGGGTCAATAGTTTGAATTTGGGTTTCAGAGAAGAAAGACAGAGGACCTATTATTGCTGACAGAGAGCTCCTTTGTAGAAAGGAGGTAGAAGGTAGAGAACGGTGTATCCAGTGAATCTCCAGGGTCTGCAGAGATTTAAAAATATATGAATATAAATGTTAAGCTTGTAGCTTATGTCCTTTGGAATTAAAACACATGTTCTTTCACAAAGCAGCTTTGTGTGTCCTTGTCCTTTGGAAAATGCTGCCTCCTCATCTGTTTGTGTGAGAAAGGATGAGGGAAATAAGAAAATTAGGCAAGGACCCCTCACTATGTGAATACTGGGATTTGTTTTAAGTACGGATTGATTGTCCAATCTTAAAGAACCCAAACTTGCGAAATGGACTTTGAGTGCATTTTTCTTTTACTTTTACTTTTTTCTTTTTTTTTTAGACAAAGTCTCACTCTGTCACCCAGGCTGGAGTGCAGTGGCATGATCTTGGCTCACTGCACCTCCACCTCCTGGGTTCAAGCAATTCTCCTGCCTCAGCCTCCTGAGTAGCTGGGATTACAGGTGTGCAACTGGCTGATTTTTGTATTTTTAGTAGAGACAGAGTTTCACCATGTTGGTCAGGCTTGTCTTGAACTTCTGACCTTGTGATCCATCCATCTCGGCCTCCCAAAGTGCTGGGATTATAGGCATGAGCGAACGTGCTCAGCCTTGAGTGTATTTTTCTAATTTTACGATGTAGTGAAAAGCATCCAAACTTTGGAATTACATAGACCTGGGTTCAAATTCTAGATTTATGATTTAGTAGTTCTATGACTTTGGATAAGCACTCTAACCTTGATTTTCCTCATGTATAAAATGTCAGAGAAAATAGCACCCCTGAGGTTGTCATGCAGTGTAAATGAAGTGCTATTGATCAGGTCTCAAGCATGAAGCTTGGCACAGAGTGAAGTGGAGCTGTTGCCTCCTTGGACACAGTCACGTGGGCAAACACCTGCACTTCGCACAGCCCACCTGAAGGAACGTATCACATCTTGTACTCAGTTGTGCAGGCGCCAGCCTCCCCACCCACACACTTGTTTCTTTTTGTAGTCTAGGGCCTGACATATTGGATGGATATTCAAAATAAAATAATCTTTAGTAGTAACCTAGTTTCCAGGCAATATTCTCTTTATCTGGAATCTTGACAAAACATTTTTCTTTTTCTTTTTTCTTTCTTTCAGTTGTGCATTTCCAATGCTGTTTCTTCTTTGGAGTCCCTCTCCAGGGACTGCTGTGAGGATGACATGATTCAGACCTGTGAAGGGCCTGAGACAGGACCCGGTATAATGCAGAAGTTTGGTGGAGGTGACAAGGTGGGTGGTGGGAGTTGCATGTTGAGACAGGTCCTCACTCTGTTGCCCAGACTGATTTGACATCTTGGTCTCAAGCAATCCCCCTGTGTTAGCCTCCCAAAGCACTGGGATTACATGTGTGAGCTGCCATGCACAGGCTCGTGCAGATAATTGTGTAAATGCTTCTGAAAATTATGTCCAACTTGTGTATTTGCTATTACAGTATAGCTTTTGAGGTAATTTATGTTGAAATTTCTATCTTTTAAAAACGTGTTTCCATTGCAAAACTAATACATGCTCCCTATTAAACATTTGGCAAATATAGAAAATACAGATTCCTCAGTCTAATGATTGGCTCCTTTCTGAGGCTTCTGTGGAGCAGATTTGTGGTGGGCAATGTTCTTCTTGCAAGGCACGAGAAAACTAGAAACCTGGACTGGACTCCTCGCACGGGCCTGCAGATGTGGAAATCCTGAGGCTTGGGCAGTCTGGACCTCGAGCACAGCTCCTGAGAAGGCTCCTGAATTGTTTTGGAGAACGCGATCAATGATAGGCTTACCTACATGATGCCTCTCATTCCAGTCAGCGTCTCTGAAGCCTGCCTTGATGAAATCGCACTGGCTGCAGGACTGCTGTGGGCCCAGGTGTCCCACCACTCACGGCAGCAACACCTGGACTCAGGTGGCTGTGGCTCCTGGTCCAGACGGCTGGCTCTCAAGCCCTGATTTTGGTGGAGTTTGTCTAGTGTTGGTTTATGAAAACCTATCATGTCAATAAGATTCTGCTCACACTAATAACCCTACTCAGGTCATTACAGTTGTCTCATCAGCTGCTTTAAAAACCTCCTCTCATTTTGTGGCACCCAACCACACGGAAACTCAGCCTGCTCTCTCGCTCAGTGCACTGGCCATTCCGTGGTGATCTAGTGGCTGTGTGTGGAAATGGCCCATATCAGCAGTGTGGCTGCAACACGTGCTCAGGGTCTTCTCTTTCTTTCCGCAAGTGAGGGAGGAGCATCACTAAGGGAACACCAACAATTTTATTCTTTTGATGCAACCTCAGAAAGAATTTCCAAATTGATCCTTCCTATCTATTCCTATTGTTTCAGTTTTCTTGAGGCCCTAAAACGTGCTATCCCATAAGGTACTTTAACCCATTTGCAATCCACATTTTTAGTCCCACTTCCTGGAAAAAAAAGGTAGCCAACACCCAGCTGCTGCCGTTTGCTGCCAGGAGTCTATCACAACTGGCCATAAGTTCGTGCTCCTCCCATGTTATTTTCTTGGCCAAGAATGTTCTATCTCTTGAAAAAGCCCTGCGATTTTGTCTCATCTGAATGTTGCTGCAGTGAAATCTTAGTTGACTCTGGAAAAGTTATCCAGTTCTTCCCAGTGCTCTCAGAGCCTGCTGTTTTGTCTCTGTTTCTGCCCTTACAGTGTGATGTGGTTATCAGTTTACACATCTGTCTCCTCCCACTGGAATGTGAGACTGTGGAAGCCAGTGAAAGCTCACACTCACCGGAGCATCCCCAGCGCCCAGCACACAGTAGGCATGTCGTGTTGATTGCAGGAGTCACTAGTGACTAGAATAAACGTCCTTTTGCTCATGGAAAATGGCTCTTAGGCTCATGTGCTTTTGTGATTTTGCAAAAAAAAAAAATGGTAAAGTTCAAAGGGGAAAAAAGTTTCCTAACCTGTTGTGACGTATAGCAAGAGATTTTATTGCATATTTCTGTTTTTATCTGCCATATGGCTTTCCATTCACAAACGGCTCTAGTGAGAATTACTTTTGCAGGTAATTTTCTAATGATTGTCTTGGGATAAACAAATTTATCAGACTTGTTTGGCTAATGTATTCAAGGAGGTTCACAGGGGAAAAGATTAATCATCTAAGAAGCAAGCCGGTGTCTGTCATTTGGTGGAAGGGTCCAGAGAGATATTCAGAGCTGAACGGGTGGTTGCTATGACTGCAGATACCTTTCTCTCCCTTTGTGAGGTCAACGGCAGCTCCCAAGCTGATTGGCTAAAATTAGATTATCCTGCTGACCAACTATGGGGAGTTAATTTCATCAGAAAGAGAAAAATGGTAGGAAATCCTGCTGTGATGCTACAAAGGAATTTTCTTTAGAAACCCACAGAGTCCAAGTTTGCTTTCATTATAATTAATATGTTCCTTCTAATAAAATAATTTAAGGGAAGCAGACAATAGCATTACTCTATTATTTTGTGTATCCGTATAAGCTTTAATCTTGTTTGTCCTAAAACCAACTCTCAAAGTTAAAGTTACCTTTTTTTGCTGTAAATACCTCCATAACCAAAGACTGTCATCGTGTACGTGTTTATATAATTGGAGATGTCTAATTGTGGAAAACACAAAAGGAGCTGGCACAATTAAAGGTATCTGTTTGCAGGGCTCTTGCCCTAGGGAAATAGTGGGCACAAAAAACTTTAAGCAGAATCATTTACCTTTGGATTGAGAGCCTAGTTTTAATTGAATTTGAATAGAATTCTGCCTTCCAAAGGGTTCTTTTCCTAGAAGTCTTATACTGCCTGCCCTCTGGCTTTCCACCTGGTATATCCTTTGTTCTGGAAATTAATCACCACTGACATGGCTTATTACATTTATTTCTGTATAGAGAAAATACAAACTTAGTTCATTTTGGAAAACAGAATGTTGTCTGTTTGCAGGCTCTACTGAGTTATAAAACTAAGCAGATGTAAAACACAAACCAAAGAAAACCAACCCAAAGGTTATTTTTTATTTTTTTGTTCTTTTGTGAGTATTGAAATAAAATATGATTAAGAAAGAAACTAGAATAATTTGTACCTCAAACAACCATGGCATGAGTTGACCTGTATGGAAAACCTGCACATGTACCCCTGAACCTAAAATAAAAGTTAAAAAATGAACAGAAAAAAGAGCTAACATTTATGGAATTCTGGAGTTCTAGATACTCTACATGCTTCTCTCTATATGACTGTCAAATCAACATGTTTTGAAAATTAAATTAACCTATTGAGATACCTTTTGTTGTATGCTAAAGGAGTCATGAGAGGGACCGAAGATGCCCCTTTCCTGAAAGCGATGGTCGGGGAATTGGAGATGAGCATGTATGTGTAAAAGGTAGTGATGAACTCCCGGCAAAATAAAAACATTACTGAGCAAAATCATTTCAAATAGGAAGCACTATGGGAATTCCTAGGAAGAGAGTGAGGCTACCATGGCTGAAATGATCCAGCTCCAGATATTTCTTACAGAGACTAGGGGGGAGATGAGGAGATCACCATGACGACGTGTGTCATGTTACACGTCAGGGAGGATCTGGGAAGCAAGGACAAAACACCATCATTCCATCACCCTCATCATAATCACTATAGCAATCTTACCTATTGAGTGCTTATCCTGTTTCAGCCACAACACTCATTTACCTCCCCACAATACTCCTATGAAATAAGTTATTGTTTTTATTATTATTATTGCATTGTCATTAATGTGAGGAAATTGAGCCATAGAGATCAATCCATCTAAATTCACACTGTTAATAAACTGAGGAGCCAAAATTCAAATCTAGTTTTCCTTGCTAGCATTTTTTGCACAACTCTCTGCTTGTTTTGTTGTTGTTGTTGTTGTTTGTTCGTTTGTTTTTCTGAGATGGAGTCTTGCTGTGTTGCCCAGGCTGGAGTGCAGTGGCACAGTCTTGGTTCACTGCAACCTCTACCTTTTTGGTTCAAGTGATTTTCCCATCTCAGCCTCCCCAGTAGCTGGGGCTACAGGTGTGTGGCACCATGCCTGGCAAGTTTTTGTATTTTTAGTAGAGATGGGGTTTCACCATGTTGGCCAGGCTGGTCTCGAACTCCTGACCTCAGGCTGACCTTGGCCTCCCAAAGTACTGGAATTATAGGCATGAGCCACCATGCCTGGCCTCTCTGCTTGTTTTGCATGAGTGTTATTGCAATATTTATTTTTTGTTACATTTTCACTTATGTTATTGTATAAATCTAATGATCATTTTTGATAGCTACGTAATATTTCCTTGAGTGATTTGTACCATCAGTTGCCCAACATTCCATTATTGCTGAATCTTAGTATTTTCAAATTTTGAAACATTTCGTATATAGGATATTTTTCTGTTCATATGAAGGCTATTTCACAAGGTTGATTTCTAAAATTGAAAGCACTCTTTGAAAAACAATTATGTCAAAGTCTCTCTTGTCAATAATATATGAGTGCTCAATGTATTGCATTCCTCCCAACTTGGAAGAATCAGTAAAAAAGCAAAACCACAAAACCAAAAAACAATTAAAAATGTTGATTGGTGCTTGCCTTGGCAGCACATATATTAAAATTGGAATGATACAAAGAAGATTAGCATGGCTCCTGCAGAAGGATGACATGCAAATTAGTGAAGCATTTCATATTTTTTGATTCCACAGAAATACAAACTATAAACCATCAGAGAATACTATAAACAACTCTGTGCAAATAAAGTAGAAAATCTAGAAGAGAGGGATAAATTCCTGGACACATACACTCTCCCAAGACTAAACAGAAAGAAATCAAATCCCTGAATAGGTCAATAACAAGTTTTGAAATTGAGGCAGTAGTTAACTGCCTACCAACCAAAAAAAGCCAAGGACCAGACAGATTCACAGCTGAATTCTACCAGAGGTACGAAGAGGAGCCGGTACCATTTCTTCTGAAACTATTCCAAACAATAGAAAAAGAAGGACTCCTCCCTAACTCACTTTATGAGGCCAGCATCATCCTGATACCAAAACCTGGCAGAGACACAGCAACAACAAGAAAATTTCAAGCCAATATCCCTGATGAACATCAGAGCGAAAATCCTCAATAAAATACTGGCAAACCGAATCCAGCAGCACATCGAAAAGCTTATCCACCACAATCAAGTCAGCTTCATCCCTGGGATGCAAGACTGGTTCAATCTATGCAAATCAATAAATGTAAACCATCACATAAACCAAACGAATGACAAAAACCATATGATTATCTCAATAGATGCAGAAAAGGCCTTTGATAAAATCCAACACCGCTTCATGCTAAAAACTCTTCAGTTAACTAGGTATTGATGGAACGTATCTCAAAATGGTAAGAACTATGACAAACCCACAGCCAATATCATACTGAATGGGCAAAAGCTGGAATCATGCCCTTTGAAAACCAGCACAAGACAAGGATGCCCTCTCTTACCACTTCTTTTCAACATAGTATTGGAAGTTCTGGCCAGGGCAATCAGGCAAGGGAAAGAAATAAAGGGTATTCAGACAAGAAGAGAGGAAGTAAAAATGTCTCTGTTTGCAGATGACATGATTGCATATTTAGAAAACCACATCATCTCAGCCCAAAATCTCCTTAAGCTGATAAGCAAATTCAGCAAAGTCTTAGGGTACAAAATCAATGGCAAAAATCACAAGCAGTCTTTTACACTGACAATAGACAGAGAGCAAAATCATGAGTGAACTCCCATTCACAGTTGCTACCAAGAGAATAAAATACCTGGGAAAACAACTTACAAGGGGTGTGAAGGATCTATTTAAGGAGAACTACAAGCTCAGTGAAATAAAAGAGGGCACAAATAAATGGAAAAACATCCCATGCTCATGAAAAGGAAGACTCAGTATCATGAAGATGACCATACTGCCCAAAGTAATCTATAGATTCAATGCTATTCCCATCGAGCTACCACTGACTTTCTTCACAGAATTAGAAAAACTACTTTAAATTTCATATGGAACCAAAAAGGAGCCAGTATAGCCAAGACAATCCTAAGCAAGAAGAACAAAGCTGGAGGCATCACTCTACCTGACTTCAAATGATACTATAAGGCTACAGTAACCAAAACAGCATGGTGCTGTTACCAAAACAGAGATATAGACCAATGGAACAGAACAGAGTCCTCAAAAATAATGCCACACATCTACAACCTGACAGAAACAAGCAATGGGGAAAGGATTCTCTATTTAATAAATGGTGTTGAGAAACTGGCTAGCCATATGCAGAAAGCTGAAATTGGACCCCTTCCTTACACCTTATACAAAAATTAACTCAAGATGGATTAAAGGCTGAAACCAAGACCCAAAACCATAAAAACCCTAGAAGGAAACCTAGGCAATACCATTCCGGACATAGGCATGGGCAAAGACTTCATGACTAAAACACCAAAAGCAATGGCAAAAAGCCAACATTGACAAATGGGATCTAATGAAACTGAAGAGCTTCTGCACAGCAAAAGACACTATCATCAGCATGAACAGGCAACCTACAGAATGGGAGAAAATTGTTTTAATCTATCCATCTGACAAAGGGCTAACATCCAGAGTCTACAAGAAACTTAAATTTACAAGAAAAAAACAAACAACCCCATCAAAAAATGGGCAAAGGATATGAACAGATATTCTTCAAAAGAAGATATTTATATGGCCAACAAACATATAATAAAAGCTCATCATCACTGGTCATTAGAGAAATGCAAATCAAAACCACAATGAGATACTATTTCATGCCAGTTAGAATAACCATCATTAAAAAGTCAGGAAACAACAGATGCTGGAGAGGATGTGGAGAAATAGGAACGCTTTTACACTGTTGGTGGGAGTGTAAATTCAACCATTGTGGAAGACAGTGTGGTGATTCCTCAAGGATCTAGAACCAGAAATACCATTTGACCCAGTAATCTCATTACTGGATATGTACCTAAAGGATTATAAATCATTCTGCTATATGGACACATGCACACATATGTTTATTGTAATACTATTCACAATAGCAAAGACTTGGAACCAACCCAAATGCCCATCGATGATAGACTGGATAAAGAATATGTGGCACATATACACCATGGAATACTATGCAGCCATAAGAAAGGATGAGTTCATGTCCTTTGCGGGGACATGGATGAAGCTGGAACCCATCATTCTCAGCAAACTAACAAAGGAACAGAAAACCAAACACCGCATGTTCTCACTCATAAGTGGGAGCTGAAAAATGAGAACACATGGACACAGGTAGGGGAACATCACACACTGGGGCCTGTCGGGGAGTGGAGGGCTAGGGGAGGGATAGCATTAGGAGAAATACCTAATGTAGATGACAGGGTGATAGATGCAGCAAACCACCATGGCACGTGTATACCTACGTAACACACCTGCACATTCTGCACATGTACCCCAGAACTTAAAGTATAATAAATAAAATGTTGATTGATAGGCAACAATAAACTTCCTGTTTTATCCTTTTCCTGGTCACTAAATAATTCATGTATTTGTTAAATCACATTTGAGCACCTGTTTGTCTTGTGATATATTAGTGGGCACCAGAGATAAATGATGACATGTCTGTTTCCTACTTCTATTCAAATGTTTTTATTAAAACTATCACTATTACAGTATGTGGGAGGAAGATGATCAGAAGGGAGAAGGATTTCAGGGAGACCAAGTTCAGATGGTATCTTAATAGAATGGCTAGGTAAGTATTCAGTGGCCAAACCATTTTTAAACAGGGAAAAGTGGGTGCGCAAAACATACGGGATCATAGACTCTTAAGGGTTATCTTCATCTTCCAGTGGAATTTCCTTATAATGACATTATTAGAAGTCTCCATCCCAGGTTGTTGGATTTAATAAGAACTTTGTAGATGCACGTGAAGGACTTTCAGCTCACATTTTCATGTATTTCTTTCTATCTCTTAATATTGTGGCTGCTGGGTAGTGGTGTTGTACAGCTTCACGTTTGTGTCACATTTTCAAGTAGGAGTGATGTGGTTGGTGTGAGAGTTGTTGAGATGTGAGTTGTGGTATAAGAATAGACCTAAGATAGATTTGTCTTATGGTTCCCTTAGGGTGGAAGGGGAGAGGTGGTCATCCCTCCTCCCACTACTATAATGTTAGTGCAAACATTATACAGCCAGATACTTTCCTTCTAAAGTATGGTTGTCACACAGCCAGGGGCTGTTTGGAAGTGGTTGTATGGTCACAAAATTGATTCTTGTCACTTTAGAGAATGAATTGTACTGAAACCAGCCATAGTCTATGTTTCTACGGGCCCTCATTTGAGACAAAAATAGCTTGCAAAACAAACGATTTGTTCATTCTGAGGTCATGCGTGCTAGGTTATTTAGCTGAGTGCTTAGCACAAAGTAAGTGCTCAATAAATATTTGTTCCTTTTGTCATTTATATTTTTATTGTTTTATTATTAAATTTGCTGAGGTGCGATTTTTTTTTTCCCCTTCATATTCCAAAGGCATCTAGAAGTGAAAGGGGAAAAGGAATACCATCAGAGATGAAAGAGAAGGCAGGATCAAGCGGGGAGCTATTTTTAAGACTGGGCTCCTGCTCTAAAGTGCAGAGGAAGAAGCAAGAAGAATGAAGAGGCTGATGATGAGGGCAGAGGAGAGATCAATGGTTAACTGTGTAGAGTTGTGTGATCAGGTGGAGGGTCCTGGACAGGAAGAGTAGTTCAGTGGAAAATTAAAGAAATGTTAGCAAGCCAGGGCTTTGCAATCATGATGACATTTAGCCTGCCTTAGGCTCAGCCCTCTTCTGCTTCTAAAGCCATGAGCTATGGAAGGCCGTACTCACTTTCTATTGCATGCCAAGCTGTGCAAGGATTTGCAATTGAAAACAAAGCTGCCTTATTGCTGGAGTGAAATTAAAGACTGGAGTGAGTTTGGGAATGACAGGTTGATAAGCAATTATTTTGTTTCCTTGAAAGCAAGATAACTGGCTAAATGTTGAGATTTCAGTTTGATAACTGCACCGTGGGCCACATGGCTTGTTATGCATAGGAAGCAAGTGGGAGGGTCCAACCATGATCGTGATCCTGATCTAACAAGGTGGCAGAGGGCAGATGGACTCCATTTATGCTAAGCACTTCCCGGAAGGAAAAGGCTGATGATTCATCTGTCTTCCTCCGAGAAGTTTGCTTACTGTTGTCTGAGCTAGGAGGTAGGGGCAGCATCTAACTGGTCCGTGGGCACGCAAGTTGATTGGGGTCTATAGAGAGGGTTGGTGGGCCACGTCTCCACGGACCAAATCGTGTCTCAGCCGGCACAGAACACTACCAAGTCACCGTGTGTGTGGTTGTGTCAGTGTCTGCTACAGGAAGGGACTCGGTGGTGGGCTCAGAGGCACTGCCAACCATCCACGTGGCTGGAGGCAAGTCCCTTCACTCTGCAGGGGTCCAGCTTTATACATCAGTAAGGGAAGGGCACTGGACAAAGAGCCCTCTGGGTGACAAGAGTCACAACCTAAACATGCCCGCAGTACCTGGGCCTTGCGGACTGTTGGGTCCGACAGAAATGTTGGCTGAAATGGGCAGAATAATATCATTTCCCATTGCATTTTCTCGGGCTCAGAGACATTTTTTAACCCTTTCCTTGCTTTGTGTTGTAGCCTATTAGATAGTTTTAACTAGTTCTTCCCTATTGTACAGTAATTGTTTATCTGTCTTGACAGTGAGCTATTCAAAGCAGGGACATAAATTTTCCTGTAACTCATTTAGTTTTAAGAAGTAATATATTCACATGATTCAGAAGGTTCAAAAAGGAATACAGTAAAGTCTTCTTCCCTCAGCAACCCAGTTCCCCTTTCCACTGGCAATCAAAGTTATTGTTGTCTTGTGTATACTTGAAGTTGTTTTATGCACAAACAAAATATATGTACCGTATTCACCTTCCTCCTGTTCCCAATACCTTTTGTGGACAAATACTAGTTAGTATATGTACTTGTTTCACATTTTCTGCCCTCTCCTTAATCCTATATAGTGAAAATATTTTTATATACTGTATAATGAATTACCTCCATCTTTGTCATAGCTGCATGATATTCCATTCGGTGTATACGTCACAGTTTATTTTAACAGTCTCATTTTCATAGTTAGGTTGTTTTTAACTTTGTGACATTATAAATAACACTCTAATAAATAATCTTATGATTTTGCAGGTGTGTGTATGTCTGTGAAAATTTCTAGTAGCAGAATTTTGGGGTCAGGTATACATGCGTTTTCAGTTCTAATAGGTATTGTCAAACTGCTTTTTATAGAAGTTGCGTCGGTTGACAGTCTTACCAGTAAAATTCAGAGTGCCTGTTTTTCTGCACCTTCACCAGCATAATTGTGTATCCTGATAGGAACCTGGACTCTTGCAGGGGCTTAGGTTCTTTGGTTAGGAAGATGAGCCAAATCCATCCACTTGTGATTAGCATGTGTCCCCCAGCTGCCTCTTACCCTCCCACCTCCTGCTTGCGGCAAGGCGGGAGGGAGGGAGGGAGGGAGGAAGGGAGATAGAAAGAGAGAGAGAGAGAGATTTTGTGCTAATGAGACAAGTGGCAGATACGCTCCTAAAATGTGACTTGAGGAATGCCAATGGGGTCTGTCCTTCACAGATACTTATCCGATCAATTTAATTTGATTTAAAAAAAAATTCTACATTTGAATTCATTCCTTTGCTTAAGATTTTGTCTCTTATCAAAACATAACTGATTAAATCTTCTCAGTCATTTGCACCCAACTATAAATTATTTCCACCCTGAGCACTTTTGCCAGGCAGGAAGTCAGGGAGAAAGATGGGAGGAAGGGAAAGACTCTGAAAAGGGAGATGAGCGAATATTCAAATGTCACCTATAAACAGTGTGAGCTACTTGTACTGTGTCATTGGAGAGATCGCTCTCAAGTCCATTTTGGTCCTGTCACTTTCCTGCCTAATGTATTTCCATGACCTTCACCACTTTTGGGGTCAAAGATACATTCAGCGTGGCATGCAGGGCCTTTCACGGCTTGGTTTCTGTTGACTGTTACAGCATCTTCTCTTGTAGACTCGGCCCTTTAAACCACAGCCACAGTTAGCTTCGTGCTACCTCTGAGTGAATGACGCCATCTCATCTCCAGGAACGTACACACAGTGGATCTCTCCCGGGATTGCTTTGCCTATCGCCTGGCGACACAGTGACTCCTTCATCCATTCCCCTTTGTCTCCTTGACCACCTTTCATCACTTGAGCTCTGAAGGCCATTCTGAGGGCTTCCTAAGACGTCTGTGCCTACTTCCATCCAAACAGAACTTTCCCAGCTTTGTAATTTTCCTTAAATGGACTGCTGTTGGTTTAAATCCTATCTCTTACATAAGCCTCTAGTAGGTAGGAAGTTATTGGGGTACAGGTGGTGCTTGGTTACGTGAGTAGGTTCTTTAGTGGTGATCTGCGAGATCTTGGTACACCCATCACCGCAGCAGTATAGACTGCATCCTATTTGTAATCTTTTATCCCTTGCCCCCGTGTTAGTCCGTTTTCATGCTGCCAATGAAGACATATCTGAGACGAAATAAAAAGAGGTTTAATGGGTCTTACAGTTCCACATAGACGGAGAGGCCTCAGAATCATGGCGGGAGGCAGAAGGCACTTGGCAGCGTTGAGGGAAAACTGAGGAAGAGGCCAAAGCAGAAACCCCTGATAAAACCATTGGATCTCATGAGAGTGATTCACCACCGCGAGAACAGCGTGGAGGGAACTGCCCCATGATTCAGATTATCTTCACCGGGTCCCTCCCACAACATGTGGGAACTTTGGGCGTACAATTCAAGATGAGATTTGGGTGGGGACACAGAGTCAAGCAATATCACCCCCTCACAACCTTCCCCCAAGTCCCCAAAGTCCGCTGTATCATTCTTAGGCCTTTGTGCCCTCATAACTCAGCTCCCACGTATCAGTGAGAACATACGATGTTTGCTCTTCCCTTCCTGAGTTACTTCACTCAGAAAAATAGTCTCCAATCTCATCCAGGTCACTGCAAATTCCATTAAATTTAGTCCTTTTATGGCTGAGTAGTATTCCATTGTGTGTATATATATCACAGTTTCTTCATCCACTCATTGATTGATGGGCATTTGGGTTGCTTCCACGATTTCGCGATTGTAAATTGTGCTGCCATAAACATGTGTGCAAAGATCTTTTTTTCTATGAAGACTTCTTTTCCTCTGCATAGATAGCCAATAGTGAGATTGTTGGATCAAATGGTATTTCTAGTCCCTGAGTCACTGCAGTAAGCCTTACCGTGTGTGTGTGTGCTGAGAGTTGGAATAAATTTCTGCCTTTGATATGAGAGTAGTATAAGTTTAAGTAACACAGCATTGCTTCCCGGTAGGGCCATGGAGAAAGATAGCAAGGAAGAGAGTCTGCAAAGGGAGATGACAGAGTCCATGTCACAGCTCTTTAGCCGTCTTTTTCTAAATATTATTTCCTTGATCTTTTGAAAGTAGATGGATAGTTCCCCAGACTAAGCTGAAATTTATTTGGCTTTCAGTTGAAATGAGGCAAGCTAAGGAACAAAATATCTTCAATTAGCAATATCATGGTTTATATAAACCCAACAAGGCCTCATATTATTTTGGTACTAGGATAATGTTTTTCTTAATGTTGTAATGTAATTAAAATTTATCCATAATGTAGTTTGTGTGTGTGTGTGTGTGTGTGTGATTTATGTGACCTGAGTGTTGGCTAGGATACCTGCTAAACTTTATAGCAATGTCAGGGTAGGATTAGGTCGGCATAGAGTACAGGCTGCTCAGTTTTGAATCCTGGGTTCATAACTAGCTTTATGACTCTTGATCCATAACAAGGCATTCCTGGGTCTCCTCAGGGGACAGGTTTCAGGACCCCCAGCAGATACCAAAATTCACAGATACTCAAGCTCCTTCTGTAAAATGACGTGTTTGCATATAAACTATGAACATCCTCCACACACTCTAAATCATGTATAGATTACTTATAACACTTAATATGATGTAAAATAGTTATTACACCATATTGTTTTTTATTTGTATTTTTTTGGTCATTGTATTGTTATTTCTTTATTTATATTTTTTCAAATATTTTCTATCCATGGTTCGTTGAATCCTTCGATGTGGTACCCATGTAGACAGCGGGCCCACCGAACTTAACGTTTCTGTCACTCGTGTTGTTTTCTGTAAATGGTCTGAAGATAGTAGTAAAAGCTTCGTGGAGTTTTTTGACCAGAACTTGGAAGACAGTAAACGTGCACCACATGTCAGCCACTGTACCTGGTACTGGGGGCGGATGAGACGTGTGGTGGTTATGCATCCTGGGTTGGAGCTGGGTGTAGAGAACATTTGCCTCCTTTTGGCCTTTTCTTGTGTTATCAGGAAAGGCTAGAGAGGGAATAGCTAGACCAGAGCACTTTAGGCATCCCTTACGGAAGAGCAGTCCCTGGGGATAAACACAAGCTCTAGAAGGAAGCCTGGCCAGGCAGCTGATGCAGAGCTGAGCATAAATCCTGTTTATGTTATTACTGGCTACATTTACTCGATTGAGCTGCCTAATCTCTTTATATTTTAGACCTTGGTTTCTTGATCTGTGAAATGTAAATAATAACTATTCAGTGCTATAACATGAAGTTAAACCTTCACTATCCCGATATGCCATGGGATTCCAAGTTGATTTAAGGATAGAACTCAGTAATAAATAGCTTTCTGCTCTGTTAGAGCCATGGCAAAAGCTGACCAAACTTACCTCTTGCCCCTTGTTTCACAGCGTCCCTGGTAAATGTTTTCTGGTTCCCACCGCCTCTCTGAAGCTGGTCTGCACTTCCTCCTGGTCAGCCAATTCAATTCTCTTTCTAAGATACACTCAACTTAGCAAGGAGAATGCGCGTCTCACCCTCTTTCCTAACCAGAGCCTCTGGAGGCATTTTAGGTAGTGATTTTCTCATGGTTGAAAGAGAATTCCTTTCACAATGGGATGTGGGGGTCAATCTGTTGTGCCTGGATCCCCAGGGATGGTGGCAATCACACTTACCTTGGAAGGATTTGCTCCAGGGGTGCAGGGGCAGGTTAGTCTCTCTGTCTTCCCCTCCTCAAACTCCAGCTCCTACTTACCTGTGGCATCTTTCAGACGCCTGTGCTAACTGTTCATCAGATTTGGCATGGTGTGATTTACAACCAGATGTACATAAAATGTGTTTGTGTTTTGCGCACTGTTCACTTAGGCAACTGTTGGGACTCGTTACCGTGTGATGTCAAAGACTCTGAGGTAGTTATTTTACAGTCACTCCAAAAAATGATCGAAGGTTTGGTTTTGTATGCGTTCATGTACTTTAATGGGAGAGAAATTCGCATATGGTTAATAGCTTGGTTGCTATGATGTCATAGAATGCTTTTTGAAAAAGTTTCTCTTTAAAGTCAAACATTAGTCACTTTCAAGGTGGAGGGAAAGCAGAAGTGGGAAAAACCCAGACGGTGCTAGGCTAGATTTCCCCCAGATATGATAGCTGCTTCTGTCTCTACAGCCGAACATAACAGCTGGTGAGTAGGGAGAAACTGGAGAAAGATCTTTTTTTGCCTTTAATCCAGTATGCTGTTTTCCTGTGCCCGTTTTACTGTAATTCTTGGCGGCCATGGGACAAAAGCTGTTGACTGATACGTGCAATTACCTCCTCTAATATTGCTCTCAACTGTCGGCCCTGACTGACGAAAGTGGATGAGGTTTAGTTAAGGTCTGGGAAAACACTCTTCTAATAAAAGACATTGCCATCTCTGTGATCATACCCTCCCTCAGACCTTTTCATCTGTTTTCTAGAGAGATAAGGTCTGCCGATGGAAAGTTAAAATGTGGTGCTGAACTTGGACATTAGCAATGCCACCATTTACCTCAAAAACATTCTCCGCTGTGTGTGTGTGTGCATGTGTTTGTGTGTGTGTGTGTGTGCATGTGTGTGTGTTTGTGTATGTGTGTATGTGTGTGTTTGGGTGTGTGTGCATTTGTGTGTGTGCGTGTGTGTACGTGTGAGTGTGTGTGCATTTGTGTGTGTATGTGTATGTGTGTGTGCGTTTGTGTGCATGTGTGTGCATGCGCGTGTGTGTGCACACGCACAGTTTGCGTTTGAAATGATGGAAATCAGTTTGGCTTGTTGGGCAGAGTTACCCCAGAAAGAATAAGAGGCTATTTTCGAAGGTTAAACCAGATCCTTACTGGTTTCAGCCCTCAGTTGTTTATTTTGTAGGCAAAAGAGAGCCTGAGGAGGCTTTCCTCTCTGCGTCCTTCTGCGGACTGCTGGACTCTGAGACCCTCGTTCTTCTTGCAGGAGGTGTGGAGCAAAACTGTGTTGAATGAGCTGTAGACGGGAATTCTCTCCTTTGCACCGAGGGGCCGCTGCAGGTGGCAGAGTCCCAGAAGGCCACGCTGAGAAGAGGAGAGCTAAAATCCCGGAGCAGAGTCCCTGGGCAGCCCCTGCTGAAGGAGGGCGCGCTTGTGGAGAATCTCACCACCGCCCCCACCCCAGCCTTCAGTTTAGAAGAATTTTCTAGTTCACCCAGAAAGAAGACAAGATCTGGTCACCCAGAAAGAAGACAAGACCTAAGTGTGGATGATGCCCTATTTACAAGTGTAGTTTGGAAGACTGAAGTGGAACCCATGGGAAGGTGTTCTTATAAAAACAGGAAACTGTGGATTGGATTGTGTCCCTTCCTTTTGAAAGGTCTGCTGGTCATTGTCAATGCAGACGGCTGGCCATGGTGCAGACGGGAACCATCCCTTAGGAAGGCTGGCAGCACTGGCAGAGCGCCCTCCCTGACTCCTGGATTTGTGGGAGTGTGTGGGAGGTGGTGGGGCTCAAGAGGCTGCAGTTTATTTGCACACCCAGAAGAGAGCTAATTCAGGGCAGAAGGAAGCCTGCTCCCTTATCAGCGGTTAGGTAGCTTTTCCTATCAGTTTTCCCTGGTGTTGGTATTCCATTTTCATAACACAGTATGTAATGTGATAAGGACTACCCATTATGAACAGTAGCAATAGCGTGCAAGGTTATTCCTGTGCAGTTTTCATCAAGAACAAAGGGCCAAGCTGCAGATGAAGCAAAATTACCTACGATTTTAGAACCAGGACCAAACAAATTCTTCTCTTTCAAGTATCTGCAGACTCTCCTTAAAAAAGGCTTCTCTTAGTGATAAGCCCACTTTCCACCTCCGGCTTTTGCTCCTTCATGTGGAGAATATACATCAAGGTCACTCCTGTTCGCTTTCTGTAGGGGCCTCGGAAGACGTCTGCTGGGGTCAGATGGGAACGGGAGTCTGACTCAGCACACATTTACTGCACTCTTGCTTCCTGCCAAGAAATGCATCAAAATCTGGGACCATGTAATCCAGCAGAGGAAAAGACATCTCCAGGAAGCCCCCTGGTCTATGAAGAGAAACTGAGTGTCAGCATACGGCTGCCAGCAGCTGTGAGGGTGGTGAGTGCTTCACGTCCACGGAGGAGGAATTCTACCCTGGACCACTCAGGATTCAGCTTCCTTTCTGGAAGAAGCAGATGCCCCAGCTGAACTTTGACTTGCCCATATAAAACGAACTACCTGTATCTTCAATCCAGCAAATGAAATAAGCAGCTGCTGATTAATTCTGGAAGGGGGAAGAATAAGGTATGTGTGTCTATCCCTACTAAGGGATTCCAAACAGACAGTAAAGAACAAAAGGATAGCCCTTTGAGCGTTCTCCAAGGGACAATTGACGTCTGGCTGGCCCCAGAGAAAGGGCTACAGAGGCAAGGTTGCATCCATTCGAGGAAATCAAAGTGTCTGCTCCAGTTGAGTCTGGAATCCTTACTCCTGGAATGTCCATCCCTATGCTCTGGTGCTGATTTACCTTCTGCAGTTGAGTGCTTCCCGCAAGGTAGGCTGGGCTTTTGAACAAAGTGACTCCTTACCTGGCATGCTTTATCCATACGCAAAGGTCCCTGCACTGTGTGCAAGAAACAACCAAAAACTAAATGAGACTCAATACCTTCCTTAGGGACGTAAAACCCCAGTAACACAGATAAACAGGTAGAAAAATGATGGCACAATAGCGTGATTCTACAGCCACAGGAATAGTTGCACCGCAAGGGCACAGAGGCAGCAGCTGATGACCTGGCTTGGAGTCAGTGATAAAAAGGGGCTTACCTCCTTTCTCTGTTTCTACTAATAGCCAGTGATTACCCCGTGCTTTTCCCATGCCGGGCACAGCTGTAAGCACTTTGGACATAGCAGCACATTTAATCGTCACACAACAATAACAGGAAGCTGAGGCAGACAGACGTGCCCGAAGTCACATACGTGAAGCAGGACTTGAGCCTGGTCTACCCGGCTCCTCAGTCCATGCCTTACCCTCCCACGGGGAAAAAGATCCATTCTGGCCCTTCCTTAGCAAGGGCAACTGTCTGAGCTCACGGTCTGATCTGGCTTCTGGGAAAGAGAAAGCAGGGAAGACGCCTGGAGGCGGCATACTGGGAGGGGAAATTTCTTGCTGTGGAATTCTGCCCTCATCTCCCACCCCACCATAACAATCCACGTGCACTTACACCTACACGCCATATACACACAAGCATTTTTCCCTCAGTCCCATGGGCCCCAGCTCTGCCTTTTCATCAAAATCGCCCAGGGTTTTAAATAAAATGCAGATGCTGAGGCCTGTTCCTTAATTCTAATCTTTCAGAGTAGGACTTGGGCATCTAAATTTTTTTATCTAAAAAAATTGACACACATGACCAAAGTAAAAATCTAGACAGTACAGCAAAGAACGTCTTTGCGCCCCTCCCACCTAACCCTTACTTCTTCCCAAAGACGAATACTTAACATTTCCTTGTGATCCTTCCAGAAAACAATCTACGCATATATATCCATCTCTTTTTTTTTTTGACCTCTGTAGGTGATCGTGATGAGTAGTCATGAGAATCTAGGAACTGGCTCCCGCTGGGTCTATCATGGAGATGCATCTTTTGTGAGAGCCCAGGGCAGAAATAGGAAGGCTTAGACAATAGAGTTTCTGAGTAGACAAAGCAGATGGCAGAGCAGAAGGACGAAGCCTGGAGAGAGCCTACTCCGTGTGGCAATCTGCTTAAGAATGAAAGAGGAAAGCAAGGCATGGCCATGAGCACTTGTAGTCCCAGCTACTCGGGAAGCTGAGGCTGGGGGATCACTTGAGCCCGGGAGTTCAAGACCAGCCTAGGCAACATAGTGAGACCCTGTTTCTTAAAAAAAAAAAAAAAAAGAAGAAAGGTGACAATTCCTTTAATACACATCGAGTACATAAGAGCTAACAAAGACACAGGAAATAGTCGCATTGAGCAAGGATCAGTAAGGACATGCCTTCCAGGGAGATTTGAGATGTGAAAGCCCATTCTTCCATTGATTCCAGGTGTATCTTTTTCTCCAGTACTTTACATCCAGTAGATGTAAAACAAGGACATTCAGGTGAGTCTGAGTCTGCTGTATGTGTGAGGGTTGAATACTGAGGTGTGGCGACTGTCACATGGGAGGCAATGCAAGGCGAAGGAGACGTGTCCTCACATGGGTCTCTGGGAAGCTCGCCAGGCAGAAATCCAAGTGTGAAGTGATCCATGTTTTCCTAACGGTGGATAAGTGCACAAAGTGTTGAAAGGGTGGAGTCGAACTAGAAACTCCTGGAGTTTCTTTTAAGAATGAACGTAGGACCTCATTAGCCCAAGTCTTTAAATAAATTGTAGTACATTTTTGGTCACCAGATTCTGGAAGGGAGACAAAATCATCTGTCACAGACAGAACTTGGAGACGTTAAGGTTTTGTTGACGTTGGCAGACACTGGGTTATAGGTCTGTGGTCTGCTTTCCAGCGTCTCCATGAATTGCAGGTAAAACAAGTAGCATTTCTGTTTGAGGTCCTGTTCTCTTTGGAATTCGGGTTAGAAGTTGAAGGCTTACTTGAGTTTTATTGCTTTCAGGACTTGAAATTGATTTTCTATCTTCCTAATAGTATATTACATTTTCTGAAGATAACATATATCTGGAAAACAGCATTATTCACTCATATAAAATTTTTTTTGAAGAATGAACCAAACAAAAACAACCACAAAAACCTTTTCATGTTGTATCTCAGACTGGCCCAGGTTGTATTCCAAAATGTTTTTGCTGAATGGTCATTTCTGTAATTAAAAGGCCCACGTTTTTTTGTTTTTGTTTTTGTTTTTTTTCCACAGCACCATTTTTCTTTTTAAAATGTCTTCTGTGTGCCAGGTATGGTTTTGGCATTGTGTCTTGGCAGGAGCACTGCCAGGGAATGATTCTGCTATGATCTTCATTTTACAGATGAGGGAAATGAAGGCACCAAAAGTTTCTTATCTTCCCGAAGGTCTTGTCGTTCTGGTGAGTGGTCAGGCTGGTATTTGAACTTGGGCAAGTCAACATGAAGGTCAGTCTCATTTTACAGATGAGCCAACTGAAGTCCCAAGGTCACTCATCTGATTGGTTAGAGACCTTGGAGCCCAGGGACTCTTCATTCAGGACCAGTAAGTTTTGCATGACATGCGGGATTTATTGGAGCAGCAAACTGTGTTTGTGTCTCTTTCCTTCTCAATGCATCCTGCAGTCACCCTCCCCCGACCCTGTAAATCCATGCTGTGGTTTCCCAAGAGCTGCAGATGATGGTCCCAGACTCTGTCCATCCTGGTCTTTGGTGTGGACCCCTCAATGCAGCCAGTGAAGCACCCACAGTCCCCTGCATGAAGAAGATACGGGCTTTTCTACCTCTGTCCTTAGTCACCATTTGCTGTGATTGGCATGCCTTCCTCCCACCAGACCCACAGTTCCAGATACCATTCTTCTTTCAGATGCATGGCGCATGCTACTGCTTTTATGAAACTTACAGAGTCTCAGGGTTGCGTGACATTTGTCATCTTGTTGGGAGAAAATGGACAGGGTGGAGAAGAAAAGGGAAGGGAGAAAAACGGGTGGAACTCAGGACCCTAGCTATGAAGCTAGGAGGTGAGTGAAGTGATAGATGACGCCGAGGACAATCAGTCGCCGTGAGAGTTACGGCTTGTTGAATGCTTACTGTTTCTTGGGAGAGTGCAATGTTATCATCCCCTTAAATTTCCACCCCAAGTCATCGGGTTTCTGCAGTGGGGATTTCAACCCAGTTCTGTCTGAGGCCAAAACTTGTGTTCTTTTCACCGTTGTCTCCAAAGATGGTTGTGAGGTAGAAAAAGAACTGGATAATCCTCAAAATGGAAAATTACAGAGATGAAACAGGACTGGGGTGGTGGATTGAGACAATACCATGAGGGACACTGGAACTGGAAGAGATGAGGCATGAGGCCAGAGCGGAGCTCCCTTCCCACGCCGCTTTCGGCTTCTGGAGCCTTTATGACCCTGAGGCAGCTCAGGACTTAGTGTCACCGGAGTGCGGGGACCGGCAGTGTCACGGTGCTCCTTGCGACGTGTGCGTCTCGCTCTGTGTTACGGGGCTTTGGGTTCACAAGCTCTCTGAAGGAGCTGATTGTGAAGGAAAGGACTGGGTCTATGCCTTTTCTAAGGAGACACATAGTTTGTCTTAACCAAGTGGCCGCAAGAGAGGCAGAGACAGGTTGTGCGCCTCAGTCTGCCCAAGGATACGGACGGGGCTTCATGGGACCCGAGGAGCTCAGGCAGAGACAAGAGACAGTGTAAGGAACCCTTGAGGAAGATGGCAGGACACATGCTTAGGGAGGAAAGCTGGGAAAGGCATGGGCAGAGTGTTTGAGGATGTGCCCAGAGTGTAACCTAGAGAAAGCCGTCAGAGGGAACGAGCCTGGAGAGCAGCTGGAGGCTGGGCACAGACGTGAAAGTTGCCGGCCCATCGCAGGACTCTGGTCGGTCCTCCAGCCCACCCGCTGGAGCTCCTGCCTCCTGACGGGGTCCCTCAGTGCTGAGCCGCTTGTAACAGACCCAGGACATCCTCCCTTACTCACGTAATGTGTACCTATGCAACAATCTTGCATGTTCTTCACATGTACCCCAAAACCTAAAATGCAATTTAAAAAATAAATAAATAAATAAATAAAAAAGAAGGAAGGGAGGCTGGGCGACGTGGCTCACACCTGTAATCCCAGCACTAGGAGGTCACGGTGGATGGAGACTCCGTCTCGAAAAAATAAATATATACAAATAAAGAGAAATAACAAAGAAAAAAAAAAAGAGTTCTGCTCATCTTTCAAGGCATTTTCAACAGAAGTCCTGTGAGTGTCAGGAGACACTCCCACTCGGTTTACTTCCTTCGAAGGTGTTTTTCCACTTACCCCTTGTAGCCCTGGCCACATGCCGCACCTGCCTTCCCCGCTATTGTGAGGGCTTCCACCACAGGAAGAACTTCGCCTCCCTTTGCACCCCCGAAGTCAGCACAAAGTAGCTGCTCAGCACATTTGATAACGGAATGACTCTGGTTTAGCATTCGTGTGTTCTTCAGGCAGACAGCGACTCTGGGAAGAACGGAGGGTAATTCTCTTGTTTGCTTTTCGAGGGCTGATGAGGGCTGCTTAGTTTCATGGCAGGTCAGCATTCTGCTCACCCTGACTCCCTCCAGCCTCTGGTACCTGCATATCCAGGCTATGTTAATTTCCCTGCATTTTTTCTCTCTGTCACTTTTTTTTTTCTTCTGCAAAGAGCGTAGCAGCCCCTCAGGAGTTTGATTATATTGCAAGATGAATAGGATATTTGAATCATGCTATTTAAATGAGTCATCTCAGCCCTCGTGTGATTGTTCACCCCCTGTCACACTAAACGTGACCCACATTTTTAACAGAGTGCTTTTGGCCTGGAGAGGGGACTGCTGGAATTGCTGGGTTCCGGTTCTCAGCAGTTTTTCATTTGTTATCACAGGGTGTGTCCTTTGTTTCACATCTGGACAAATGTGAACTTTTAAAAGTGTCGCTCGCTAGAGCTGTCAAAAGACGCTGCTTTTATTTGCAAAAAGAAGGTAAACTGGTTTCCTGGGTGTTTGTGTGTGTTGTGTGTGGAGGGGCACAGGGAGCAGCAGAGGGCATGACTCAGAAGATGTCTGGTCTTGTTCGTGCGGTTTAAAACTATAGAGGAGCACTTACGTCCAAGTGCTTCGGATATTGGTTCTGTGGCCTGAAACTTGCATGTTTCAGCCTTCTTTTTTGAGGGTTTTGGCTACTGTAAAACTAACCTGCACTGATGCTCTTGAGATGGATCCAGTGGGGAGCCCTGCCATGCCTTAACATTTCTTCATCTTGGAATCTGGCTGCAGGATGGGATTCTTACACTGCCCGAATGACTGGGGACACAGAGCTCTTCACTGTTCATTTCCTTGACAGGCTGTCAAACATAACTCACTCCAAATCCACCCATCAAAGTCCAAGAAGGTTTTAGTTAGGAAGTGGTGGTTTTGTTGTTACAGATACTTCAATTATTCAGACCTTGAATTTGAGTCATGGCCTGCTAGCCAAGGCCCACACTGAGATAAAAAGGGACTGAGCTTTGTAAATTGGAGGTGAGCACACTCCTGAACGGACAGGTTGGGTCCTTGTGTTGAGCTCATTCAGCAGGTGTTGACTGTGTGCCCATGAATCAGGCATACGTGCGGGCTGTAAAGGTCACTAGTTTTTGAGGCCCCTGCCCTCAAGAAGTTCACAGTCTAGTGAGGCTGACAGGCATGCAGATGATCACAACTTAAAGGAGACACGTGAGAAATGCTGTGGAAAGTTACGACAGCAGAGTCGGCCTGAGGAGACTGGGCAAAGTTGCACAGAGGAGGACGTGCTTGTGCCGGAATGTGGAAGGCGAGGGGTGGTCTTCTCAGGGTGGACGTTATGGTGAAGGCAAAGGCGGTGGTGGCTAGAGTCTAGTGAACGGTGATGGAGATGAGGTGGTCAGAATGCGAGGGTTCTTGTATGCCAAAGTATGTTCGTTTTACCCCATAAATTTACTGTTATGAATTCAGCGGCAAGGAACGGAAAACTCCCATTCAACTGGCTTAGGAACTGAGGAAAATTCATGAGGACATATAATATGTTCAAAGGCAGGTCCAAGGTGACTGAGTTCAGTGGCTCAACTGTGTCACGAAGGACTGAGGTGCCTCCCCAGATTGGGCTCTGCTGTCCCTGGTACGTGGTTTGCTCTCACTCTTGCTCTTCTCCTGATCACGAGGTGACCAAAGAGGAAGAGAGATTTGTTTCTTTGTTTTTGAGCTCTGTTGGTGTTTGTTTCTGTCTTGATTGGTGAATTTTCAATCAGTGAGGAAAACCCTTCCTAAGGAGCTCCCCCGCCACTCCCATCAGACTCACCCTCATGTCTCAGCGCCCAAAAGTACATCACGCACCCAGTCCTAAACCATTCACTGGCAAGGGGAACGCAACCACCATTGTGGGCTCGGACCAATCTCGATTCACTCCCCGGAAGAATGGGCCACTTCTTCTGGTCTGCATGGCCAGGCAGAGGAGACTGGAACAAAGTTGAGTTTCTGACAGTAGAAGGTAAAGGAAAGGGAGACAGTCGATGGCTAAGTGGCAGCTAACAGCATCTGCTACAATAGATGATGGGAAACCCATGTGGATAAGTGAGCAGGAGTGGCGTGATCAGCCTTTTATGTTTAAAAAAGTCCTGTCAGAAATGTAGAGTTGAGCTTTACAGATAGAAAAATTGAGAACATGTGGAATAGTCTTCTGAGCAGCCAAGCAATGGATCAACACACGTCTGGAACTGGAGCTCAAACTTCTCTGGAGCCTTGCTTCTCCAGTGGAAGGATGGGTACTGAGGGGAGGAGAGGCGACTAATGCAGAGTAGAGATTTAGCAAGAAGTCCCTTGTGGTACTGGGGCAAGCATGCAACTTTTTAAAAAGTTCAGATGATAATGTGGTCCCCGCAGAGGAGCCACTGTGGTGACAGAATGTGAGCATTTTGGAACTGGTAGTGATCTTGAAGTCATCCAGTTCAAGACCTTTATTTTACAAATGACGGAACTGGGACCCAGACAAGCAGAGTGATTTGCTAAGTTCCTATGGGTGGTCCGTGGCTGAACCAGAACCATGCCCACAGGGTTTTCTGACTTTCAGCCCAGAGCTCTTTGTCATGAATTCTCAGGGACATCTCTCAAGGGGTTTGATGTGTACATTCCAGAGTGTTGGAAAAGCTCCGCAGGCCCTCTTCCTATGTTTCTCTTACCCATGACAGCAATTATATTGTTGGAATGTTGTTGCTGTTGTTTAAACATGGTTTTGGTTTCTATAAAAATACAAGCAATACTGGTAAGTATAATGTTTTAAGCTCTTTAGATCTTAACATAAATGTGTCTTTCTTGGTTTTTTCTTTAGATTTTAATGGGGGATGGGAATAAGAACTTCAGGGTACTGGAAACCTGAGAGAGAAAAGGAGGTCCTAAGAAGAATCCCTAAGAAGAGAGGAGTGGGTGGGAGGCTGAGGCTTTGTTACTTTGTTGAGGGTGTTTCTTGGGACACCAAATGAGACCCATGGTGTCTGAGATGCTGATGAGAAGCAATTGCCATGCTAACGTGAGGCCTGCTTTTCTTGACAGTCTTAACACCCACTTACCATGACCCAGCCACACCTCTTCACTCTGGTCTGTGTCTATCCTCCCCAGAACATATACAGTTTTGGCTAAAATTGCTATGCAGAAACTTTTGGAAATTCACCCTGGCAGACAGAACATGACACAGGCATTAAAAAAAAAGTTCAGTAAAAACAAGACAATGGTTTGAGAATCAAGCTCTTACTGACAAAGAATCTTAGCCTTTTGGAGCTAGAAGTGACCCTGAAGTCCTCTGCTTCAAGGCTTTTATTTTATAAGTGAGAAAACAGGGCCCAGACAAGCCATGTGATCTGTGAAGTTCCTCCTGTGTGTGGTCTGTGGCTGAAGTCAACCATGTCCATAGATTTTCTTCCTTTCAGCCCAGGGATCTTTGCAAGGGGTTTTCACCAAGCTTAACTAAACAGTGATCTGTAAAATCAATTTACTTTGGAAAATATTCCAAAGCATTAATATATTAGTTTATTTTTTTTGGTCATATGCCAAACATTATAAAACTACTAGTTTTGGATGTAGACTGTGGATAAAAATTGAGCTAAATCCGCATAGACCATGGCCTTTTGGGGCATTCGGTAAAAGAGAATCCTATTTCTGTAAAACAAATACTGAAAAGAGAGGGTAAAAAAAAGCACATATGTATATGTATGTCTATCTAAGATTGTTTAAGCCTAGAAACATGGAAGGATATATGTGAAGTTGTTATCATGGGTTGCCAGGCAGTGCTGATGTGGGTGAAAGAAGACGGCAGAGAGAAGCCATACAAATGTACGAGAAAGGGACTAAAAAGTCACGTCTATGATGATATTTACATACGTTTATCTCTAGGTGTGGCTGTGTATTGAATAAATTGAATAACAGACTTTAAAAAGTGATTTGGAAAATGAGAAAACAAAAATGAGTAGAATCCCCATGTGCATTTGAAATTACAACGTGTCAAATGTTTACCTAGAATGGATGATTACTAAGAATGAAGTTAAATTGGAAATTTTATAGTTCTCTAAATTAAGGTGCCGATATGTGGCTGGACATATTCTTCCATTTTTGTTTACACTTTGCTTTACTTTCATCCACTTGCTATGTAGTTTTTCATTTCATGCTTTTTTTTTTTTTTTTTTTTTTTTTTGCTACCTTACGTCAGTAGTGGCTGAATTTGACAAATTGTATTTGACAAATACGTATTATGTATAATTACATACACACAAAGCTAAGTTTATTTCAAAATTGTGTATCTTTTGTTCTAAAGTGCAAATTTGATCCATCTTAAAAATTCCTCTAGTATTTTTATGATGTTCTTATTTAAAGAAACCCCTCAAAGTATTAGGACGAGAACTCTGAGCAAGCTAGTTCAGTTGACATTTTTTGTTAAGATCTTGTAAACCCTTTTCTAAAAGTGTTCTTAACGAACTGTAACTGCTTCTGGGTTCCCTCGGTACATCCATCTGGCACTGTTAATTGCAGAGAGAAGAAGTGCATTCATTTACACCGTCCCTCCCTCCACTTCACAGCACACACAGGTTGACCAGCAGCATTTAGTAAGCATTTATCAGGTGTCAGATACTTTCCTCATTGATAAACTAGTAATAGCAAATGTTTTATGCCCATTGAATAGATCAGGAAACTGAGTCCAAAAGTGATTAAGTAGTTCACTCGGGTGAATGAACTGAGTCAGGTTTTAAATCCTGGGCTCTTTGAATCCATAGGCCAGTTTCATTTTTTGTTTTCATTTGTTTATTTGTTTGGCATTTGGCATTATGTGTCTTGTAACCTAAGCCACATGAGAAGGAAAACTGGAAGGTTTCTCTTACTCCAAAGACTTCACAAAGGCATTGCTTTTGAGATGGGGAAGAGGAGATGGAAGAGAAAGAATAGGAAGGGAAGGACAGGGACAGTCTACCCGCTCGAATGCCAGGTTATCCTAGGAGAAATGGCTGTCTTGGAATAGTTCTGTCTTGGGATAACCATCCTCTAAAAGCCTCATCCATTCACTCCTAAAACCAACACCTAACATCACTCAGCTGGCTTCCAGAATATTCTAACTTTCTTAAGGCCGTATCACTCCCACTGTGTTGAAGCAGAGAGAAAAAAAAAGTAGAGCTTGGAAATATTCAAAGGCACCAAAATTCGAATAAAATGGGGGCAAGAGGTCTTGCTGTTTTTTGTTTGTTTGTTTGTTTTTTGTTTGTTTGCTTTTCCCTAAATCTTGGCACCCCAAGCGTAAGCTTTCTTTTGTTAAGTAGCAAGAGTTAAAAGAAAACTCCAGTAAAAGGAACACTCACTGTAATCTCCTATGGTGTACAATAAAATGAAAATGAGGCAATGTGGTTTTTTTTTTTTTTTTTCAGCTACCACTTTGGAACCTCTACCAATCCTAAGATTCAATTGAGTGAAAATGTATTTGTTACACTTATTTTCTTTTGATACATGCACTTTAAAATTAAACTGCTCTTCGAGTTGGTTAACGGAGATAAATCCAGGGAGCCTATTTGACATTTTAAATCATTAGTTATTGTATAGGCTTCATCAATTGTTTTAACAGAAGGCTTTTGTTTGCTTCCTGCATATTTTAGATTTTTAAAAAAACTTTTAAATAGAACAAAATAGCAGAGGACTAATATTTTCTTTCTGTTGGCTCAAGCAGGAATCCAAGACAGAGTTTGATTCTACCGTGTCTGATTGATAACTTTGAGAGCAACTAGCCACGTATTCTGTGACCAAGTATGTAACCGCTGGAGAGGGTGGGGCAGAAGAAACCACACAGGAAGGGGCCAAATCACATTTTTAAAAAATTACCAGATAATTTTAGAATAAGCTGATGCTTAACACAATGTAATCTGACATTTCACACAGCGCATAGTATACATTACTATGTCTGTAGCCACAGAATTATGTTTTGGGTATCATTGCTCACATAATGTATTATAAATTAAGTAACTATAATTGAAGTCTATCTTTTGAGTTTTTGGGGGAAAATTATATTTGACACAGATTCATAAAAATTAAATACAAGATTAGAGTATGTGTAGTTGTTTTGGGTATCTGATGCCCACCATCTGCCCATTTCATAGTGATCTAACTATATTCTGCGTAATAAATTATTAGTTCAGAAGTTTTGAAGACTAGGAGAATGATTCCCCGAGATATTTTAAAAGGAGGCATCAGAAATAACAATCAAGTAATTATAAAAAGGAAATAAGTACAGTTAAACTGGTGGCGTTCCAGCCTTCACTTGCCTTATTTCACCTTGTCATTGGCTAATTAAAGGATCCTCGAAGGCATCTTTACTGTCTTTACCCAAGGAATTATGAGCTTTCCTGTGAGTGATATTGGGGAATTGTGATCGGTTGCTCTGAAGACATTGCTGAGCGTTAAACAGACACAAGGTAATTCAAAACAGTAATTTTTATACCCTTTAAGTTTAAGGAAATTAATAGCCAATTTTAGGGATAGAAAAGAATAATTTACTTGAAGGTGCTCACAATCTCTTCTTGATGATAGGGGCAGCTGATACCAAAGCTTTTTTTCAACTGGTCCCCTAATTTCTAAGTTTGGGACTCAATCATATGCAAAATGAAACATCAGAGCCTTTGAATGTGTTCCTTAATCTTGCCTCAAAAGTTGCTGAGTTTTATGGATTTTAAATTATGAGCCACAGACAATAATGTCTTTCTGAGTTTTTATTAAGACATAATTCACATACCATAAAGTTCACCCTTTTAAAATGTACAGTTTAGTAGCTTTTAGTATATTTACAAAATTGTGCTACCATCATCACTGTCTAATTTTGGAATATTTTTATCACCCTGACAAAAATCCCTAAGCCCATTAGCAGTTACTTTCAGTTCTTCCTCCCCAGCTTCTGGCAATCACTAAAATACTTGCTGCCTCTGTGGGTTTGCCTATCCCACATACCCCTGCCCTTCCAGAAGAACTAAGCCATAGTGATGATTCTGTCCCTCCTCTTCTGTCAAGAGTCCTTTGCAGTCTTCTAGCATGAACTATTTCTATATTGAAAGATGCTCTACATAGTACTAGTTCTAGATTTTTTTCTTTTTTTTTCTTTTTTTTAAAAAATTTTTTGAGATAGAGTCTCACTCTGTCGCCCAGACTAAAGTGTAATAGGAAGATCTCCGTTCACTGCAGCCTCCGCCTCCTGGGTTCCAATGATTCTCCCGCCTTCGTCTCCCAGGTAGCTGGGATTACAGGCATGCACGACCACACCTGAATAATTTTTGTATTTTTTGTAGAGATGGGGTTTCACCATGTTGGCCAGGCTGGTCTCGAACTCCTGACCTCAGGTGATCCACCTGTTTCAGCCTCTCAAAGTGCTGGGATTATAGGCATGACCACCATACACAGCCAGTTGTTTTTCTTTTGAGACAGAATCTCTATCAATCACCCAGGCTGGAGTGCAGTGGCATGATTTTGGCTCACTGCAGCCTCCACCTCCTGGGTTCCAGTGACTCTCCTGCCTCAGCCTTCTGAGTAGCTGAAACTACAGGTGTGCGCCACCCCTCACGTCTGGCTATTTTTTATTTTATTTTATTTTTTGGTAGATATGGGGTTTTACCATGTTGGCCAGGCTGGTCTCAAACCCATGACCTCAAGGCATCCACCCACCTCGGCATCCCAGAGTACTGGGATTACATGTGTATGCCACTGCGCCTGGCAACACCTTCTATATTGGGACTTGGTAACACATTTGTTGGGCACCTAATGCATGCCAGGCATTGTGCTATGCACTGGAATACAATCTCTACCTCAGGATAATTTAGTACTCAATACAACCCTGCAAATTTTATATTATTACAGTCCTTATAGACAAGAAACTTAAGGTCCAGACTTTTCCAGCTGATAAGTGGAAGAAAAATTATATGAACCCAAGGTTGGATGGCCTTTTCAATCAACACTTTTCCACTATGGACACCATCGTGACCTTTACTTGGGTATTCCTCATGTACACCTAATGTAGTGCCTAACATTCACTGTGTGTTTGGTTGATGTTTAGCGTTGGTATTGATGCTCCTTGCACATCTCTGTTGTAGACAATTTAAGAGTTAGTAAACATGTTTTTAAAAGCAGAAAAAATGTTTAACCTTACTATTGGAGAAATGCAAAGTTAAAGAAAAAGGAGGCACTGTTTTATATGTGCTAATAAACATTTTTAAGGTGACAATATTCAAGTGTTTGCAACGTTTTGGTGAAGTTGGTATAGCTTATATTTCAGGTAAAAGTGTGAACTTTAACAGTCCTTTGAATGCAGTATCAGTTTAAAAAAAAAAAAAAAAAGGAGGGCCGGGCACGGTGTCTCAAGCCTGTAATCCCAGCACTTTGGGAGGCTGAGGCTGGTGGATCACGAGATCAAGAGATTGAGACCATCCTGGTCAACATGGTGAAACCCCGTCTCTACTAAAAATACAAAAAATTAGCTGGGCATGGTGGCGCGTGCCTGTAATCCCTGTAATCCCAGCTACTCAGGAGGCTGAGGCAGGAGAATTGCTGGAACCCAGGAGGTGGAGGTTGCAGTGAGCCGAGATCGCGTCATTGCACTCCAGCCTGGGTAACAAGAGTGAAACTCCATCTCAAAAAAAAAAAAAAAAAAAGAGTTCAGTCTCCATGACCTGTTGCAGTAATTTAATGTAGGAAAGAATCAAAAAAAAAAAAAAAAAAAAAAAGTAGGGTTTTATATAACCAGTTATTCACATCAACATTAATTCTAATGCCAAACCGTGATTCAAATTCCTGAGACTGGTTTAATGAATGGTACAGTATGGCAGATGTCTTCAAATGAAACATTATGCAGCCATCAAAAATGATATTAAAACCGGGAAATTGCTTGAAAAAATGAAAAGATTAACCACAGACTTAAAAGCTTTGAATATAACTATTTAACCATTTAAATATGCAAAAACGTTTTTAAAATGTAGGACAGTATCTGGCACACAGTAAGTAGTAAGTGTTCGTTGAATGAATGAATGACCAAACAGAAACAGAGTAACACCTACATGGTATATAATCTCATTCCTAGAAGTTACAAGATTCAAATAATATACTATGATTGAAGCAAGGTATGTTTAATAAGACTAAATGTTACATAGTGACACAGGAAATGTCAATTGCTATAAATGATTATTGCAGGTCTAGGAAAAATTTAATATTCTTGGTGATATATACATGCAAGTTATTTGTAGCAAAACTTTAGAATGTTTAGAGAACGGTGTAATTATGTAAACAATTATAATCTTTTAAAATTTTATTTCATTTTGTTTTATCACAGCCTTTTAAAGATGGTATCATAGCATCATTTTATGTACTTGTTTATAATTTAGTATCTAATTCCTAAAAAACATAGGTTAGAGAATGATAATCATGAGTAAAGTTTAAAAACCACCTATTTTTAGAGAAAGGAGCCACCTAGGAGAAAGAAACAAAGACAGAGCCTGTGGTGGGTACACACACACACACACACACACACACACACACACACACTCACGAACTGCTGTAACTGGCAGTGGCAGCTATGGGTAGAGAAGCCCATGGTGGGTTGCATAACAGTTGCTACAATTTCTTAGACAATGATGACTGCCTGCCTCAGTGCTATAAACATTCCGTATCTTTTTTGTATCCTTACAGAACAGTCGAGTACCTATGGGGGCTGCCAAGCTACTGGAGTTCACCTTCTAGATTCATTGCATACTATGTTGTTATGTTACCTTGGGCCAATTCCTCAATCTCATCTTTAAAATGAAAAAAAATAATCATATCCTCTTCACAGGGTTGTTTTAAAGCCCAGAGCTTGACACACAATAAAGTACTGAATCTTAGCTATTCTTATTATAAAATTGAAAGATACTGTTATTCTTTTCTTACAGAGAAGTAAACTGAGGCTTGCAGATATTAGAGGCAAGATTCAAACCCAATCACATTTCAAAGCCTAAATACTTTCTGCCACATCTCATCATGTATATTCTTGACAGAGAAAAATGTCCATTTTGATGAGTTATCAAGGAAAAACAACTTATTCACTCAACATTTTATACAGCTGATGAACAGTGACATTCTTTACAGACTACCTTGTAGCTCCATGCATTTCAAACGGTGTTTTCTTCTCCATTATACATGAACTTTTGTGACCAATTTCCTGTAGGACTTTTATATGATGGCATAACATCTGGTCTTGTACCTCTGTTTCATGGTACTGGGTGAATTAGCACACTAAGGGCAGCCATAATCCTGAAGTCCACTCTTTATACTGGGGTGGCTAGCAAAGCAGATAAATATACCCTATTAAATCTAAACTAAATATATCCACAGATTAACTTCTTAATTGGATCTCAAAAATACATCTACTTCAAGGCTAGCTGATACAAGAAGTGTGGTAAAAGGAAGGTCAGAGAGGAAAGAGACCAGAACGTTAACTGGTTGAGTTGAAAATTTCTTAATTTTCAAAATTTCCCAAAGCATATGATAATGTGTACAATTGCCAGGGCCAATCCCAGAGCCTTGGAATGGACCTGTGCATGTGAAGGGATCTGGAGCTTAAAGTTCATGAGCTTCATGATAAAAGTGTCTTTGATTGTCACATTCCCAACGTAAAGGTTACCACTGACTTTTCACTTCGCAACTTCTTACAAAGTCAATGCATAAATGCAAAGGCTGTATGTACACAGTGTAAAAGAACGAACACACACACACACACACACACACACACACACACAAGTGAATTACATACAAGGCAAAAATTAAGACTTGTGTCTACACTTCAACAAAATAACATTTTCAAGATAATCTAAAAACATTTTGTGGTATATATGAAAAGGCATGTACATGTAATCCAGATTGCAAGGAAATTACCTTATTTTCAACACACTGGAAAGATTATAGCACATTAAATGGCCCTGGTAGGAAGGCAAGTTTACGGATCTTCACAGCTTCTGGTTCTTCTTCTATCCCACATCTTGAAGGTCCGCTCCTGAGCCTCTCCCACTGTGACTACTGAGGACTGCGTCGCCACATTTCTCGAGGACCTTCGTCACTGCCATTGCTTGGATGCTTGCCACGCACCTCAGGTGCTGGGAACAACCGCGAAAGCACTCTGTCTCTTCACCATTGTACTCCTACCTCCCCAGGGCCGGATCAATCTGGAGCTTTACCTTGGCTCCTTTGCTCCTGACTTCTTTCAGGATAGAAATTAACTCAAGTTGTTAGAGGGGGAAGAACTGCAAATCGCAGCAGAAAAATAGGCTGTCAAATCAAAGGAGAAGGAAGGCGTTCTAATTTTGGCCACTGCAAATACATTAAACCACTTATTGAAGTTTTCTTGGTGCCTTAATATTATATGGCCTCATGGCCTTCACTCCAGGCACCTGAGATTAATCAGCTTTGAAGGAAGGCAGACAGTCTCAAACAACAAAACAAGAAATAGGACACCCCAAATCTGGGGCCAGTCACTGTGAGACTAGAACATAACAGACAGCACATCTGAATTTTGTAAGGTCACAGGATAGCTATTTCTATTCAGGAATTCTTTGGTATCCAAAGAAAGAAGGCTGCGAGAGCCCAGTGGAGGAGGAGGATAAAGTGGATAAAACTCTTTGCTTACATACATTAATTGGTAAGATAGATGAACTCTGCGAGTAAGCTATGTCTACAGTAGTTCTTTGAGGAGAACGGTTACCTCTCTAAAGTTATGGCCTCAGGAAGAGAGGAGAGTAGGAAGTTCCGGCTTAGTTATTGGTAACCAAGTGGCAGTTTTAAAGACTGTTTTAAAAACTGAATTTTATTTGTCCTTATTATTCTTAACCGTAAAATACCTCTAGTCTTTACTGGAATATTACAGAAAAGGCCTTTATTTATCAACTGTAGGCATTTCATGTTTCAATGCTAATAGCATGAATATTATTAAAATGAAACTCCTCTGGTTTTAGCCCTCAGGTGGATTAACAGAGGAAAGAGTTTCAGTAACTTTTGGCATCTGGCAAGATGCCCACACATACTCTCTTCCCCCCACCCCCAACCCAGAGAAGAGATTCAGCTAGATTTGCTCGTTTGGTTTGACACATGGATATACAGCCATAGCACGTGTTGGAGCCTGTGACCTCCTTGGTTCCCGGGGAAGCACACCATTAATCCAGCTCAGTGCCCATCAAGCTTCAGAAGGATGAGACTGTCTTCTGCACGGAAGGCCAGCACTTTGCTCTTCTGCACTTCGTCATCCCACAGCAGGTACACCACACCCCTACTCATCACTCTAGGCTTCTACCCACCCTATGAGACCAGCACATCTCCCACTCTATGCCAAACACACATTAGTCTACAGCAGTTTCAGCATCACTGGTGGAATTAAACATGACAATACTCTCTACCAGCTGCATCCAGAGAGGAGCATGGTGGCACTTGCTATGCCCTACAGTGGGAGCTATCCTTCACTGCCAGCTCCCAGAGACCTTGGGGTCCAGAAGGAATGTCTGGCACAATGGTGGCTGGTGTAGAGCACACTGTACTTCTGTACTTTGGGCTGATCTTTCTTTTCTTTCTCTCTCTCTTTCTTTCCTTCTTTTCTTTCTCTTTCCTTCTTTCTTTTTTTGAGATGAGGGTCTTGCTCAGTCACCCAGGCTGGAGTGCAGTGGCATGGATCTCAGCTCACTGCAACCTCCACTTGTGAGGCTCAAGCAATCCTCCCACCTCAGCCTCCTGAGTACCTGGGACCAAAGGCACATACCACCATGCCGGGCTGTGTTTTGCATTTTCGTGGAGACAAGGTTCTGTTATCTTGCCCAAGCTGGTCTCCAACTCCTGGACTCAAGCTATCTGCCCATCTTGGCCCCCCAAAGTGCTGGGATTACAGGCTTGAGCCATGGCACCTGGCCTTGATTATTTAAAGATTTGTTCACCTTACAGATGGCTGTTTTTATCTGTTTAAACTCTTCTGGCAGAAGACTAAGCTTGATCCCCAGACCCATGAACTAAAGCAGTAGAATTTACTTTTTCTAAATTGGTCTATTTGGCCATGAAGGCAGCAGAAGGAAGGCAGTAGAAAGAAAAGGTGAAGAAATTGGGTTTCCTCATATGAAACGGTATTAGTCATGGAGCCTGGTATCTGTACCGTGGCTTGGACTATGAGTTATTATCCTTGGAAGACTCAGGACATCATTTGGTGTTTTCCAGAAAGATCAGGTCTGTGAGTTCAGGGAAAGAAAATGGTGAATTGGAGAAGACCATCACCCATGTAGAAATTGAGATGGTGATGGAAACTTTGAACCAAAAAATAAAATGGATTTGCTGTGCTCTTTACAGTTTATCCTGAAACTTTCTACCAAGTTCTAGTTGTTTCTATTCAAGGGATCTTATTCTTGTGTGGGCTTTAGTTGCTAAGCTATTCTCAGAGTCTCCTAAACACCAGTCTCAGGGCCAGTGAGGTGGGATAGCTGCAACTGCTAGACAGCCATAAAAAGAGAGAGGCAGCTCTTCCTGTACATCAAACCAAAAGCAGTGGTGTCCAGAAAATGTGACGTCTGTGTACTAGTGGAGGCATCACTTCCAGTGAGAGACAAAGGTGATCCAAGGATCCAAATTTGCCCCCATGTTATTGTCATTTTAGAAGCATAGCAGAAAATTGGGTCTAATTGCTATTTTTATTTACTAAAACATCTCTTCCTGAAGACACACGGTTTGGTCTGAGCCCTCTGACTTCAGGGGATAGAGATGGCAAATGCAGATTAAACCCACCTGTCAGCAGTGCCCAGAAGTGTTCTTGACTTCGGCACAGGCTCTTCCCCACCTCCACACTTGCCCCCACCTTAGACCTAACAGGTGGAGAAGGATCCTCAGGCTGATTTGAGTTTGCAGTCTTGAATCCTCCTCAGTTTGAGAGGAGGAAGGAAAACTTATATACTGAGTGCCTCTGATTTAAATTTTATTTCAATTATCCATTTGTAAAGTCTGGGTGAAAATGTCACTAATCAAAATAATGAGTTTTTCTGATCACAGTATAATCTTTTGTCCTAGTTTTCCCATTTCTGGGATATTTCTGCTGTATGAATGAAAACCTTTGATTTCAGAATAGGAAACAAGATTCTCACAGCAGGGCTGGCTGCTCTGATAAAACAGGAGTCACGCCTAGGAGTGTGGAGAAAGGAGGGCACTTCCCCCCAGTAGTGCATGGTCAGAACTGTGGGGAAAAGCACACACACCAGGTCTGGGACCGGAAAGAACACAGGCCTTCGAAACAAACAGAGTCTTGGTTTCATTCCTTAAAAGCGTTATGACTTTGGGTAAGTTGATTTACTAAACTTTAGCATGCATTACAGTCCCCAGAGGGCCATCTGCATATGCATTTGAGGGATCTACGGACTTTCTAATTCAATATCTTGGGTTGGGCTTAGGAATTTACATTTCCTCAAAAAACCCACGGTCGTGGTGGCACATGCTTGTAGTCCCAGCTCCTTGGGAGGCGGAGTTGGGAGGATCACTTGAGCCCAGGAAGTTGAGGCTGCGGTGAGCTATGATAGCACCACTGCATTCCAGCCTGGGTGACAGAGCCAGACCCTATCTCTAAATAAATAAATAAATAAATAAATAAATAAATAAATAAATAAAAGAATTTGCGCTTTTAACAAGTTCCTAAGGCCAGACTTTGAGAACTTAGATCAACCCATCTGAGCCCCAATCTTTTCACCTGTGAAATGGTGCTGATGTTACCTACATCACAGGATTTTTGGGACAATAAACCCAACCTGCACTGAGCACATCCCAGTCAGGCGTTATACTACGCATGTTACAAGCTTCCTGTCCTTCAGTTCTCACAAAACCCTTACGAGGAAGGATTTGCTTTGAAGAGTTTGCTGAGTCAAACAGCTAAGAAACAGTAGAGGCAGAATTTGAACTCAGGTAGTCTTGGGACCAGAGCCATGCTCTTAACCATTCCCATCAGCCATCTTTGAAATTAAATATGATGACATGTAAGGTTTCTATCGTGTCTGAAAAATGGGTGTAAGCATTTAATATTTGAGTCACTTCTAGTAATTTTGAGTTCTTTCTTAAAGTGACACAGGGGAAGGGGAAAAAAGCAAGCATGTGTAAGGTGTTGTGCCTGAGTCCCAGTGGCTTCTTCCGTTCTTTGCTGCCAGGCTCCGTGAGCTTCCTTTGCATGTGTCAGAGAAAAGAGATAGTCCCGAGAGATGCACTTTTTTGGAGTTTCACCACACTATGTTGCCCACCGTGATTTAGCATGTTTTTTTTTTTTTTTTTTTTTTTTTTGAGACAGGGTATCTCTCTGTTACCCAGGCTAGAGTGTATAGAATACAGTGGCACAATTATGGCTCAGTGCAGCATCAGCCTCCCCAGGAGATCCTCCCACATCAGCCTCCTGAGTAGCTGGGACTACAGTCACATGACACCATGCCCAGCTAATAGGTTTCACCATGTTGCACAGGCTGGTCCCAAACTTCTGGGCTCACATGACCTTCCCACCTCCACCTCCCAAACGCTAAGATTACGAGCTTGAGCCACCACACCTGGCCTTTATCAGATTAAAGCCCTTAGATTTCACTCTTTCAGGTTCAGACAAACTCTCAACTCCAAAGCAGGTAAAGTTGTTGTACATCTTCCAGATTGGCTCGGGTGTGACAAGAGGGAGTGTTACCCGGGGCCAAGCTTTGGCATTCTCACCAAAACTTGAAACCACTGAAATTCAAAGATATCAGCCTGGGCCAACTTGGACTCTCCGGCTGATGTAATAATAACACTTTTAAAATGCAGCAAGTCAGGACACACAGAGCATGAGAAGCTGCTGCTTACGTGTTGCATGGTTTTGCTTTAATGAAGGTCTGTGGAATGACTCGGGGGGACTGGAAACTGCTTCCGGGAAAGCTGACTTGACTTATCACTAGAAAGAAGTCACAGCCTTCGTGTTTAAAAGCTTGTTGAGTCTCAGCAAGCCCCAAACCAAACCTCGAGTTAAAAAAACAATCCCAGGGGGAGGAAGGCAGCAAATCACACTGCCACGTGTGTACCTATGCAACAATCCTGCATGTTCTTCACATGCACCCGAAAACCTAAAATGCAATAAAAAAAATCCCCCTGGTTCAGTGCTCTACTAAGCATCATTGTTAGCAGGAAAAAAAATGGTGATGTGGAAGATATTGTAAATGATAACTTCTCTATTTGGCTGTATTTGGAAAATAATGTCTTGAGACTCACACAAGATCGTCATCTTTGCCTTTTGATATATTTTCATTTGCACCTTGAGAAATACACCTCAAACAAGTTCAATAAAATTTATATTAAAAAAATCTGACACTTTGAAAAGTTAGAGGGATGCTTTTTTCCAAGTAGGAAATACAGCAAATCCAATTATTTATGGTTGCAACTGGAACTATTCCAGTTCCTCAGGATTTAGCAATTATTCTCTCAGAAGGCGATAGGAATTGCCGATGGGTGAGGGGAATGCGATAGGTGGGGACCTGCTTTTATTTGGTAACTACGATCATTAAAACCACACACATACACATATCTATGTCATATTTTTTTCCACAAGTTATTGCATATTGAAAACTAAGACTTAGGAGAAATTCAGAACAGAAAACCAAATTGACAGGACTGAACGCCTTTCACCAAGAAGAGCAGTGCATTTTTCCAGCCCCGCGGCAGATGGGCTGAGCAAATTGTTGTAGCTGTGTTGCAGGCTGCATTTTTTTGCATCCACATTCCTCATTTCCAGAATGAGATGTTATGATAATTATTGGGATGAGGTTAGCAAATGAATCCAGAGCTCTTCGGTAGAGGGTGGCACTGGAAATCAAAGCATGATTATGTTTGGGAATTTTGACCTTCTCAGATCTATGTAACTTCTCTGACTAAAGATTCCTATATAGACACAAATATCAGATCCCAGTGCCTGTAAAAATTCCATGGCTGGTTACTGCTCTGTACTCATTAGCTGGAGACCTTTGATGTTTTCCATCTAGAAAGTTTCTGATCTTTCCCAGAAATAAATAAAGCATTCATTCTTTTACCCTTTACATTTAGCACTTTAATTTTCTAATTCCACCTTCCCCTTCCCCCATCTTCCCACTTTGCAGCTCTCACAGGTGTCTGGTCAGACCCGTCAGGTGGGTCTCTGTTTGCCTGTCATTTGGGAAGCTGATGGTCTTACCTGGGCATGGCTGATTGCACAGAGCAGAACAGGGGTTAGTTTGAATTGCAGGTGTGAGCAATCAGTGTAGATCAGCAGTAATCCATCAGCTATGAGAAAAGCCAGGCTGCTGCAGACCCAGCAGAGAGAGCCAAATGCTGAGTGTGACTGTGTGTCTGTGAGGGTAGCCAATGTTGCTGAGGGATTTTGCATTTGTGGAACGTGGTCTCCATAACTCTTTTTTTTTTTTAAATTGCATTTTAGGTTTTGGGGTACATGTGAAGAACATGCAAGATTGTTACATAGGTACACACATGGCAGTGTGGTTTTCTGCCTTCCGTCCCCTCGCCTGTATCTGTCATTTCTCCCCATGCTATCTCTTCCCACCTCCCCACCCCCCGTCCCTCCCCCATTTCCCCCCAACGGACCCCAGTGTGTAGGGCTCCCCTCCCTGTGACGAAAACTCCATAACTCTTATAATGACACTTCTTTGTTGAGGCCTCACCCTGTTTGTGCTGTATGAGAAACCATGGTGATGGGAGACAATTAAGAAACTGAGCACATCTTCAGGTGGCTTATAACCCAGAAGAGGCACAGTGATGTCTAACACAAGGGATAAAAGCTTAGGCTACAGAATTCTGGGTTCAAATAACCATTCTGTCATTTATCATCTGTTTGATCTTGGGTAAATTCCTTGTTTTCACAAACTCTCATTTTCTCACCTGCAAAACAGAGATAATACCGATTTCAATGAGTTGTCTCTGGCACATGGTATGAACTAAGTATGCGCTAGTTGTTGTGAATTCTATTACTCTTAGAAAGAATGAGTACATGTTAAAGGATATGGAGTGAGAAGAGGAAGATACTCCTTCCCGTGTGGGAGGCCAGGGAAGATTTCGGTGGGGGGCTGGGGATTGGGATGTGAAGAACTCGAGCCTTGAAAATTCACACATGATCAGAAGGAAGTGGCATAAATAAAGACTGTTCTAGGGCCAGCAAGGAGTTTACCTGGGTTGATTTGACAGTTTGGAGATAAAGGTCTGTGGGGCCCAGTTTGTCAAGGACTGTGCTCTGTAAGGTTTTTGTCCTTTCAAAACAAATTCTGTGATATGGTTGGCCCCACGTCCATTTACCAAAAGATTCCCTTGCAAATACTGTCACTGTGATCTACCCGTCAAGCAAAAAGCCTGGGCACGTAAGAAGGCACCCTCTTCTCCTTTGTCAGTAAGGTTGAGTGACTCAATATGCATCCCTCGAAAAGTATATTACGAGAATCTTCTATGTCTGGAAGCATTTACTGTTGATTAATTTTAATACTGCAAGCTTCCAAAGCAGGAGAGGTTGCCTTTGGAATGCTCTAGTGCCTTTTAGCTTCATATCAAAATACAGAACATGGCCTGTGATTTCCGTGAAGCTGAAAGTAGCTTAAGAGTGAGATACTCAGAAAGGTATCTTGTTGGCAGAATTGACTGATCACATTGTCAGGTAGACGGAGTAACATATGAAGCAAAAATCTTTTGTCATTTATTAGTGGGGAGACTTTGGAGCAAGTCACCTCTTCTTCCTATGACCTAGTTGCTATATTTGTAAAATTAGGGTATTGGGCCTAGGGTATCGTGGCTCACGCCTGTAATCCCAGCACTTTGGGAGGCTAAGGCGGGTGGATCACGAGGTCAAGAGATTGAGACCGTCCTGGTCAACATGGTGAAACACCGTCTCTACTAAAAATACAAAAAATCAGCTGGGCATGGTGGCGTGTGCCTGTAACCCCAGCTACTCAGGAGGCTGAGGCAGGAGAATTGCCTGAACCCAGGAGGTGGAGGTTGCGGTGAGCTGAGATTGCGTCGTTTCACTCTAGCCTGGGTAACAAGAGCGAAACTCCATCTAAAAAAAAGAAAAAAAAGAAAAAAAAATTAGGGTATCACGCTGATCATCAGTAAAAATCAAGTTTTTCTAAGTCTTTTCCTGAGGCAGCAAAAGCCCTTTAAGTCAATTAACCCAATTCAGAATCCCAATATATAAATTAAATAAAAGCAGGGTGGAGGGTCCTGCCAAGGCTTTGGGGTACCCTGCCTCTTTCCCTACCCTCGAAGTGGGGCAGAGATGGACACCTGGGCCTCTGTTAGTCTGGTGTCCAAGCTGACAAACTGCAGGATTGCTGAGATTCCTCTTATTTCAAACATACTACAACAATCTTGCATGTTCTTCACATGTACCCCAAAACCTAAAATGCAATAAAAAATAATAATAAGGGCTTTGCAAGCCTCCTAGCATTGTCAGCCTCCAGCAACCAACCTTAACTGGAGAAGAAAGTCAAGGCCTTGACTGCCTCTAATGCAACCAAAACCCTGGACCACACTCTAAGCAGGACGATTATGCACAACCTGCAGAATGATTGCATCATAGACTTAGAAATCAATAGACCTAGAGTATCTGTGGCCAAGTGGCATGTTGCAGCTCAGAGAAGCAGGTGTAGAGGCCAGAGAATTCCCATGAGCTTCTCCAGCCACTCAAACTTCACCTTCGGGGCTGGCAAGCCCTGGAGCTGGCGAGGGGATGTGGTCACCTCCTCTGTGCCTCGTTTACAGTCATGTATTCAACAACTGGGCTTTATCCTGGAAGACTATCTTCTGCAAGTCTCAGATTCATCAACAATTCCATGAGAGTTACACTTGAAATTCTGTGCTAATTTCAAATTCTATGCTAATATTGAATTACTATGCTAATATTTCTATGCATCTAAATGCACATTATTATACACTTTTAAAAAGTAAAACAAAGAAACAAGCCCTGGCAAGCAGAGAAATGGCAAGTTGAATTCTGTATGACGACTGTACCAGAAGAGAGAGCTATATTATTCCTGCTGTGTAGGGTTATTCTAATTCAAACCCTTATATTTTGAAAAGTCCCGTAACCTCTCCAATCCTCAATTTCCTCTTCTGTAACATAGATTTAATACAACTTACTTTGCAGAGTGGTTGTGAGAAGCAGAATGTATACATTTTTTACCTTCCTAGCATGATAGTGGCCTGTTATAACTGATAACTAGTAACTTTATTACTGTCACTTTTAGTTTCTATTTGCTAATCAATTGATTCTGTTGATCAATTGTGTCTGAACGACGAAGTCAGTAAACACAAACGACTTATTTAAACTTTTCTAAAACACTTACCCTGCCAACGATTGGAGATTAGACAAGCTATGTCCATACCTGGAGTACATGAGCAATGGTCCATGGTCAACCGTCTAATAATATGTTGACATTCTGCAAATGGGAAGTATGTGTTCATTATAAACCTTATACAAATACTAAATAAATTACTATGACAAATAGTTTAAGGTACTCTTAGCACATGGTTTAGTCTTTTTTGGAGGTCATTCCTATATATCTCAGTTCAGACCAATTTCTAAAACACACAAGATTAATATTAAATAAACACATTGGCAAAGTAATGTTAGGGAAGACACTCCAGACTTGCCAGCTCAGTGCTAATGTGGACAAAGCTTAAATGGCTAATTCTACCTAGAAAGAAAGGTTTGAAGAGCTTTCTCCTTTCTATTCTTTTGACTAAGGCTATGCTGTTTTCCTTAGCTCGTGTGAAAAAAAAAAATACTCAGAAAAAGATTGGTAGGTATTTCTTTCCTTTGGTGTATTTTTTTTTTCCAGCCAAAGTATAAGACCTTGCTTAGATGACTAGCAATTAAGGAATTTTTGTGGTTTATTTCCTGATCTAACTGCTTACCTCTGAAGAAAGCAACTCTGACAAGCTTGTGTTAACCTGGATCTTACCAAAACCATAGAACCAAAAACATTTCTGAAAGATTCAGATAGAAAAGCTAGGATGGAATTTTAACAGTAAAATGCTTCTCAAGGTTCTGTTTTCTAGGTCATATGGACTTTTTTTCCCCATTGGATACTGATTTTGTAGAAAATAAGACATTTTTTCTGTGCGTTAACTTGATGTTTTAATCACATTGTAGACCTGCAGCTGAACTAGAGGTAAGGCAAATAGTCAAATCAATGATGAGTATTCTTACAATAATACTTTGAATCAATAAAGCCTTTACTTATAAAGATTTCAACACTTTTTAAAAAATAAATTTTACCTCTTTTCTCTGTAAGCATGAGTTGATTATGGATTTAAATTTTAATTCTTTCAAGAATTGTTATAAGAAAGAAAACAACCTTTAAAATCCATTTTCTAGGAGAAACTCAAAGATGCCACATTCAGTATCCCATGTAGAACAGCATCCCCCCGATTACCAGCTAACGCTGAGTAGTGCTAGCACCAGGGGCACGCACCAGCAGTTCAAGTGTGGCCCCAAGGATGAGATCGTTTCATGTCTGCGTGCCATCTGCGTGTCGACTTTCTCTAATGAGGCTTTACTTATTGTTGCAGAATGACTGCCGGCAACAACCAGTTGCTGTCTGGTTGGCCCAGTAGGCGAGCAGGGCCATTTTTGCTCCAGTATTCTCTGCAGCCATCCTGAGGTTCGCTCTGATGGTACCGGCTTAGCTGTGGCTTTGGGAGACCCATGGACCATGTCCGTTGGCTAGGAGGATACAGCCAGGCTTCATATCTGGAGCCCTGAGCCTATAATCCAAGAGGCAAGGATACATTCCCCCCTGGAGTTGCTGACAGGCAGGTAGAACCTAGAGTAAAACACGGAAATGTCCGTGATATTGGTCACCCATTCAAGCTGTGCTTTGGGAACATACTGTTGACGACAGACATCTGGTGAGAGTGCGGTGAGTGAGTGGAGAGCAGGAGGGTGGGGACACTGGGGGATTTTGAGCAGGAGTATGACAAAGCCAAATGGCAATTTAGGCGTTTAGGAATGGTGATGATAATGACCGTAATATCTCGCGTGACCGGTGCCCGACATTCTCCAAAGCACTTTCACTTACTTGAGAGCTCTGGATCCTTTGGTAAGGTAGAAGGGGCAGGGCATATACCTATTCTCAGATGAAATAGGGGTCCAGAGAAATTATTTACAGCTAGTAAAAGGGCAAGGATGAAGATTTAAGCCTCTTAACTTTTGCTATAGTTCTCGTTTAACTATATTATCATTTATAATACAAATTATTATATTAACTACACCAAAGAAGATTACTGCATTTTTCAAGATAGTAATTATTCACAGAATATTTATTGAATGATTATGATGTGCCAGGCATCATGTCAGTTGTTGGAGCTCAAGGAATGTACTAGGAGGTAATACCCCATAATCCAAATTATTGATCATCAGCTAAATAAATGCACAGAGTGATACAGGATTAATGTAGTCTTGAAAGAGGTGGAGGTCCAGTTACGAAAGGCTCCTGGAGTAAGAGTATCTCAACTAAAACCTTCAGGACAAGTAGGAGTCAGGCAGATTTAAGGACAGAAGACCAAGAGTGTAGAGAGCAAAGCTTTCCAGCCGGAAAGAGCATGTGCAAGGGCCCCGGGGTGAAAGCGTGGCACGCAGAAACACTGCACAAAGTTGAATACGGCCGGAGCACCGAGTGCTACTGGTTGAGTCACAGAGATGAAAGAGGTTGGAGAGATGAGCTGTGGCCACACTGTGAAGTGTCTTGAATGCGTTAGTTGTTACCTTGAGGGAATGAGGGGACATGGAAAATGCTTTATAAAAGTCACTCAGCTTATGGAATGGGAAATGCGTGAGAATACTGGGGAGCAAATGGGACAGGAGACCTATTCTGACTGTTTCAGTCAACAAGGAGTGAGGTAATGATGGCTCAGATTAAGATAGTGTCAAAGGAAGGGAAATAAGTATGTATGTGGGGTTTTGAGGTATTAAGGTTGCAAACATACGAAATATTATTTTACTTCAAAAAATTAAGTAGAACACTTAGTTTTATCTTTTCATTCAAGGTTCACCTTAAAAAATTTTCATTGAATTTTCTTTACTCCACAAACGTTTATTGAAGCACCTACCACAAGCCACATATTCTAATACTCCAAATACTGGCGTTCTTGATGTCTATGTTGTTTCGAATACATTTGCTTTTTTCAGATGTATCACGAATTGGCCAGTTTCAGCCCATTTTACTTTATTTCAGAATTGTTCTGAATTAACATTATTTTGAGTGTAAGAGATTTGTGAGATAGCTTTTTTTTTTTTTGGCACGTATTTCTAAACTAAAAAAATTATTTTTCTGACGATATATGGGAGAAAGTCAAAGAAGTGTCTTAAACAAATCATTTTACCACTTGATGTCACTGTGTAAAAATCACTACAAAAATGACTCCCAATGCACTTTGTGGGGCTTGCTGAAATTTCAAAGTCAGGACAATTCTATATCCAGCAGATGCAAATGAGAAAAGGTACTTCGCTTCTGCAGGGAATAAAAGGATGGAGGAAAACATGCAGTATTTGTTTACTAATTAATTCAGCTAAATTTTGATGAACTCCGATGTTTGAAAACATTCTATTTATTTATGGAATTAAAAGTCCATACACTCCTCCATTATCAGCAGGCTGGGTATATTCTTCATCCAGGTATCAGCTCCTCTAGTAATCTCTAAGCTGTTGTGGTGCTTTGCAACTCTGGCTGATAAAGGCAATTCTAATTTAGTCCACACATTAATTATCAGTAATATTAAATGAATATATTGGAGCTATTCACATGTGTCATTCATAGTTGCTGTATGCTAAGGAAATGATTATAATTGTTCTTATTAGTTATCATATTTCATGCTTCCGCAATGAAATTCTTTTTGGGGGTTTTGTTTTGGGGAATATCTGAGTGAAGAAAAAGGGCTTATAATATAAAATGTTCACTAGGCACTGAATAGCACTTTTTAATTCATTAGTCATATTTTATTGAAAAAATCCTTTGTGTTATTTGTTTCTGAGCACATGTAAACCAGGTTAAAAAGTGGCAGCCAGTCAATCTTCCTTAGCAAAACTGGCAAAATAAATTATAATAGAGAATGAAAAACAGAATACCTCTGAGATTTGAGAAAGTTTAGACTTCTTTTTATTTTTGTTCACAGTTCTGTTAGGAACTGAACATGAAAACATGAAGCATACCTTTTGTTGCCTGAATATTGCCCAACTGGAATCCAACTCACAGTAACCCTGCAGGATAATTTGTTTCCATAGAAGCTTTTCCTAAGCCGAAAGCATTTTGCTCTTCTCCATATTGAATAAAAACATATTTCTAATATGTGGATTACCTGTCTGCTGTAGATACCTGGTTAATTTTCAAAGTTGATTCAGTATTCTAAACTTTGCTATGACAAAAAGAACTGCCAGATGTTCACTTGAATTGATTTATATAGGGTGATGCCTCAGTTATTTAGTGCAATTGGGGAAATCAAGTATTTTTAAAAAATGGATTATTTCCAAATAGCTGAAGTTCAAATCTTTAAATCATTTTCATCTTGAGCACTATTTATCATCCAAAGCTCAAGTCAACATTGCCTTTTTTGAAAATCCTTCCCTAATCTCTCTAGCAGCCCTGGTTAGAGGTTATGCTCCCTTTCTTTGTATCACCACACCACTTTGTATTGTAAGCTCCTGCTCTACTCATCTGTTCTTATCAGGCTCCTTCCTTCCCCCCCGCCCCCCACCCTACTAAATCACTGAAAGTTGGAACTCTGTCATACATTAATACTTCCAGTGCCTTATGCCATGTCTCATAGAGTAGATAGAGTTTCACCATGTACTAGAAGTTATTTGAAAATAGAACATACATTTTCCTTTAAATAAAGCTTATTTAAAAATAATAATCAAAGTTTGATCACTGACGTTTATTATTATGTTCCAGTACACCCTCCAAATGTATATCTCTTCATCTCACTGCTGTTCATCTCATGGCTGAGCTGCCTAGGGTTTGTTTTTGGTTTAACGTTTCTAGAGTGAGGTGAGTTCTTGGTATTAGATCTTTAGAGCTGTTGCAGAGTGGTTTGGGGTTCTTTCAATTGACTCCAAACATTAGGGTGTCTGCCCCCTCCATTCTTTAATTGACCTCCGACTTTCTTCCATTTCCAGTGATGCTCCTCACCTCTTCTCTTTTCTCTTTAGTTTTGGCAATTGTTGGTTTTCAGAGCAATCACCATCCTTTTTATTCCCAGGACATAAGCCAGCTCATCCCAACACATCTTATGACATCTTTTTGGCTAGTGTCATTAGAGAACTCTAGATTTAATTACATTATGAATGCCTAAATTGAATATTTAATCTTCCCAGAAAGCTGCTTTCTAGAAGCTTGAGGTATTACAATAATTGATTCCCATTTCAAATGACTCAAAATTTGTTTTGTGTCTAAAAAAAAAAACCCTCTAGAAATATAATTTTAACTTAGCAAGCAGAAACCAGAGCATGTACAAGTATTAAATTTATTTCAAGTAACTCTGTAAAATATTTTACTTTAAATTACTTTGGGGTAAGATTCTTCATCCATTTCATTTAGATTTTTCCAAGACTCTTCTTAGTCTTTTAGCATCACGCGATTTATTTATTTAGGACATGCTTCTTTCTGATAGCTAACCTAAATTTCTACAGTCATTTCTGTCTCTTTTTTTGCTGCACAATTTCCAGTGAAGACCCAGGTTCTTCACTTACTGTCAGTGCATCCCTTGAAAGAATTGGTGACTGCTCTAGAGTTTATGTTTTTCTCTTAATTGTTGCTCCTTTCCAACATGGACGTTAGAGCAGCATTTCTCAAACGTGATCCACTGGCCATCTGCATCACAAGAAGGCTTATTTGGTATTGACTGTAAAAGCTCCTGAAAACCTGATGCTATATATTCATTTATTCAGCATTTGGCTTTGTATAAAAATAAAAGTAATACCAATAATAAGGTAAGTATTTAGCAAATTTAGATTATGGTTCACTCCGAATCCCTGGTTATCCCCCTTGTCTGTTCAAAGCGAGCCTGTTTAATTATTTGTTGTAGTGTTTAAAAGGCCCTATAGAGGTCAAGTAATCTCTTTCAGTTACGTTTGAGAAATTTTCCTGGGTTTCCAGTCCCCGCTTGGATTCTCCTTTCTATCCATCCTCAGTCCAGGTGAGTGCATCCAGCCTCAGGCTTGCAATGATATGTATGAGCTGATGGCTTCCAAATTTATAACTCTGGTCCAACCTCTCCTCTGCACTCAGACCCATATATTCAATATCCCATTTGTCAACTCCATTTGAATGTCTAATGGGCATCTCACACTCTGTGGCCAGCAAACCTGAAGAGAGCTGGAACACAATTCTTGATTTCCACACCAACATCTAAAACCCACACTACTTCAAGTGTTCCCCATTCCAGTGAAGATCAATACACTTATTTATTTTCTCAGGCCAGAAACCAAGGAGCCATTTCAGATTCCTGTCTTTCTCATTTCTTACATCCAGTTCATCGGCAAGTCCTGCTGGTACCACATCGGCGCACATCCTGCATCTGACGTCTTCACTCCCTTCACTACCATCGTGCATGTTCAAGCCACTATCTAGTTGGCTTGGACAGTTCTTGAAACAGCCTTGTCACTGTTCTCATGGCCTTTGCCGCTATCCTCTATCCAGCAGCAGAATCAACTTTTTATAACATTAGTCAGATGGTACCACTCCACTGCCCCAAACCTCTGAGCTCCCAGCCATACTCAGAATAAGACCTAAGGTCCCTACCATGGTCTACGAAAGGCCTACATGATGTAGCCTGCCTACTTGCCTCGCCTTCCCCCACCACTCTGTCCTTGTTCATTAAGCTCCTGGCACGTTTCTACCTTAGCATTTTCACACGTGTTGTTTCTTCTGTCTGGAATCCCCTTTCCCTGTGTATCTCCTTGAATTTTTCCATTGTTTCTTTTAGGTCTCTGCTCCATCTCACCTCGATTGAGAGGGCTTTTTAAATTTAAACTGCCATCACTCTCCATGTCCCTACCCTGTTTGACGTTTCTCCAAAACATGTACACTACCTGGCATTCTATTACATACCTATTTTGTATGTTTGCTGTCTATATTATTCCTGTCTGTGTTACTCTACTGGGAGCACCCCTTCTCAGGCACTTCTGCTTCTTCAGGGCCTAGAACGGCATAAGCACATAATATCTTCTGAATGTGTGAATTTCATCCATGTCCCATCTTCATACAATACTTTAGTTAAATGATGGCTAAGAATTTGAAAGAAAACATTTTGAAATTTCTCTATGGTGTAAAGTGACAATGACATCACTCAGCTTTGAGTGATCATTAAATTAGTCTGTAATTTTTTTTTTTTTTTTTTTTCCAAGACAGAGTCTTGCTCTGTCACTTAGGCTGGAGTACAGGGATATAATCTCAGCTCACTGCAAACTTCAACTCCCGGGTTCAAGCAATTCTCCTGCCTCAGCCAGTAGCTAGGATTACAGGCACAAGCCACCACATCTATTTTTATGTTTTTTTGTTTGTTTGTTTGTTTTTCTTTTTTTTGGATTTTTAGTAGGTATGGGGTTTTGCCATGTTGGCCAGGCTGGTCTCAAACTCCTGACCTTGTGATCCGCCCACCTTGGCCTCCTAAAGTGCTTGGATTACAGGCATGAGCAACCACACCTGGCCTAGTCTGTTAATTTTTACTTTTTTCTTTGAAGTTGTGTCCTTAAGTCTGATTACACATATTTTGTTATTGAGACTTCCCTCTTCATCTTGGCTAAAAATTCCTAGAGCCTCTTAGCTGGGCCCTCTATGTCCCCAAATCTAAATGATAGCATGACCATAATTGTTTTTATCATTCGATGTTACTGTGAAGTAATCCACAGAATTTCTTCTGAGATATTTCCTGATGTGGTATTCTTATTTATAAGTTAGAGATACTTCGGACATGTTTTGTTATGTTCCAAGTGGCAACGGAAAGATGTTAAATTGGATATCAGAAATATTAAAAGCTTCTTTTTCTTAGCTTGGCATCATCAACCGTCCTCATGTACGTAGTTGAAGATATTATGCCCAGAATTTAGTATATGCATTAAATATGATAGAGTTCACTAGGAAATGTAAAAATAGAACAAAATGCAACACTTTGCTCACAGATTGGAGGTGAGGTGATTGGTATGTTAATTAAAGGTGACCTCAACACTCTTAATATTAACCTCCTGATTTTCTCCAGTGTTTCAGGTGGAAAAAAATTATTCTTCAATATTCGTAAGAATGAGATTGGATAAAGGACACAAATGAAGTCCAGACCAAGTACAAAAACATGAGCTCCTTCTCCCGGCTGCTCAACTAGTGCAGACTGAGCCTGAGGATGAGATAACTATCTCAACAGCCATTCCATCGCTCAGACTTCAAATTACAGTAATTATGACAATTTGTGCCAATAGCCACGAGGTGGGATTTTTGATGTGGTTAAAAATAACATCTGTAAAACCCAATAAAAATTACATTTTGCTAATTTTCTGATAAGATACTGTTTTAACTATACTGTGTCTTCTGCCGCTGCCAGTTTTCAATTAGAGCATTCCTTAAAAAATTTTTTTAACCCATTTTGCCTCCTGGATCCAATTCCATCCTCAGCAATGCATTTGTTTTAATGCTGTTAATTAATTGTTTTGTGTGGATTTTGCCTTTCAAACTGATACTAATCTTCGAGACTTTATTAATGTGCTGATTGCTAAATCTTGATACAAAAGGACTAATAGCACAACTCAGCTTGTTCTTTCTGCTTAGAAAACAGAGTTCCCGTAGTGGCCTGCTCAGCCAAGTCAGTGCAGAAAAGGACAATGATGAAGCGAATAATGGGGCTACTAAAACGGGTTGGGTCTGCAGTTCTGTTGGGCTTGGAAATTGCTAGCTGACTCTAGGGGCACAGCCACTGGTGATATTTCACAAAGAGGTTCCGTCAAATGCATTGTTAACAGTGCCTCGTGTCTTCCTATGCCGTGTCTCCTTTACACCCCTTTCCTCTTGATTAATTTTTGATGCAAAACACACGTATTTTGCCATCTCTTTATTTCACAGGTGATAAAGTTGAGGTTTGGAGAGCTCAAGTGGTCTACCCAAGTTGGCTCAGTAGGTGGATGAGTAGGTGGACCCACGGCAGGGCTAGCGTAAGGGCCTTGGATTCTCTTTCCATGGGTCTTCCAACTTCACCATGTGGCCTCTAAGCCACCATGTCAGTGTGTGGGTAGGGCCAGCTGCTTCCTCAGAAATTGTCTTCTCATCTTTGCCCTTTGTTTACTCCATCTTCTCTCTAAACAAACACATGAAGTTCCTTCTTGATCCAACAGCCTCCTCCAGCCGTCACCTCATCCCTTTCCTTTTCTTCATGTCTATACTTCATAAGAGAATAGTTGGCGTCACATTTTCACATTCGCCCAACAACATGGCACCAACAACCTGAGACTAACTGGCGACAGTTTTACTCAAACCAATCTTCTCTCTTCATTTCTGTGTTAGTCCGTGTTTATGCTGCTGATAAAGATACACCTGAGATGGGGAAGAAAAAAAGGTTTAATTGGACTTTCAGCTCCTCATGGCTGGGGAGGCCACAGAATCATGGCGGGAGGTAAAAGGCACCTCTTACATGGTGGCGGAAAATAAAATGAGGAAGATGCAAAAGTGGAAAACCCTGATAAAACTGTCAGATCTTGTGAGACGTATTCACTACCACGAGAACAGCATGGGGGAAACCACTCCATGATTCCGATTATCTCCCACCAGTCTCTCCCACAACACATGGGAATTATGGGAGAACAATCCAAGACAAGATTTGGGTGGGGACATGGAGCCAAACCATATCATTTTCATCTTCACTGCTCCGTTTCTGGCCCTCACTATCTCTCCTCTGGCTCTGTGGGTACTGGGTGACATGGGAAATAGGAGTTTCTTCATTTACATATTTCCTAATCACTGAGGACATTGTAGTAAACAAGACACACATGATTCCTTCTCTTACTGAGCTTATAGGATCTTTTGGCCTGTTCTGTTTGAGGTGAATGATTAAATCCCTTCTTCTAATTTCTTCTTTCTCTCCACCTCAAGTATATATACATAATTCTCTCACCTAAAAAAATCATTTTACTGTAAACAATATAAGTCAATAATTATATTCTTTTATATATATTAACTTCTGAGGCAAACAGCTGAAACAATAGCTTAGTTATTATTAAAATATTACATTGGTGCAAAACTAATTGCGATTTTTGCCGTACTTTAACAGCAGTTACTTTTGCACCAACAGAAGTTATATTCTCTAGCAGTATTTTTTGGTCCCCAAGACTGGTGGTTTTTTTAAGAGGATGCATTTGTGTGTGTGTGTGTGTGTGTGTGTGTGTGTGTACGCATGTGCACATGTGTCATGGTAAGAGTTTCTATGTAATACTTCATGTGCTAATTTTCTAGTTAGTATTTCTCTATGAAGACATTTTCTTATTTGCCATTACTGATGAGTTTCAAACACCCAAGTGTTTGCTTTAAAAAAGAGATTCACCTTTTCATCCATTTTGTCCACTTGCAAATTCATCTCTTGCCAGTTATGCAAAACACTGAAAATATGACAGTACATTATCATTTAATTCCTCAGCAATCTTTTTCAATTAGCTAATCAAGTCCTTTAGTTATTTTAAATTTTCTTATTGAAAACAGACTAGACATTTATAGTTTACTCTAAGTAAAAAAAGAAACTCCCTTTACAGAAATTCAATGTAGTTTTATTTCACTTAGATTTTTGCTCCCTCTTCCTCGTAGAGCTTGAAAACTCAGGTATGTCAAGAAATTAGTCCTTCTTGAATGTTTAAGTAACTTGTTAAGAAACCAAGGCTCTGCCTGTGCCTGGAACATAAATAAAAATGACACACGCAGTTCTGGTAACGTTAGGAGCCACCACAGAGTTCTAAAGGGTCAATTTCACATCAGTCATAAATATAGCTGGAAAGAAAGAGTCATCTGCCGATTTTATCTTGCTGACCTGCTACACACAGATTTGACATCAGGTAGAAAAGTATAAGGTCCATGTTTTTCATCATTTAAATCAGGAATGGCTCACCTGAAACCTCGCAGGAGCTGAGTTGAGTGGGTAGAAGGAGATGATAAAGGACAAGTGGGAAGGGAGTGGTTAGCTACCCAGGAGGTAAGGACCAAAGGCAGCCAGACCTCAGAGCTGTGAGGGCCAGAACCAGGTCGGTTGTGCTTACCATCGTGATCCCATCACCTGTTGAATACTCCTCAGCGAGAGTGGTTTCAGGTCAATGTTTTTGCTCTAATTGACATGAGTTGCAAAGCAAATGGGAAGTGAAAGGATAAAGGAAAATGTCGTCTATTTATTCAAGAAGTTTGGTTGTTAAGGAAGAAAAGAGTTAGGGTGATGCCTAGAGGAGCTGTGGAATCAGAAGAGGTTTTCTGCTTTTGGTTTTGGGCAGGTGGGCACTGGAAGCAACTTAAATATATTTGTAAGAGTAGCAAAGAGGTGAAGGAGAGGCTGAAGACAAGAAGAGGGTGTTGATAGATTGAGATCCAAGAGGGACAATGTAGGATGCACTCACACACACTCTCTGCCATACACACTTTAACAGATATATCGTTTTTTGGCATACAGTATAAAGGCATCTGATTTTTAAATCTTTTGATCCTTAAAGTCTTCTTTCTTGTTTTGTTTTGTTTGTGACACAGACTCTCACTTTGTTTTCCAGGCTGGCGTAAAGTGGCCCAATCTCAGCTCACTGCAATCTCTGCCTCCTGAGTTCAAACAATTCTCCTACCTCAGCCTACTGAGTAGCTAGGACTATAGGGGCATGCCACCACACCAGGCTAATTTTAGTGTTTTTAGTAGACATAGGGATTCACTATGTTGACCAGGCTGGTCTTGAACTCCTTACCTCAAGTGATCTGTCTGCCTTGGCCTCCCAAACTGCTGGGGTTACAGGTGTGAGCCACCATGCCTAGCCTCTCTTGCTTTTATTTCTGAAAACTTTCTGGTATGAAATTCCTAGTTCTGGAAAAATGTGAGTAGAAGAAAAGAAATTTCATCAAAGTATGAAACACAAGTCACACACACATTAGGTATAAATATATGGGATATACAAATTATATGTTATATAAAATGTAATATATATATATATTTAAGGAATGATTAGGGAAGCTAGGAAGGGTCATAAATGAAATAAGATTGACCATGAGCACTCTCTATTTTTTAGACATTAAAAATTTCACATAATAAAACATTTTTATAAATGTTAAAGAGTTGTCAAACTCAAATGCTAATTACTCACTCCTTGAGTTTTGAAATGATGATAAGACCTTGGGCAGTCTACAGCGATAGTTAATTGAGTACTCTAATAACTTTAGTGAAAACTGCATTAGATAACTTTCTACATTCTCAACCTCCTTAATTTTCCGATCTGATAGGTAACAAACGAGTTAACTAACTGCTTTATTGACAATTATTTTAATTATTACTAACATTAAGCATCTCTCCTATGCTTACTGGCTGTTTATTATTATTCTTCCTTGGTTGACTTTTTAAATATTCTTTGCCAATTATATTCATTTCCTGTAACAAATTACCACAAGCTTGATGGCTTAAAACAACAGAAATTTATTCTCTCACAGTTCTGGAAGCCAAAAGTGGAACTCAGTATCACTGAACAGAAATCAAGGCGTCAGTAGGGCCACACTTCCTCTGGAGGCCCCACAGGTGACTCTGTTCCTTGCCTCCTCCATCTTCTGTGGCTACCAGCATCCCTTGGATTGTAGCCACATTACTCCAGTCTCAAGGCTAGCATCTTCAAACACCTCTCTGCTCCATATTCACATCAATTTCTTCTCTGTGTATACAAAATCTATTTGCCCCTTTGCTCCGACCTGAATGTATCCCCTCAAAAGCATGTGTTTGAAATGTAATCTCCAATTTAACAGTGTTGGACGGTGGAGCCTAAAGGGAGGTGTTTAGATCATGAGTGTTCCATCCTCATGAGTGGATAGAAGCTGGTTATGAAAGAGCTTGAGGCTGTGAATTTGATGGATGGTTCTTTCTTGCCCTCTTGCACTTCCATCCTCCCGTCACGGGCTGATGCAACAAGACCCTCACCTGCTGCCAGATCCTTGATCTTGGACTTCTCAGCCTCCAGAATGATAAAAAATGAATTTCTGTTTATTGTAAATTACCCAGTCTTATATATTCTGTTGTAGCAACATGGAATGAATGATGACACCCCTTCTTATAATAATATTTGTAAGTGCATTTAGGACCTACCCAGACAATAATCTTCTCATTTCACTCTATTTCCCTAAAATCTACAGAGGAGATCCAGAGTTAAGGACAGCTAGGCCACAGAGCTGTGAGGTTGTCTGTTTTACTTATCACAATCCCTTTATAGAATTAACTGAACCACGCCTTCATAGCCTCTTTATCCTGTTTCTTTTTTTCTTTTCCTTATGTTAAATAAAGTAACATTCACAGGTTCCAGGGTTTAAGCTGTGGATATCTTTTTGTGGGCCATTTTTTAGTCTCTCACACTCATTTTTTATATTGCCCTTTTGAAAAATAAATGCTTTATATTGGAATAATTTTAGATTCACAGACATGTTGCAAAACTAGCACAGTGTTCTCATTTATCTTTCACCCAGTTTCCCTAGGATGATTTTAAAGATGTTTTATTTCTTTAAAACTTTGTTTCAAGATTTTTAGGTGCTAATAAATTTGGGTATAGTGTTTATTTTTAGAATAAAATGTTTTGAAAGAAAAGTTTATTTTGTTCTTTTTAATTTAAAACGAGATCCCAGTTATCCATCTCCTATTTTCCAAAGCAAGGAAGGAGAAGAGGACCATGATTCTGGCTAAAAATCAAATTGATACATAAAGCAAAATCACACAATTTCACTCGGACCAGCAACTAGAAAACAGCCATGACTGTCAAATATGGGAGAAAGTTTTAGTAATTTGGATGTGACAATTCCCAAAGTTTCTTTTATAGCTTGTCAATAAATTTCCATATAGATTTTGTTTCATTTGCTCAAGAACAGCTTGGGATAGTGTAAGATTTTATATTAGAAGGAAAAATTGAAAGTAGCAGATTTCAGTTTTGTGTGTCAGTGTGTACCAAAAGAAAGGGTACATAGCCTAGTTATCCCATTTACTAGTCCCGTGCCATATCATCAAATAAGACATTGAATACCTTGAATTAATTGTATACAATCATGCATCAAGTCATGATAGGCATACATTCTGAGAAATGTGTCATTAGGCTATTTCATCATTGTGCAAACCTCACAAAGTGTACTTACGCAAAGATGTACTTATGTGTAGCCTGATGCATATCTACGCTACGTATGTGGTAGAGTCTATCGCTCCTAGGCTCCAAACATGTACAGCATGTTAGTGTCCTGAATATTACAGGCCATTGTAAAGCAATGGTAAGTATTTGTGTATCTAAACACAGAAAAGATACAGTAAAAATATGGTATGAAAATAAAAAATGGTGCTCCTGTATAGGGCACTTACCATGAATGAAGTTTGCAGGACTGGAAATTGCTCTGGATGAGAAAGTAAGTGAGTGGTAGGTAAATGTGAAGGCCTAGGACATTACTGTACACTGTTGTACACTTTATAAATACTGTATACTTAGGCTACACTAAATTTATATAGAAAGTTAATAAATTTACTTTAACATTTTTACTTTATAAATTTCTTAATTTAAAAAAATTTCCTACTCTTTTAATAACATTTAGCTTAAAACACAAACATTATACAACGGTGTAAAAATGTTCTTTATACCCTTATTCTATAAGCTTTTAAAATATTTTTACAATTTTAATATTTTTTAACTTAAATTTTTACATTAAAAACAAAGACACAGACACACACATTAGCCCCAGTCTACGTCAGGTCAGGACCATCAATATCACTGTCTTCCACCTCTACATCTTGTCCCCTTGGAAGGTTTTCAGAGGCAATAACATGTATGAAGCTGTTATCTTCCATGGTAATGTCTTCTTCTGGAATGCCTTTTGAATGATTAACTGCAACTGTTTTAAAGTTAACTTTTTAGAAGTGAGGAGTACACTCTAAAATAATGATTAAAAGTATAGCATGGTAAAGATATAAGTCAATAACTTCGTGGTTTTTACTGAACAAGTGTATGTGCTTTACATTTGTATGACTGGTAGCACAGTAGGTTTGTTCACAACATTACTACAAACACATGGATTATGCATTGCACTATGATGTCAAGGCAGCTGTAAAGTCACTAGGTGATAGGAATTCTCAGCTCAGTTATAATCTTGTGGGAGCACTGTGTGTTGTCTCTTGTTAACGGAATCGTTACGTGGCTTATGGTTGTATTACTTAGGAACATTATGGAGTGTGATTTGATCAAAACAATGTCAATATATCTAGGGGGTTCAGGTAAGCCACTCTAAATTTCACACAATTTCAGGCATTTGGTGGGATGAGCAAATGATCAATGGTTATATTTTCACATTCATTTGTATTTGTTTTCTGGTACTTGATATTTCTCATCAAATATAGATTTGGCAATAGAGATCTGTGGACTGATTTGTTGGGATTAAGGAAACAGAAGGTAAAATTCTATTTAAAGACTCGATTTGGTGATGACACATTTTTAACTTCTTTATGACCAGCTACGTTGCTATCATCAAGAATCAACCTGATCCTCTCAGTATAGGCAGCAGAAAAGTCATGCTTCCCACTACACTGCCTGGAGAAAGCTGCTGGTTGAATGACATTGTATATGATGCATGAGAGACTAATAAAAAAAGCAAACCTTTTATTATAAAAGTTTGAGATCTCAGAACTCCTCAAGCCACCACGGTCTTCAGATACTGTTTTCTCAATGGCTTTGGGCCAATTACTTAGCCTCTTTACCTCAGCTTCTCAACTGGAAAAATGGGAACTGTTATAGTATGATTAATTTATCTCCTAAGGGGGTTGTTTATATTAATTAACTACTGTTAAGAGCTTTGAAGATGAAAAGTGCTAACTGCTTATGTCATGGATTACCCACGGAATAGTGGAATATGATAACTGCTTCACTAGATAAATGACTAAACCTGATACAAACAAACTGTGAAATCAGTAGGAGGGGTTAAGAACCCGGGCAATGAGACAGCCGAGGAACTAAACTCATCAAGGAATATATTCGTTTTGTGTTAGCCTGTATTTAAGCTGTTTACCTTCTGAAATACATGGTTAAAATTTCATCATGCAGGCATCACATTTTGCTTTGCCAGTACCTATAATGAAATTTCTTTCATGGATATATTTTATCTATAAACCCAAATAAATCTGCCTCAACTCATATTCTAGAAAACACTGGTTATTTCAAGTTACTCTTTTTGAGTGTGCTCATACCCGCCCACACGTGACACGCAGATTGCTATTGTTGACAGGGTAGAACATTCTCCTTCTTATTCGCAATGTTCAAAGAAAAACACATGAGTGGAGCATAAATGGCTACTGCTGATAAATAATTTTTAACCTAGAATTATACTTTAATTTCTGGGATACATGTGCAGAACGTGTAGGAGTGTTACATAGGCATACATGTGCCATGGTGGTTTGCTGTACCCATCAACCTGTCATTCACATTAGGCATTTCTCCTAACGCTATCTCTCCCCTTGCCTCCCACACCCCCCAAAAGGCCCCAGTGTGTGATGTTCCCCTCCCTGTGCCCATATGTTCTCATTGTTCAACTTACAAGTGAGAACATGTGGCATTTGGTTTTCTGTTCCTGTGTTAGTTTGCTAAGACGGTTTCCAGCTTCATCCATGTCCCTGCAAAGGACATGAACTCATTCTTTTTATGACTGTATAGTATTCCATGTTGTATATGTGCCACATTTTCTTTAACCAGTCTAATATTGATGGGCATTTGGGTTTGTTCCAAGTCTATGCTATTGTGAATAGTGATGCAACAAACATAAGTGTCCATGTGTCTTTATAGTAGAATGATTTATACTCCTTTGGGTACTTTCCCCATGTGGGATTGCTGGGTCAAATTGTATTTCTAGTTCTAGATCCTTGAGGAATTGCCACACTGTCTTCCACAATGGTTGAAATAATTTACACTCCCACCAACAGTGTAAAAGTGTTCCTGTTTCTCCACATCCTCTCTAGCTCTGTTGTTTCCTGACTTTTTAATGATAACCATTCTAACTGGCATGAGCTGGTAGCTCATTGTAGTTTTGATTCGCATTTCTCTAATAACCAGTGATGATTTTTTTTTCGTAAGTTTGTTGGCTGCATAAATATCTTCTTTTGAAAAGTGTGGGTTCATATCCTTTGCCCACTTTTCGATGGGGTTGTTTGTTTTTTTCTTGTAAATTTGTTTAAATTCCTTGTAGATTCTGGATATTAGCCCTTTGTCAGATGGATAGATTGCAACAATCTTCTTCCATTCTGTAGGTTGCCTGTTCATTGTGATGATAGTTGCTTTTGCTGTGCAGAAGATCTTTAGTTTAATTAGATTCCATTTGTCAATTTTGGCTTTTGTTGACATTGCTTTTGGTGTTTTAGTCATGAAGTCTTTACCTATGCCTATGTCCTGAATGGTATTGCCTAAGTTTTCTTCTAGGGTTTTTTTTTACGGTTTTAGGTCTTATGTTTAAATCTTTCATCTATTTTGAGTTAATTTTTGCATAAGGTGTAAGAAAGGGGTCCAGTTTCAGTTTTCTGCATCATGGCTAGCCAGTTTTCCCAACACCATTCATTAAATAGGGTATCTTTTCCCCATTGCTTATTTTTGTCAGGTTTGTCCAAGATCAGATGGTTGCAGAAGTGTGGTGTTATTTCTGAGCCCTCTGTTCTGTTCCATTGGCCTATATCTCTGTTTTGGTACCACGCTGTTTTGGTTACTGTAGCCTTTTAGTATAGTTTGAAGTCAGGTAGTGTGATGTCTCCAGTTTTGTTCTTTTTGCTTAGGAATGTCTTGGCTCTACAGGCTCATTTTTTGGTTCCATATGAAATTTAAAGTAGGTTTTTCTAATTCTGTGAAGAAAGTCAGTGGTGGCTTCATGGGGATAGCATTGAATCTGCAAATTACTTTGGGCAGTATGGCCATTTTCATGATATCGATTCTTTCTATCCATTTTCATGTTTTGCATTTGTTTGTGTCCTCTCTCATTCCTTGAACAGTGATTTATAGTTTTTTTAAGGAGATCATTCACATCTCTTGTAAGTTGTATTTCTAGGTATTTTATTCTCTTTGTAACAATTGTGAATGGGAGTTCACTCATGATTTCACTCTCTGTTTGTCTATTATTGGTGTATAGGAATGCTTGTGATTTTTGCTTATTGATTTTGTATCCTGAGACTTTGCTGAAGTTATTTATCAGCTTAAAGAGATTTTGGGCTGAGGCAAAGGAATTTTCTAAATATGCAATCATGTCATCTACAAACAGATATAATTTGACTTCCTTTCTGTTTGAACACTTTTTTTTTTTTCTCTTGCCGGATTGCCCTGGCCAGAACTTCCAACACTATGTTGAATAGGAGTGGTGAGAGAGGGCATCCTTGTCTTGTGCTGGTTTTCAAAGGGAATGCTTCCAGCTTTTGCTTTCAGTATGATATTGAGCCAATGAATATTTAAAGATATTAATTTACTTCCTCTAATAGTCTTTAAGAAATCCAAAAAATAAACATATGGAATAAAGAAATAAAATGTCAAACTTCAAGCTTCAGCTCTCACTGAGGACTGTGTTTTGGCATTGACCGTATCATTACCTGCCTAGTTATGAGGTCATACTTCTGCATAGCTCATTAGAATTTACCTTTAATTTTATAGCAAACCATAACTGCAAAGCCAATGTGTTCTTGTCAACATTTATTGCGTGGGCATAAATTTTTCAAGGGCATATATTAAAGAAAAGTAAAAGAACACAGTCTCTCCAAAGTTCTTTGGATTAAGAGTCTTAATGATACTTTAAAATATTCCATTCAGGGTATCATTTTGGGAACTTTCTCTAGCATTCTAATGATCCACAGATAATATTTAATATCATTTCATTTTGAGACAATAGACTTAAATTTTTTTCTCAATTTTTCTTTCCTTACTTATGTATATGCCACTTTGTTTTTTAAAAAGGATTTAAGGCAGCCTTCTTTATTAGAACATGCCTTCTCTATATTGCAGTATAATCCTCAAAGCTGAGGAACATATCCATAGTGGGATATGGGAAAGCACAAATTTAAATTAATTCTCATTGAAATGCTTACTATTCATGACTTAGAGATACCATAGTGTAGTGAAAAGCATATCAAATTTTTAGTCAAAAGTCTGATTTCATTCTCTGGCACTTACTTGATGGTGCAATTTTGACAAATCTTTTGACATCAGTATTCCTACCTATAAGCTGGAAATATCTTCATCATAGACTTACTATAAGGATTAAATAATGTTTATGAGAGAGTGTCTGGTATCTGGTAGGCACTACACACATTTTATTGATCCATTCTGGCCAGTAAAAATACCTACAAAAGGGTCATTTCACATTTTTATGGTCATTTCATATTTTATTTTACAGTTCTGTTTCTGTAAATAGTTCATTCATGAATGATTCCTACAACTATAATGTGGTTGTAGCTTTCTCATGCCATAACATGTATATTAAAAGCAAATATTCTTTTCTTTTCCTTCCGTCCGTCCGTCCGTCCCTCCCTCCCTCCCTCCCTCCCTTTCTCCCTTCCTTCCTTCCTTTCCTTCCTTTCCTTCTTTTTTTCAGGGTCTTGCTGTATCACGCAGGCTGGAATGCAGTGGTGCAATCATGGCTCAGTGCAGCAATCATGGCTCAGTGCAGCCTGACCCCCCTGGCTCAAGCAATCTTCCCATCTTCTGAGTAGCTGGCACCACAGGTGCACACCACCATGCCTGGCTAATTTTTGTATCTTTTGCGGAGACACAGTCTCACTATGTTTCCCGGGCTGGTCTTGAATTCCTTGGCTGAAGTAATCCTTCTGTCTTGGGATCCCAAAGTGCTGGGATTACAGGCCTGAGCCAATGCACCCAAAATGCTAATTTTCTTTTAAAGAATTTATTTTTAAGGAGAAAAAAAAGGCTTGTCCCTGATTATTTTTCAACTGAGAAATCAGTGGTTTAAAGGAGGTATCCTAGGACTTCATTATAAACATAATCTTTCAGAATGATGACTGAGGGTATACTTTATGACTTGAGTTTGTTTAACAGTGCAAACTTTCACAGCCTTTAATTTATGTGTCCCTGAATTCTGTTTTCAGGCTTCAGCTACCACCTCAATGAACAAAGCATCAGTCCCTGAGACAAGTCACAAGGAAATCCTCACATAACCTTCAAAAGAGAGAGAAAGGAATGGGGACGTGCCTAAGCCTGAGGGAGAAATAAGTCTTCTCAGAATCCAAGCCCAGATAAATATTTGAACGGGAATGGTACCTTTCTCCGTGTAGTGGAAGACGCATCCCTTCCAGGCTGCAGACTTTGGCGGGCTGGCGTGTTGACCCTGTCACCTCGGGACCGCCCGGGCTTCCGCCGCCTCGCCGCGGGCTTCCGCCTGCGCATGCGCACACCTCCGCCTGCTGCCCGCCAACACCGGAACGCAGGCGCAGTCCTGTGAGTGCGCGAGGATCCTCTCTCAGCCTTCGGCTTCCCCTACTGCTGTGGAATCAGCCTCCATCCGACGTCGTTTTAGCTCTATCTGCTTAACACCCCTGGCAGGCAGCAGTCTCTGCACAGCAGACAGCACCGACGACATCCCTGTCGGAAGATCAGCGCCACTTCGCTCATTTCAGTCTGCTGGTTCAAGTCCATAGGGTTGCATCGAATGGGAGGAAAAGCAAGAGGCAGATAAAAATGTTTGCAAGTTTGGGTTTTCGACCTAAAAAGGTCCAAAAAGACGTGTAGACCGCAGCAGTCTGGCAAATACAGATCTTTAGCAAGTCCCGTTTGTCGACACAGGGCAGTGGGCAGTTTGAAACACCGATTGGGTGGTTGTTTAACCATCCTAAACGTGAGTACCGCCCAGGTTGCCCTCTTTACTGGCTGGCATCTAAGAAAGGGATGGATTCAGGAGGCTGTTTCTGGGGGCAGAAGACTCACCAGAGTGCCCACTGCTCAGATTCTCACCACCAGTGGCCCCCAACCCCATGACCTGATGAGGCAGATGCCCAAGAGTTAGTTTGAAGAATGTCATCACGCTCTTAGATGAAGTAAGAATGCCAGAAATAATGTGTTATCCAAATGAGAACCATCTGTTGTTTGTAAGTATTATTAAGTATTTGCAAAGTTTTCAAAAAATAGTTTTGCTTGCTTTTTAAAAGTCACTCTATGACAAAAATGATTATGTCATATGCCTTTTCTTAGTGCACTTCAGGCTTTATCTTTGAGAGATTAAGAATTTTAATTATTATGGTTGTTATATTAAAGTAACAAATCATTGTTTATCATTAGCACTTTGATCTGCTTGCCTTTTGAACTGGATCTCTCCCCCTTGCCATAAGCTTTGTTCTTTCAGCTAGACTTCATTATTTTTTAAAATTTCAGTAGGTTATTGGGAAACAGGTGGTGTTTGGTTACACAAATAAGTTCTTTACTGGTGATTTCTGAGATTTTGGTGCATCTATCACTCAAGCAGTGGACACTATACCCATTGTGTTTTCTTATTACTCTTCATCCCCTCCCACTTTCTGCCACCCAGTCCCCAAAGTCCATCGTATCAATGCCTTTGCATCCTCATAGCTTAGCTCCCACTTATAAGTGAGAACGTATGTTTGATTTTCCATTCCTGCGTTACTTCACTTAGAATAATGGTCTCCAACTCCATCCAGGTTGCTGCAAATGCCATTATTTCATTCCTTTTTATGGCTGAGTAATGCATGTTGGGTATTTTATATGTGTGTGTGTGTGTGTGTATAAAATACACACCATGTATATATATACATTATATATATTATACCTACTATGTGTATATATACAGAATGTATATACATACACATATATATTATATGTTCGTGTGTGTGTGTGTGTGTGTATATATATATATAATTTTATTTGTCTACTCGCTGACTGATGGGCATTTGGACTGGTTCCATAATTTTGTAATGGCAAATTGGGCTGCTATAAACCTGCATGTGCAAGTATCTTTTTCATATAATGACTCCTTTTCCTGTGGGTAGATACCCAGTAGTGGGAATGCTGGATCAAATGGTAGTTCTACTTTTAGTTCTTTAGGGAATCCCCACACCGTTTTCCATAGTGCTTGTACTAGTTTACATTCCCACCAACAATGTAGAGGTATTCCCTTTTCACCACATCCACACTGACATCTATTATTTTTTGATTTTTTGATTATGGCCATTCTTGCAGGAGTAAGATGGTATCACACGGTTGTTTTGATTTGCATTTTCCTGATAATTAGTGATGCTGAGCATTTTTTCATATGCTTATTGGTCACTTGTATATGTTCTTTTGAGAACTGTCTATTTATGTCCTTAGCCCAGTTTTTGATGGGATTATGTTTCTTGCTGATCGAGTTCCTTGTAGATTTTGGATATTAGTCCTTTGTTGGATGTATAGATTGCAAACATTTTCTTTCATTCTATAGGTTGTCTGTTTACTCTGCTGATTGATTGCATAAGCTTTTTAGTTGAATTAAGTCCAATCTATTTTAGCTTTTGTTGCATTTGCTTTTGGGTTCTTGGTCATGAAGTCTTTGCCTAAGTCAATGTCCAGAAGGGTTTTTCCAGTTTTATTTTACAGAATTTTTATGGTTTCAGGTCTTAAATTTAAGTCCCTGATCCAACTTAAGTTTATTTTTGTGTAGGGCGAGAGGTGAGGATTCAGTTTCATTCTTCTGCTTGTGGCTTGCCAATTATCCCAGCATCATTTATTGAATAGGGTGTCCTTTCCCCCCTTTATATTTTTATTTGCTTTGTCAAAGATCAGTTGTCTTTCAGCCAGACTGAGAGGGTTGGCAAGGCCCAGGTCTTCAATAGTCAACAAAAACAGGAATATGATGTTCATTCTAGTACTCAGCTTATTCCTCAGAGCAAAGGCTGGAATAAATAACCAATTTTAAAATAAGAAAAGTGGTTTGGGCTAGGTGCAGTGGCTCACACCATAATCCCAGCACTTTGGGAAGCCGAGGCAGGCAGATCATTTGAGGTCAGGAGTTCAAGACCAGCCTGACCAACATAGTGAAACTTCATCTCTAATAAAAATACAAAAAATTAACTGGGCATGGTAGTCACATCTGTAATCTCAGCTTCGTGGGATGCTGAGGCAGGAGAATTGCTTGAACCCAGGAGGCAAAGATTGCCATAAGCCAAGATCACACCACTGTACCTGGGAGACAGAGCAAGATTCCCTCTAGAAGGAAAAAAAAAAAGAGAGAGAAAAAGAAAAGAAAGAAAGAAGAAAGATAAGGAAGGAAGGAAAAGGAAAGTGGTCTGATTTTTGCAAAGCATGAAAGCATTCACCCAAATTTGCAAAGCTAGGGTCTAATGAACCTGCCTGTGACTTTGCGTACAATTTATGAGCTTTTTACAAAAATTGATAGGATTAAATGAGATAATGTTTGTAGAGGACTGAGCATAGAGTCTGGCATACAAGGTAACACTAAATTTAAAAAAGCAATTATAGGCCGGACACGGTGGCTCATGCCTGTAATCCCAGCATTTTGGGAGGCAGAGGCGGGCAGATCACGAGGTCAAGAGATCAAGACCATTCTGGCCAACATGGTGAAATCCTGTCTCTACTAAAATTACAAAAATTAGGTGGGCATGGTGGCACATGCCTGTAGTCCCAGCTACTCAGGAGGCTGAGGCAGGAGAATCGCTTAAACCCAGGAGGTGGAGGAAGCAGTGACCTGAGATCATGCCACTGCACTCCAGCCTGGCGACAGTGTGAGACTCCATCTAAAAAAAATAGAAGAACAATTACAAGGCTGATAATACTGCTTGTTATAACAAGCCTCCAGATTTTATTGAAATCAAAGAGTTGGAGAAGTAGAAGCTCACGTTAGCCATTGCTCATACAGCTGGTCTGCAGTGCTCTGGAACCTCTTGGATCCCTGTAAAAACATCTCCATTTGTTATAGTCAGATTTACTCTGGAGAAACATTCTACAACACTTCTCAAACGGCATTGGCTTGTGCCTGTCTGGCATTAACTATATGCCAGTAAGAATAGTTTGGGTTTTACGGACAGATGGATAAAGTTCTGGGGTCTTATCATTTGGGTCCCCAAACAGTCATCTTTGGCCTTGGCTAGCAAGTTTCCTCCAGACTTAGGTAGATTCACATCCTGGGTTTCCCAGGATAGCGTCATCAGTTTGTAACTCACTTCACTGCCCTGACTCTATTCTTGACCAACCTGCGGTGTAAGAACCATGGCTCCTAGTGGTTGTTCAAGACTTGGCAGGTGGGCTGAACTCTAAAATGATGTTTTACAAGATGGTAGATCTTGCTTTGGCTGGAGCTGGATGCAGCAGCTTCACTGGGGTGTAGATTCCATGTAGCAGAGGGGAGGCAGGAATATGTCAGCTCAGTCTGAAACTGGCTCAATTCCCAAATCATCATTAACTTTTCCAAGAGTGAACCCCAGTTCAATGACCAACCTCAAGCCAGCCTTCGGGACTTGGCATCACTGTCAAAGAGCCAGACCCCCACCAGGACTGGAAATGTCTTCAGGTACACTGGGCCTGCAAACTCAGTGAGTAGCTGTCCACTTTTGTGGCCTGATAATGGTTTGGCTCTGTGTCCCCACCCAAATCTAACCTGAAATTGTAATAATCCCCATGTGTCAAGGGCAGGACCAGGTTGAGATAATTGAATCATGGGAACAGTTTCCCCCACGCTATTCTCATGATAGTGAGTTCACACGAGATCCAATAGTTTCATAAGGGGCTTTCTGCTTTGCTTGGCACTCCTTTTCTCTCCTGCCACCCTGTAAAGAAGTGCCTGCCACCATGCTTGTAAGTCCCCCAACCCCCACCCCCGCAGCCATGTGCAACTGTGAGTCAATTAAACCTCTTTTCTTTATAAATTACCCAGTCTCAGGTATTTCTTCAAAGCAGCATGAGAACGGACTAATGCATGGCCATTGTGGTTTCAAGAAAGCAAACCCTCAAATTTTAGAATCAATGTACCAAAGTCTTAGTCTGACCTCAGGTTACCAGATGCCCCCAACAGCCTCTTTTCAGAAAGCAGAAGCAGAGTTATTCTCCGTTACTTGTCACTTTCTGTTTTTCTGTCCTTGTGCCCTTGTGGATGATTAGGTTGTATGTGTGGGACGGGGGATATGGATTTCATAAGCCTACACCAGGACAAGCTGGGCAATGAAGCTGACCTGGGGGGGATTGAAATCACAGCCTTCTCAACATAGAATGTAGCATCCTGCTTATGACTGAGGCCAGCTTGAGGGCACCTTGGGAGGGTTGGCTCTCCCTCCCCTTTTCTTGAGCCTTAATCCTTTTCCTTCCTGCCTCACTTCCCACGTTTCCACCATGCTCTTTATATTTCATTTGTGGCTTTTTAAAAGCTCCCAAAGATATGCATTAGGCTGTTAGTACTGGTTAATCTCAGTGAGGATATTTTCATTTTAAAAGCTCTCTCTGCATTTTTGCATAATATTTCTTGTTGCTTTAAGGATTTATTACTTCTGAAATTAAAAAAGAAGTTAATCTGCTATGAGATACAAGAAAAAAACTAAAATAAAAAAAGAACGAAAAACAAGTTAATAAATATATATATTTTTTCCTTTACCAATCCCCTCCTCCAAGGCTTCTGGCTCAAAAGTTATTCTTCCTTCTATCCCCGATCAAAATTTTTATTTCCAGAATGCTGGCTTTTCAGCTAGATAGTGATCAAACTATTTGGTTAAAGTAATTCCACTAATGTGTGTGTGAGACATGTTGTTGGGTGATGTTGACATTGACAATTATCCAAGGCGTGTCTGGAGGGCATTTGCAGAGCACATTGGTCTGGGTGGTAATCCCCCTACTGCTGGCTTCATTTAGAACCTTGAGCATGTCACTTCAAATGCTTATATCTCTTGCTTAATTCTTCATCTAACATGCGTAACTCAGAAAATAATACTACTCTGCTTACTAACCTTACAAAAATACATTTTTTTCTTAGTCTGTGATTGCCCATTGCGTTTCCTCCTGGGTGGAAATGGTGGTGGTGGGATGCAGAGAGCTGGAGAGAAAAATGGGAGCACCACCTTTCTTTGCAAAGCCAGAAGCTACGTCCCCATTGACCTAGATGTCTCATGAGTTTTTTTTTTTTTTTTGCCAAAGGTATATTCACCCTCAAGAGTAACTTGCAGTTGATAACTACTAAAACCTAAAACACAAACTGCTTTGCTTTGTATGCTTTTTAGACTGACATGACTAAAATTGTCATTTCATTTTTCAGAGAACACCAAGATGGAGATTTGACTTTCCCAAGGATACACACACCTTTGTCACACTAAGCACCACCTTGTCCTCAGATTGTTATTGTGCTGGCCTTGTTTACAAAATGGAATTTTTTAAAAGGAGAAAAATGAAATGTTCACTTAAGAAGTGAAATACGAATAAAATTACAGTCTCAAGCAAAGCCTATATTATTTTTAAAATCAGTGAATAAAACAAGGGCAATTAAATTGCAACCTTTACCTGAACCAGTTCTTCTTCTTCTTCTTTTTTTTTTTTTTTTTTTTTTTTTTTAAATAGTATTCCTGTAGTAGGAAAATAATTCATCTGGCTTGACTGTGTTCATTACCACATAGCTGGCATGGCTGTCTCACACAGGCACCAAGAAGATAGGAAGCTAAACCAACAGACCATGATTTGTTGGCTCTACCAAGTATAAACTAGCCACTGGAAAATCAAGTTGAAAACATAGGACAAATCTATGAAAGAAACAAGCCACAGCTTGCAGGAGAGAAAATGTTTGCAGAAAAACTCCAGCACTTCGGGTTTATCTAAGGTGTGGTCTCCAGTAAGCCTCAGTAATTACCAGGATACCACAGCTAGTGGCTGAAAAATGCGCTTCACAGACTTAACCCTTTCACCCTATCCCTAGACAATTTCTTAGAGGAAATTGCACTACAGCCAGATTTAGATAAAACAAGAAGACTTGTTTTTATTGTAACTGAAGTTGTTTTTAAACATTGCTGCTATGGTCTACTACAGATATTTTTAACGATGGCCTTTAGCTTGTTCTTACTACAATAACACAGGTTTGTGAGTGGGTAGGCCTTCATTTTATGCTGCATCACAGTTGAGAATCTTCTACCACTTGGGGGCTTTGTGGTTGAGGGGTAACATGGTGTAGGAAGAAAAGGGAACTGAAAATTGCATTCTGGTCTTGCCTCTGGCCTGAAGCAAACTTCTTCATAACTTGGATCTCAGTTTTCTTATCCTGTCCATGGAATTACGTGGTCTCTGAGGAACCTTTCAGCTCTGCCTCTCCGTGTTTCTATTCTGTGTAAGTGTGACATCAAGAAGCAGTTCTTTCTAATTATAACCACAAAAATACATCTAAGTTATTGATTATCACACCTGGATTCAGAAAAGCCATAATATTTTGATTGCTTTGTTTTGTTAAATAATGAGAAAACTGAAAAAGTGTTTGTTTTGGTTTGAATTGTACCCAAGTTAAAAAAAAAAATCTTGTACCTATGTTACTTCCCTTGAAACTGACCTGATTTGTCTTACTCTGTGTTTTGGATTTGACATCATATTAACATTTATATGTCCCCTGAGTATATTTCAGTGTTTTCTTTTGAAAGCATTTAGTTTTACACAAAATGTAAGGTTTTAGGTAGAAGATGCCTGTACCTGCACCTGTATTTCTTCTAGAAGCTGCTGCTTTACTCTGCGTTCGTAATACAAATAGCCCCTTTCCCATAGAAACTGTGCAAATACCTATAGCTAGTAGTCTGTCAAATCCAATAGTGAGAGGAAAATTCAGGCATAATCTCAACTAGTCTCTCACATTTTTGATTATCACAGTATTATAGTAGTTAATAACTATCATTCTTTGGATACTTCCTATAAAGCCAGATATTCTGCTGGGCATGTTACGTTCCTTATCTCATTCAGTTCTTAAAACAGCTTCATAAACTAGGAGTTATTATTCCCACCCCCGAGAAAGGAGAGTTTAAGTAACTTGCCTCCAAGTCCCTACACCTAATAAGTGTTGGAACTGAGACTCAAACTCGGGCCTGTAAGATGCTAAAATCCTTTGATTTTTAACTCTAGTGTACAATGAGGAAATCGAAACCAGAGACATTATATGTAGCCTCAAGTTAGAGAATTTTGCATGCCCTGTTTCCTCTGCATGGAAAACTCTTCTCCCCATCCTCCATTCCATTCTGCAAGCTGCTACCTACACTTCCTTTAGATCAAGTGGCCTTTTCAGTGTTGCTTTCTGTCCTAAGAGATGAGGTCATCTCCTCACCACAAGTTTCTTCTCTCATGGCCTCTGCGCTTTTCTTCCACCGCGTCTTCATAGCGTTTACAAAACACAAAATAAAGTGAAACATTTTTGTGACTATTTGATTAAAGTCAACTCCATAAGGACAAGGGTAGTGTCTGACATTTATCTTTTGTTGTCGTTAAATTTAAATAAACTTAAAAAAAATAAGTTTAGATTCACAGAAAGGCTGAATAGATGGTACAGGAAGTTCCTTTATATCAGGCGTCCCCAAACTTTTTACACAGGGGGCCAGTTCACTGTCCCTCAGACCGTTGGAGGGCCGCCACATACTGTGCTCCTCTCACTGACCACCAATGAAAGAGGTGCCCCTTCCTGAAGTGCGGCGGGGGGCCGGATAAATGGCCTCAGGGGGACGCATGTAGCCCGCCATAGTTTGGGAATGCCTGCTTTATATTCTGCATGGAATTCCCCCTACTGTGAGCATCTTATGTTAATTACTATGGTAATTACTTTGCCACAACTAACTACATTACTATTAACCATTCTTTCTTCAGATTTCAGCAGTTTTTATTTGATGTCCTTTTTTCATTCTAGGATTTCCCCTGGGAAACACAGTATATTCAGATGATACGTTTCCTTAGGTTCATTTTTTCTGTGACACTTTCTCAGACTTTCCATAGCTTTTGATGACCGTGACAGTTTCGAGAAGTATTAAGCAGATATTTTGTAGAAAGTCCAAAAGTTTGTTTGATGTTTTCTTGAAGTTATACTGAAGTTAACGTGCTTTGAAGAGGAAGACTTCAAAGTTAAAATGTATACACTGTATCAAGGGTGCATAATATCAACATGACATCACGATATTAACCTGGCTGAAGTAGTGTTTGACAGGTTTCTCCTCTGAGGTTACCCCATTCCCTCCACCCCTCACGTGCTCTACTCTTTGGAAGTACCTTACTAAGCGCATCCCATATTCATGGTGTTTTGTGGGGAAATAAGCTCTACCTTTTCGAAGAGGGCGTATCCACATACATGATTTGGGATTTTTCTATATTGTACATCTGTCTCCTCTCTCCCATTCATTTATTTATCCAACTGTCTATTTGTATCAGTAGGAACTCACTGATACTTATTTATACTTTGGGTTATAATCCAAAACTATCATTATTTTATGGCTCAAATTGTTTCATCTTTCACCCTTGGAAGCTCTTTCAAGTTGGTTCCTGTGTGCCACAATACGCACCGTCCATCCTTTGATCATTTAAGCAGTTCCTTATTTTTTTGTCATTAAAAGATGCTCCTGGCTGGGCGCAGTGCCTCACGCCTGTAATCTCAGCACTTTGAGAGGCTGAGGTGGGAGGATTGCTTGAATACCGGAATTTGAGACCAGCCTGGGCAACATAGTGAGGCTTCATGTATACAAAAAATAGAAAAATGAGGTGACAGGATTGCTTGAGCCCAGGAGGCTGAGGCTGCAATGAGCTATGATGTCGCCACGGCACTCCAACCTGGGCGATGGGAGTGAGACCCCGTCTCAAAAAAACAACAAAAAAAGATGCCCCAGTTCCAGGCTTATCTTTTATATTTCCTGTCCCAGCCTTAGAATCGGTTTTCAAGAACTTTTATTGAAAATTTTATTGATCCTTTTATTGAAAAATAGTATTAGAAATCAAGATTGCTAATAGTGTGTCATTACTTCCAGGCCCTTTCAGGGGAGAGAATTAGGAAGTTGTGTGTGTGTGTGTGTGTGTGTGTGTGTGTGTGTTTATGTGTGTGTGTGTGTCTATAGCAACCCATGTATAGGCACATAGCTATAATTTTGCACTTTCAGACCATGTGTGTCTATATAAGCTAAACATGAGTTCACACTGATGTCTCTGAATCTAATGCAGTACCATGTGGTTCACTCTAGACTTCCCTCCTGGCTTATCTGTGACTTTCTGTGCCAGCTGGTAGAAATTTACTTCTCATCATGCACCATCCATTTGCTGATTTGTTCAGTCGAAGTATATCTGTACAGCAATTTCATAATTGCTAGCCTATACCCCCATGAGAGAAGTCACCAACTAGAGTACAGTAAACACAGTACAGTTTTGTTTAGTCTTACGGTTTGCAGTCAAAACACAATTTTTCAAAGTTACTCAGATCAACAGCTTCCCCAGGGCCCCCACTGACTTATTCAATTTTTATTATTTTTATTATTATTATTATTTTGAGACAGGGTCTTGCTCTGTCAACCAGGCCGGAGCACAGTGGTGAGATCATGGCTCACTGCAGCCTCAGCTTCTGGGATCAAGTGATCCTCCTACCTCCACCTCCCAGTAGTTGGGACTATAGGTGCACACCATCGTGTCTGGCTAATTTTTTGTATGTTTTGTGGAACAGGGTTTTGCCATGTTGCCCAGGCTCGTCTCAAACTCCTGGGCTCCAGCAATCCACCCACCTCAGCCTCCCAAAGTGCTGGGACTGCAGGCATGAGCCACTGTGCCAGGCCACTGACTCAGTTTTATTCATTCCAGAGCATAGAACAATACTTGGCATATAAAAAGCATCTTAAAAATATTTGCTGAATGAGAAAATAATACAAAGATTCATGAAGGGTGTCGTATTTTTTTCTTTGTTCCCTTTTAGTGAGAATGACCTTGACAACTGATCGGCGTTGCAGTCCGACCCCACATTTCCCATGTGCCTTCGCTCATCCACGTTTGTTCATTGAACTTATCATCATCTACATATTATCATGTGTGGGGCATGTTAGAACAGCAGCGATTAATTATTCCAATAGAGTCTGCCATTTATCCACTAATAGTTCTTGCTACAACCTTTAATGAGATATTCAGCTGCTGCAATATATTTCGTGTATTTATCGCTCACTTAGAAAAATATTATGCCTATATCAGAACATTTCCTGTACCTTATAAATATATACACCTACTATGTACCAACAAACATTTTTAAGAAATTAAAAAAAATTTTTTCACAGATATTTTATTTAATCCTTCTAAGACCCTGGGGGGTAGGCAGGGTGAATGCCTAAAGATGAAAAATTGAGGTTCAGAGGAATTAAATAATGTGACTCAAATCACACAATTAACAAGTGGTGAAGTTGGGATTCTTCTCTCAGCCACTGTATCTCCTGGGAGCGTGAGCAAAAGGTTGGGGATGGGGATGAGATGGTGCTGATGGAGTTGGACCTGGCAGCCAGGACCCTGAGATACCCTTCCACCCCACCTCCAACACACACTCACCTGCGAGAATACCTGTTACCAGGATAGAATGGGCATGACTCCAAGAAGAATAATTCACGTCTTCGGTAAAATTTACCGTCCGTCAATGTTAACTATGGCTGTGATAAAGAGAGACAAATCTACGATTTTTATGCCTTTTATCCATTACCATTCGAGAATTACTCTGGAGCAACTCAGAAACACACAGTTGGACCAGGTTTATTTCTTGGCAAATGGGAGAGTATGAGCTGAGGCCAAACGACCATTTTTAAAGGCCTATCATAAGAAAAATGTAAGCGGGGAGGGCATGTGGATGAAGAAGTTATTTTTTATTTAAAAGTAAAAGTCAACACCTTCCCCTGACCACCCATCCACCCACTGACTGACTGACTTTTTTTTTTTTAACTTACTTTTTTTTTTACGTATTTATTTATATATTTATTTATTGACTTACTTTTTTTTTGACTGACTTACTGTTTTTTTTTCTTGAGACAAGGTCTTGCTCTGTCACAGAGGCTGGAGCACAATGGTGAGATCACATAAAAGTAAAAGTCTTCTGTTTTTAAGGACTGTTCCGTGAGCTGTTACGTTGGTTTTTCTGTCGGTGAGCAGGATCAGGGAATAACTGGGAGGTGATTGGACTGGCAGCAGGTATTCAGATATGTGGAATGACAGATTATCTTGCCTTTTGCAAGGCAAGTTTATGTTTGGTATTGTAAAGCTCATGAATGAGTAAATATGACTTTGTTCAGGCCTTCCTTATATAAATACTAAAATGGTATTTGAGTCAGTTCCAATGAGAATATGTTGTTCTTAAAAGCCTGAAGTGCAAATTAAAACTTATCTTTCCAGCTTCCACAGCACCCCTCAGACTCCCACCACCACCTGTAAGTAAGTTTATAGCTATTTTATGTTAAAACATTTTAACATAAAATCTAACGTAAAGGATTCCCTGGAACATCTAGGCTTGGCCTAGTAGCTACTCCGATCTTGACAAATCTATAATCTGACTTCACAAAAGTTGGTTACCTAGTTTCTTAAGTAGGTTCTTTCAGTTCTCTTCAAGATAAAGTGAATAGTAATGATTTATCCGCTAAAGGAGGCTCCAGTGGGATAATGCGGGGCACCCTCTACATGTTGTATTTTGGTTTATATTTACTACACACATACTCTTGGGGATTTTTTTGGCAGGAGACAGGAAGTTTGGAGTAGATGGTAAAAGGGGGAAAGATGGGAGAGAGGATTAGGGGTTGGCATTACTCTCTGAGAATGGAGTACTGGTTAGCTGTTGCTGTGTAACAGAGTACTCCAAAATGTTGTGGCTTCAAACAAAAAACATTTATTATCTCAGTTTCTATAGGCCAGAAATTTAGGAGGTTGTAACCAAAATGTTAGCCAAGGCTGTGGTGCCCTGAAAGCTTAACTGGGGCTGGAGTCTACTCCAAGATCATCCTTAACATGGCTTATATGTTAGTGTGGGCTGCTGGCAGGCAGCCTCATTTCCTTCTGTGTAGACCTCTTCTCAGGGCTGCTTGAGTGTCCTCATGACATGGCAATTGGCTTTCCCCAGTGTAAGTGATACAGGAAGGTGAGGCGAAGGCCTCAGTGTCCACTACTGTATAGCTTAGGAAGCCATACCTCCTCATTTTTCTATTACTTCATTGGTGATACATGTCGGTGTTATTCAGTACTGGAGGAGACTACACCAGGGTGTGCATACTGGAAGCCTGATCACCTCCACTTCATTTCTACATTCATAACTTAAGACAGTATTTGCCCAGCCTGTCTCAGTGCTACTGGGACACTCCCATGGCATCATGGATGTAGAGGCTAGACATGAAAGAGCATAGAAGTATGATGCTTTATCATTACAAGGGTCACTTTTAATTTGTTGTGGAGAAAATACTTGCTGAGCACCTGCCATGTCTCAGGTACTGGGGAAACAGTGATGAACAAGACAGACATAGTCCTGCCTTTATGGGCCTTACCTCCTAGTAGAAAAGAGAGACCATAGGCAAGTAAAAGAATGAACAGTAATGATGAAGTTCGTTAGGTTTACATGTAAGAAAAAACAGCGTCCTCTAACAGAAAGAAGTTGGGCACTGAGGCTAGGTAGGGGAACTACAAAATTCTCCTCTCAGGATTCAGTTTCTTAGCCGAGATCTAAAGCATAAATGGAGACAGCCACATAAGGAGGGCTCAGATCTCATTGGAAGAGGGCTCATTATCAAACAGGTTGTAGAGCTCCTAGGCCGAATCCCATAAAACACCAAACTATGCGTTTTAAAGGCCCACAGGAGTCCAACTTGCCTGTAATGCAGGTACTATCGTCTCAAACCCTAGAATTATAAGGGTTGTCCGTTGCGCTTCCCATTCAGGGAAAACTGCCTGTTGACCTGTCTGTAGGGGGTGGCATCCACAAGAAAGAATCTGAAGGTTAGTTCACTTAGCAAAAGTCTGAGTATCAGGACCCACGACTGCCCGCCCACCCTCGGCCCGCCCCGTCACCACGCTGCCAGGCTTACAGTTTGCCAAAAAGTAGATGAAGCCCTGGAAGGGCCAGACGAGAAAACAATCAGACTTTTCTGCTCCTCTTGCTTTTATTTCAGGTCTTCACGGGGGCCAGCAGAGGCAGGGAGGAAAGAAAAAGGACCTTAGAAGTTGAGAAATGGAAACAAAGCTCCATGGAGGCCTCCAGTCACTTACCCAGGACCAAGCCTCACCCACATTTTTATATCTCTTAGTACTTCTGGAGAATCTTTCAGAGCTGAAGGGATCATTAGACACAAAGCAAGTTTACTGTAGCAATGTTGGTTTCTGGGTTATTTTCTACTGAATTTTTTAAACTATACTCTTGTTTTAACTATTTCTTATTTTTGGATCAGAACAGTAGGGGTAATTCTTAAATTCTCAGCTCTACTAAGTAAACGTAGACCTGAGTGGAGAGAAATCAGCTACCCTTAGTTTTAGGAGTGAATAAAAGATAAGGCAAAATATATCCTTAGGTCTTGGCTCTGAATCCTTTTGAACTGAAGTCTAGCAGGGGTTCCTTTTGCCTGAGGTTTTACTAAGAAATCATTGAACGCAGGAGACATTTGCAGATCCCTTGGGAATGTGTACCCCTTCCCATCACCCCACCTGTATCAGAACACGCCAAACGGGTATACAGGACAACACACAAGCATCTGGCAAAAGGCCGGCTTTGGGCCTGCAGAGGCCTCAGAAAGAGACCTAACAGCCGACAACCCCCCAAGCCACCTTGTTTTAAATATGCTTTTCGTGTTGATTTTAGTCATAGTAGATGACGAAAATCAAAAGAACACACTATGGGAAATCGCTGTAAAGCCCAATACAGCAGGCTGCTTCTTGGCCAAGAAACACACCTGACAGATTGCTTCAGGATCAAGCTGGATGAAGCCTCACTGTGGTAATTAGCCACGTGACTTAGGGCCATTTGCTATCTTTGATCCAGCCCACTAGCAGCAATGTTACAAACAAGAAGCCCAGGTGGTGGCTCCGTAAGACCCGAGTTCACACTCACTTAGAAGCCTGGCAGGCTGGCCTCGTGGATATGGGCATGGTATTGTTGTTAAGTGGGCCCGAATCTCAGCTTTGCTGCTTCCTATCTTTGGAATTTTGGTCAACTCACATCTCTCCAAGACATGTTTCCAGTGGGAATGAAAACAGTACATACTTCCCAGGCATGTTGAAGATTCAGTGAGATAATGTTGATAAAACAAATTTCACAGTAAGTGCTCAATATATACTCGTTATTTTTATTATCATGTCTTTATTCTCATCTTCCTTCATTTCAAAACACCACTTTTGGGCTACTGGCAGGTGGATTCTACATGTATTACCAATTGCATCTCTATTTTTTCCACAATAATTTTACTGTTTTAACAACAAATCTATCCATCCAGAAACTGTAGTATTTACTCAAACCTATATAGGCCACATTTCTGGAATCATACTGCTTTTATGTATTTGGACAACCACAATAATACTGGTAACAAATAAATGTAGACCAGCGCTGAGATTTAAGTTTTGACTGCCAATTAGGTGGGATGTGTTTAAGACAATTAGTGTACAATTTGGGGAAATTATTTTAGCCATCTTAAATCTTCTTGTGAGCCATTATATTAGTCTAGGGATCCTTTTTAGAGACGTTAGCTGAAGATTTTATTGTTCTTTAAAATTCATCTTAGAATATCTGGGAATAGTTGAGCTGATTGGAAAAGGCAATGGGAACTTTAAGTTCAATGTAAATTATCAATGCGCTTTAGACAAATTAAAGACCTCTTTAATTCCCCGGTGCTTGATATGAAAAGCATCCAGACTGACACAATAGGTCACACTTAAATGGTTCTCTCCTTAAGAATTAAACTGTCTTTGCACATGCATTGGTGGCAGAAGATAATAAGATGCAGCTCCCCTAACCGACTCTTTCTTAAAGGAACTGACCAGGTAAAAGAATGGAGTTACTGTGCATGAAAAAAGAAAAATACAAAAATAATTTGACCTGCGAAAAGAATCAATTTTTCTGTGTACTGGAGCAAGACGCTAACAAGCATGACAGTGAGCCCTTCCAGTATTGAAACACTCTGTAAAGGCTTTGCTTCAGCACGAAAGGCATACATGGGCCAGATATCAGCTGCCGGATGATTCAGCCACCTAGATCTGAATTCATAAAGAGTTTCAGATAGGGTATGTCTGTAACTACCGGAGGTTGGAATGAGCTACAAGACTGTGTGTGTGTGTGTGTGTGTGTGTGTGTGTGTGTGTGTGTGTTGTAGTTGGGGGTGATTATTAGGATACTGAGGATCTATAACTCCATAGAGAAACAGAATATTACTTCTATCTGAGATTGCCAACCTCCCTGTGGTTCAACTCGTCTCAAAAAGAAGACGCTTTTGTTAGCATTAGCATAGAAAGGGCATAGGACTAAATGGGGTTGACACATTTAATTTCTTATGAATAAGGTGGTATTTCACCTGAATAAGGTGGTAGTGGGTAGGGATGGAGTTGGGGGGGGCTCCATTTTTGCAGCAAGATCGCTTAAAGCTGTCTGAACAGCTCTGTCATGCTCTCCAGTGAATAGGCCTTTTAAGTTCTTCATAAATTTGAAATTATTTCATTGTAGCAAAATAATTATAGCTATAAATTTGCATTGACTGTGTGTGAACCACTGTTCTTTATATCCATTTTAAAATTTAATGCCCATAACAACTCCCTAAGGCAGTGGCAGATATTCTTAATGAACAGATTGGCAAACTAAGGCTCTGAGAGGAACAAGGCGTAATGGTAAGTGATAAAGCAGGGATTCGAACCTGCCTCTTCCAGTTCTAAGATGTTTTTATGAAGCTTCTAACCACTATGTGATCGTCCTGATTCTAGGTGGTCTTACTTGTTTCATGGTGGAGTGCAGGATTCCCCCAGCGGGACTGGAAACATGCCCTGTGCTGTCCAGAGAGGAAACTACTTTCATGTTATGGCACTGCTCATTTAAATAGTTAAAATGTGTCTGATTTCTGTGTGTTTTGAAATGTTGGTCACAAATATTCTTATGAAGATATAGTATAAAATATTTTAAATTCAAACTATCAGACAATACTGAGTACCTGGTCACCATAATTACGAGAGATTTAATCCAATGATCCTGCAATTTCTAGGGATTTACATAGCACCCCAGATGAGATGGGTGGTTAAGGACATGCTGAATATCTCTATGAATCTATTTTCTTTTATATAGAATAAGTACATAAGTGCCATTTAAAACTCCAGTGTGGGAACAAGTGACTCTAATCCTCAGTCAGTCTCACCTACCCTCGTAGACCTTTTGATCACTTCGTGAGTTCCCCTGGCTTCTTGATCAGTGAGACTGGCTTAAATGGAAGTGTGTGAATGAAACCAGATAATATGAAAACACCAGCAAAGTAAACAATGTGAACAAAGCAGAGAGATTGCTAGAGCCACAAACTGACTGAGACAACTGGAAGAGCTCCAGTGTGCCAGCTCCTGTGTTCAGCTTCTCCATGTCATTACCTGTTGGCATCTGTTCTCTGGGCAAACTTCTCCTCCATTTCCCATTCTCAAATGAAACATCCTGGAAAGTGTGCCCAATCCCACATTTCTCAATCTAGTTAGCTAGCTTCCAGCTAAAAAAAGTTTGTATATTCCTAGCAAGGATATTTTTAATCCAACAGGTTCAAATAGACTCCAACTCAACTTGCAAATTAAAAAAAGGAGAAAAAGCCTCAGTTTATTTAAAATTTCACATTAATTCTGAGTGCCAGAAAGTACAGAAAGCAGGGACCAAAGTGAATACTACTGAGGCTCAGTCCTTGAACACAACCTTTGTTCTCAAAAGTACAGACTATCATGACTAAAGTCCAGACAGTAATAATGACTTTTTACTAAGTCATTTTTGCAAGTAAGTGCTGCAAAAAAATAATAAAGGTCAGGAAGAGAAAGGCAAGTAGGAAGGGAGGAAAGAGGGAGGGAAAAAGAAAGGAGAGGAAGGAAAAGTAAAAGAAAAACATGACAACACAATGGGTGCTACGAGTTGTACTTTCAGCCAGGTTGTACAAAACGTGCGGTGGGTTAGATCCATGCTGGCAGCCAACGATGTATCATAATACACTCAAATACCTTCAGAATTTGCAAGCTTTGTGGAAAAATTAACGAAAGTTGTTATCGTAGTTTATAATAAGTCAGATGTTAGAGACCAGCACAAATCTGTGAAAAGAGACTGGATTTTCTTAAAAGCAAATGGTTTTTGTTAGGGGTTTATTTTTCTCATGTCAAAAATATGAAATCACATCGTAAAAGGAAGTGGTAAAATCCACATCACTCAAAGTCTTAGGGATGTGTGCACGTGTTCCCACATGTTCAGCAGTTATTGAAAGTGTGATTCTCATTTTACCTGCTAATCCAGTACTTGGAAGTATTCAACAGGGAGCTTAGCCTTCTCCCCAGTTTTGGTTTCTGAGCAATTTCAGAGAACACATTCTATTACAAAATGCACTCAAATGTTTATAATTTCAGAATGTACTATATGACCAAGAGTGTTTTATATGTCTCATCCATGGTGAGAATAAAGCAACAATTTCTGATTAATATATATTTTCTGGCAAGTGTTCTTTGAAGAGAATTCGGGAAACACATAATGAGTGTATACATTTCATCTGTAAACACTTTTAAAGTGATTCTGTGCTGTATGATAATGAAATGAGGTTTTCACCTGAAATAATGGAACAAGTTCTCAGAATTGAGAAAAGAACATCCTTTGCCTGAGCTTTTTTAGATAGCTGGCTCAATTCTGTCATTCTCCTTTTACTGTAATCTCACACCATCTTAAGTTTAGACTTTTGAATGAAAGATGGGGAGGAGCATCATGCAAACTTTCAATGAAGCATAAATGATCCCAAAGCGAAAGTTGATCTTTCAATTTCTATGATACTCTTCAAAAAGTTTAAATGTATTGAAAATTTTCTAATGTTTACAAATGAATAGAATACGAATTACTTCTGAACTATAGCAAGGACAAGATATTAAGTCACTTTTTATTAAGCTATTTGTAACATTATATGCATTTAATATTTTAGTAAATATAAAATATATTTTTGTATTTAATATATATTATATATATTAAATATAACATAAACATTAAAACTATATGTACACACACAAATATATATGTATAATATTAAGGGCAGTATTAAGGAACAGTTGATACCCTCTGAAATTTGTATACAGGCAAAATTTATTTACTTCAAAGGTCACAGTCCCTTAGCATCTAATTTCCTGGATCCCTTAGTGGCTGATTTCCTGGGTCTGTAACACTGAGTGGAGCAACAGATCTTTTAACCTGGGAAGATGGAGAAACGAGGTAACACCAAATTGACCTAGGTCTTATGTTAGCCTCCTACTGACTTGGGAAAGGACGTCAAGGTCTGTTGAGAGACATCAATGGCATTAGTAATAGCAGAAAGCACTAATTATGCTTTACACGGATGTAGCGCTCAGAATTTCTATGTGCTTGCCTTTGTGTTATCTAATTTCTGAATTCAAGTGGCAATAGTGTACCTTAAACAGTCCACAAAGCTACAGGACTAAAACAAGAAGAAGGAAGTAACCTTCTCATTGTTTTGAACCAGACAACCATCCAAACTCTGAATTTTGGTTTTCTTCTGGTACTGTGAAGCACTGATGAATGGATTATGTTTTTTCCATATCATTTCCTTAGGAGATAAAATAAAGATGGTCATTTCTGCTTATTTGGGGACTTTGTCCTAGAAACACACTAAAAAAATAGGCTGTAACCACTTGGGAACAATCTTGCCAAATGGACGTACTAAACACACTGTTGATTCAGGCTGAAGCATTCACTCAGCTTAGTGATTATCTGGCATTATCTCAGTGGATAATGATTTTAATACTTCATAACACTCATTATGGCATTAGTGGTTTCATATTAATAAGATATTAGTTTTGTTATTCAGGGAATCTAATACATGAAGGTAAAAAAAAATCAACCTTAAAGCCTTTATTACCCAACAGGGCTTTTGTTTGTTTGTTGTTAATATCAAAAGACCTTTCCTTATTAAAATAATTATTTGAGCTTTCATGATTGTATCTCACTATTCGTAGTGTTAATTTATCTTGTTCCTTGACAGTTTGACCCTTGTGAATACCATGCTTTGCATTTGGCTATAGCTGATCCAGGGGAAAATGTTAGATTATCTTATTTTAACTTCTTAGTTTGTTTATGCAAAGCAACTTGATCTCAATGCTTATCTTTCATTCCGTGCAGATTAATTATAAAATGTACTGTAGATCAAAAAGCAAAATTTGGGGATAATGTCACTATATTTGGAAGCCAGTGACTTTCAAAGGTTATGAATTAACAGAAAGTCCTTTGGTGTAATATCACTCATCTTGTTCTTATAATGAAGCATGAAAATTGACACAGGAGAGTGCCATGTCAAGGTTTATGAGAGGTCTGGCAATGCAGATGAAGGCTTTTACTGTAAAGACTGGGGAAAATTGCCTGAGGAGAAGTCTTCCTTTAAAACCATAATATTTCCCAAGGAGTTTTAGAATTTTGAATGTAATCTCAAGTAAAGAAAATGTAAAATCCTGGAGGAAAAAAATACATACATGCATATATGTGTGTGTGTCTCTCTCTATATGTATACATACATATATAGACACACACACACACACATACACACATATATATGTATATATACACATGTAGCTCAGAAGATGGTAGCTCTTCTAACTAGGTTAAAATATCTAATGCACAATTATAATTTAAAACATGACTGATTTATTCATTTAATAAATATCTATCAAGGACTTGTTATGTGTCTGGCACTGGGCTAAAAGCTAAAGGTAGAGATACAATTATGAATGAAATACAGTTTTTGCCCCAAGGAGCTATTCATTCAATATAGTTCCTTGTCAGATCTCACAAGTTTATACTTATTTTTCATTATAAATAATAGCAGCACATTCTAAGTCTTCCTCATATTGGCTACACCATCATCTTACAGTGAGCACAAAATGAATAATTTGGATGGCAGAGTTTGACATAGGAAATAACACTGTTAATAACAGTAATATTTTTAAATTAGGAAGGTATGTGAAAGATATACCAGATCTATTCTTTTTCACAAAATTGAAATTTTTTTTCTCATATAATGCTTTCTTGCAAAATTTTTCAAACTGTATGTTTAAAATCTATGGTTTAATAAACTAATTTTAGTTATTTTGATACCCCTCAATTTCTTATTTTACCCAGTTCTCCCAATAACAATGGAAGAATACATTCAGGGAAATTTGATTCTATTTCAAGTGACTCATGAAGAAGTCTAAGGGAGCTTACAAAAAGGATTTACTTTTCACTGTGTTTTTTGGCAACTGAACCAAAAGTTTCCAGAATGGTCAGTAAATTCAAAACTGTGAGAGTTGTAGGAAATACCACCAACTCAGAAGTTCAGCTTTTTAATTTCTTGAATTCGGAGAAATAACTGCTTTTTATGAGACTTCAATGTGTGTAAATGAAAAAGCCATTATTGGTAGTGGTGATCTTTACATATTGAAGAATGTTAAAATAGATTTTTTTCATCTTGAGCTTTATCGAAAGCAATGGCTTAAAATTGCAATTTAGGGCCATGAAGGCATGTGGGATGGCACTCAGAATGGTCTGGGAAGACGGACCTGTGTCATGGAAGTTTTACAACAGAGGTGAGGATTCCAAGTATATCAGGTAACTCTTGACACTGTATTAAACGTACTTTGGAGATTGCACTGTAGCACACTTAATAAAGTAAAAGGGTCGGTATTAAATACTTCCTGTAGCATTTTTGCTGGTTTCTTCAGTCTAGTCACTGAAGACATTATAAAGATCACACTGATTGAAGTGCACCATGTTCTCCAGTGGCCAGTGGACCGAACAACACGATTTGACAAATCTAAGAGAGTCACGGTGATCACAACTTGGCTTCATTTCTGTTTGTAACTTCGCCTCTAGCTTTAAGTTGATTTTATTTTCCCCCAGATTTTAAGGTGAGCCTGCTGGCAAAGAAGACATACATTTCAGCAATATGAACTTTTAGTTATCTTAGAAGTCTTACATGCTCACACACATACACACACGTGCTCCACAATTTCTGCCATGGAAAAATCTCTCAAAAGTGATCCTCTTAACATCCAAGTAAACAGCAAGTTTGAAGAATAGCACCAGTTTACCACAGATGTGACAAAAACTGCCTTTGCAAATAGTATTGCCTGTTCTCATCTGTGGTACATAACACAGAAGTTTTCTGTATATCATAGAATAACATAATGCCTTTTCTTCAGATGCTACATTAGTATCAAATTACCCATTTGCCTAAAGTTATCATACCAAATTCTCAAAATTAAGTATGCGAAGATTCTTATACTTTTTAATTTTTGGAAGAAGCAAAAATATCCAAAGGAGAAATTTGAATGATACATGTGTGAATGAATATTGTCTTGTTTCCTTGAAGTTACTATTCAAGTAAGTCTTCCACATTAGGTATAATAAACATGTAGGTGAGCTCCAAGTTCTAAAAATTAGGTTGCCCTTTGCTCTTGGAAATCAGTGACGATAATGTGGGAATTATGCCACAGGAAGGCATCATTCCAGTGAACAACGCTGGCTGTCGAATTCTGATCTAGTTGCAACCTGAGCTCAATAGCTAGGAAAATAGCAAACCAGTAATTGTGTGAATCCAATCAGGGAACAAAATCGCAGAATACTTCAGCAAGTAAGAAAATGGAGTTGTAAATATCAGCCTTGTTTATTTCCCATTACCACAGCTGGAGGCAAGAAAAGAACATGGTTTAGTATAATGCAGTCGGGTAGGAATTATCACATACAATGAGGTTGAAAATTCTAGAGAAATATTGGAAAAAGAAAGGACAGCACCGTCATGAAACACATTTGGGTGCGGCTACCCTGTCCCATTGCCTCATTTAAGAATCGTATCTGGTTTAAAGACAGCATTACTTTGAAGTGTGTAACAGGAGCAAACCTGCCCTTTGTTGCCCAGGAGAACTTCAGAACATCTCTGCAAGCCAATATTTTTTAAAGAAGAGATTTTTTTTCGCTGTATGTTTTGATGATAATTTTTGCAAAACACTCGAATAACTGGATGGTTATTAACAAACAAGACAGCTGATACTCAGAGGAATACTTCTATATCACTCGCCATGCATCTTGGAAGCAAATTTGTGTAACAACCCATTATCTGTGCACCATTCACAAATGCTGACATAAAGTAGCTTGCATCAGCCGGTATGGGTGGCTCACCTGTGCCTGTGAGGACAGCTGCCAATGAGTGCACCCCTGTGACTGCAGCTTAAGCCCTTTCTACGTATACATGGGGCCTATAGACTTCATTCTTCAATCTTCCCCAAAAAGCCTCTGTCTCTCTGTACCCTTCTTTTTCTTATTTTTCTTCAGAAGTGATACTCACATTTCCTTTCTGACTTTTACACCATTGGCATGTAATACTTCTTATGAAAAAAAGTCCAATTTCGATCTTTCCTATGAATAATGGCAATTAGAAGCCAGTTACTAAGGTTTTTAAAAATCTCAGTCTGACACCAAATGTTAATCTTTTACTGAAAATAAAGCAGTAAGAATAGCAATAGGAGGAATAATAAAGATGTCACTAGAATATTTGGTAAAAAGAGTATAAATCTGTCTCATAAAAATCTTAGCAAAAAGTCCCACAAACCTACTTCATATATACCAGTGCTCCAGACATCATCTATTCACTGTAGTAAAGACCAGAAACTAGAAAGAATGATAGAGTCCAAGGACTAGCTTGTTTATGGTTTGATTATAGTGTTTTTATTCCAGAGGATATGAATTGGCTCACAAAACTATATGGAAGACAGTAAGTTAAATAAACTTAAATGTAAACGAGAAGGAGTAGGATAAAACAAAGATGTGGACATATCAATAACTTAAAACTGATATTGTGATATATCAATAAAAAAATAAATTCTGTCTTAATAGTGCTGCAATAAACATGGGAGTATAGGTATCTCTTCAAAATACTGATTTTCTTTCCTTTGGAGATATACCCAGCAGTGGTATTGCTGGATCATATGACAGTTCTATTTGTAGTTTTTTGAGAAACCTCTATACTGTTTTCCATAATGGCCTTACTACTTTACATTTCTACCAACAGTGTGCAGGTGTTCCTGTTTCTCCACGTCCTTACCAGCATCTGTTATTTTTTGTCTTTTTTATAAAACTGTTCTAACTGGAGTGAGATGATACTTTATTATGGTTTTAACTTGCATTTCTCTGATGATTAGTGATTCTAAGCATTTTTTCATATACCTGTTGGTCATTTGTATGTCTTCTTTTTAGAAGTGTCTATTTAGGCCTTCTGCCTATTTTTTAAAAAATAGATTATTTGTTTTATTGCTATTAAGTTGTTTAAATTTCTTATATATTCTGGTTATTAGTCCCTTGTTGGATGGGTAGTTTGCTAATACTTTCCCTCATTCTGCAGGCTTTCTCTTTACTTTATTGTTTCTTTTGCTGTGTGGAAGGCTTTTTAGCTTGGTGTAATCCCATTTGTCTATTCTTACTTTTGTTGCCTATGCTTTTGAGGTTTTACTCAAAAAAATCTTTGCTCAGACCAATCAATGTCTTACAGCATTTCCTCAATGTTTTTTTCTAGTAGTTTCTTAGTTTCAGGTCATACATTTAGGTCTTTAATCCATTTTGAGTTGATTTTTGTATACGGTGAAAGACAGGGATCTAGTTTCAATCTTTTGCATATGAATATTTGGTTTTCCTAGCACCATTTATTAAAGAAACTGTGCTATCCACAATGTATGTTCTTGGCACCTTTGTCAAAAATGAGTTGGCTGCAAGGGTGTGGATTTACTTCTAGTTTCTTCATTCTGTTCCATATGTCTGTTTTTATGCCAGTACCCAGCTCTTTTGATTACTATTGCTCTGCAGGGGAATTTGAAATCAGATAGTACAACATCTTCAGCTTTGATTTTATTGCCCAGGATTGCTTTGGCATTTGGGGTCTTTTGTGATTCCATGCAAAGTCTAAGATTGTTTTTTTCTATTTATGTGAAGAATGTCATTGGTATTTTAATAGGGATTGCATTGAATCTGTAGATTGCTTTGGACAGTATAGGCATTTTAACAATATTATTCTTCCAATCCATGAGCATGGGATATCTTTTTTTTTTTTTTTTGATGTCCAATTCAACTTCTTCATCAGTGTTTTATAGTTTTCCTTGTAGATATTTTTTACTCCTTAGTTAAATTTATTCCTAGGTGGTGCAGATGGGATTGTTTTCTTGATTGATTTTTCAGATTGATCACTTTAGTATATAGAAACACTACTGATTTTTGTATGTTGATTTTGTATCCTCCAACTTGACTAAATTTGTTTATCAGTCTTAAAATATTTTTTTGTACAGTCTTTAGGTTTTTCTAAAGATAAGATCACGTCATCTGTTTGGATGCCCTTTCTTTAGCTTTCTTATTTGTTCTGGAAGTCCTATAGGACTTCCACTACTATAGTAAAAGTGAAAAAGTGAGCATCCTTTTCTTCTTCCAGATCTTAGAGAAAAGGCTTTCAATTTTCACTCATTCAGTATAATATTGGCTGTGGTCTTGTCATGTATGGCCTTTATCATGTTGAAGTAAGTTCCTTCTCTATCCAGTGTTAGTTTTTATCATGAAGAGATGTTTAATTTCATTGAATGCTTTTTCAGCATCGATTGAAATTATTATATGGTTTTTGTTCTCAATTCTGTTGGTGTGCTGTATCATGTTTATTGATTTGTGTATGTTAAATCATCCCTGCACCCCTGGAATGAATCCCACTTGATTATATGAATGATCTTTTTATGTGTTGTTGAATAAACTTAATTACCTAGTAATGGCCCTATCTTTAAATACAGTCACATTCTGAGGTACTGAGCATTAGGTCTTCAAAACAAATTTTAGGGGAGCACAATTCATCCCATAACATGGGAATTGGGGGAAATTTTGATCTAAGTTTCTTGACACTAAAATACATAGGGAAAGCCGATCAATTGCACAATTCATGTGTAGGTGAATCAAAAACAGGACACTTCAAATCAGAGTACAGTGCTCTTTGATTTTAACACTTGACAGTCTTGTGAACAAGATATCTGAATAGCTACCTCAGTAGACAGAAGATGGGAGTAAAGTGGGGTAATGTCACTAGGGGTATTTGTTTGCAGCAAACACTCTAAAAATCACTCTGGTGTCTGGGTGTGTTCAGGGAAATTCGAGCCAGGGAGAAATGGAATTTTAACTAGATGCAGATGTGCTAATGTTCAGCTAATATCCTCTAAGAAGATATAATGGATTAAAGATCTAGGAAGGAAATGGATTTCAACAAGAGGATATCTCTGGGGGAGCAGAACCTCTATATCATGTAGGTGACTGCTGGGGAGAGAGGCCACATTTTAAAGATGGGACTTTTCAGGAGTGGAGAAGCTTGGAGGTGCTGATTGAGACCAAAGGTTCAGCCTAGAGGGCCAAGTAAGCCACCCAAGTAGGGGATTTCTGCTGATGGAGTTTGGGGCCACAGTTGAGATGGCAGCTCAGGACTAGCACATGTGGTCTGAAGCAGAAGGGAAAGTCTTTTAGAGAAGTAATGAAAAAGTATCCTTTTTTTCTAGAAAAATAAAATGTGTATGTGTGTGAGGGAAAGAGAGAGAAAGAAATGAGGAGCAAAAGAGAGAGAGACTGATTAGCTGAATCTGGAATCATCCTTCAAATAACAGAGTCCAGAATATTGGATGGCAGGAGAATAAGAGATTGATTAATACTTCAGTTTGGAATTTCTAAATAAAACTGCAGAAACTGTGATAACAATGCTTTGAGTTTGGCAGTTGCAAGCGTGTAGAATGTGAGTTCATCTGAGCCTTGCCAAAGTCTTCTGAGGTCTGCTGGGCAAAGCTGTCTTCTCTTTAATTCATACTTGAGACTGAGACTCAGAGGAGTTAACTGACTTGCTCAAGATTACAAACGGGATGGTAGGATGGGCCACCACACAGACTGGGTTTTCCAGGGCCACAGCTAGTGCTTGTTCTTCTGTGCCTAGCAGTCATTTCTCTCAAATAGACTATTGGCCGTATTGTGGCTTGTATCACCGCACTGTGCTGGAGAGAGCATGCTTTGGTGTGGCTTTGGGAAGAGTACCAGCTTTTGGACCATCTCTCCCCTCCATCGCCCCCAACCCCCACACCTTCTACTCATACATATATTTTGATGCAGGCTGGCTGCAGAAAATAACCCAAAGTGAGTGGCCGTTGGAAAAAAACTGGAAAGTACCTGTCTGAGGGGCCTTGCTTCGTCAAAATGACCACACTGGAAATAACTAAAATTAACTAGGTGATACTTTCCGAGGACAGGCAAAAGTAAGTAAAGAAAAACTGCTACAGCTGTCAAACAGTAAAGTAAAAATGAATAGCATGAGTGATCTTTTAAATCCAGTGCTCTGTTTTCAAATGAAGCTTTTCTCTTAGGGTCCACAGCCCAGCCATCATGACAGAAGCCCAATGTCAAGCTATAAAGAGTCAGCACTAAAAGTACAAAGTCTTTAAAAATTATTATTATTAGAACTTTTTAATTTAAACCTACAATCTTAATTATCTCATGCCTATAGAGAAGAAAAAAAGGCAAACTTTTAAACTGTTGCTTAATTTAATCAAGACTCAGATAAAGTTATTCCCATTTAAAAGATATGTAGCGATAAGGAGTAGTTAAATCATCCAGAATGTCAGGCATGGAGCACAGACTAGATTAATTTTATGGAATTAGCCCCAGGTTCTGCTAATCCTCTTATAGGGCTGGTCTTTATATATTCAGTGGAGATTTGACAAACCAGGAATGAAATCAGATATCTGGATGAAGAATGCACCATCTTCATGTCACCCATTCTTGTTCACATGAATGAAAATTACTACACTAATTATAAACAGAACTCCAATGGCACTAAAAAAGTTGGGAATGTATGTGCCTCATCTCTATTACAGCCATGGTTTTCCTTACGTTCTGCCACAAAATCATGGCGGGTTAAGGTAGTAAGTTAGGAAGCTTGAGACCATGTCCCACCTGGTTTTAGGAATGTTTCACTTCTACCAGGGTTTCTTGCCTGGTTTACCACCTACGGTCCCAAAAGGAGACAGATGGCTCCTTCTAACAGGGCAATTAAGGGCAGTGTGATGAAGGGGGTATTCACAGAGGTATGGACAGGGTGTAGGGAGATCAACCAGGGATGGTGAGGAATCTGGGCGCTAGCAACAGCAGGGAGCTGTTACCATTCAGCCCGAAAAGGCCAGCGAAGGAAGCAACCCCAGGACTCCAGAGAGACTTGTGGTGATGGTTGCAGCCTGTACACGCAGTCCAGGCACTTGGAAACATTCCACTTCTATACCTAATGTATGCATCTTTAAAATATGCCTGTTAGCTAAATGTATAAAATCCAAACAACGGACTTAAATGTAGTGAAGGTTTCCATTCTCAACTAAAAAATAAATGTGTACACAAACTTCAGTGGTGTAATTTCTAGCATTTTACATATCGTTTCAATTTTGTTCATTTCCTTCACAATTGTCTTAACTGAAGTATTCAGTTGAAGCCAAAATTCTCTGACATGCTCAGTGATTTACTTTTTATCTCTTTGATACGCCTAATTATTTCCATCATTTTTGGATTGTGCTTATGAATCTATACATCTTAGCACTAGCATCAGCATATTCCCTTTTCTATTTTCAGATATCTGCATGAAATTTTAAGTGCAAAATATTTCAAATTCAAATAATTGAATAAATTCTGCTACACAAAGATATCAGTGCAGTGGAAATTCAGTTATTGCTCAGCGGGTTCCATGACCACATTGAAATAGTCATTCTTGCTTGAATTACAAAAGTCCAGATTAAGTATATATGGTCAGCATATATTGGTAGATGGTAGCAATTGTACAAATACCAAACACGACAAAACTTGAGAATTACTGTATTTGTTTCTCAGCTTCACAGTAGATTAGAAATAAGAAGTAGCACCTGGCAGCCTGACATTACGGGTTAAAAGTTGCTGCAAAAATCAAACCCATGCCAGGCACGATGGCTCGTGCTTGTAGTCCCAGCACCTTGGAAGCCAAGGCAGGTGGATTGCTTTAGCCCAGGAGTTCAAGACCAGTCTGGGCAACACAGTGAGACCCCATCTGTAGCAAATAATACAGAAAAAAAAGAACCAGGGTGGTTATACATGCCTTTAGTCTCAGCTACTTGGGAGGCTGAGGTGGGAGGATCACCTGAGTCTGGGAGGTCAAGGATGCAGTGAGCCATGATTACCCACTGCACTCCAGCCTGGGCGACAGAGTGAAACCCTGCATAACACACACACACACGTACAAATCATGTCAATCTATGACTATTTTGTAGACACTTTTTTTTTACAGACCTGAACTATCCCTGAGGAGAGCACTGATAATTAGTTTAGAAGAATAATTCCGTCATAGCAAAGCAATTTTATTGTTTTTCTGTTTAAAACACAGAGAAGACCGACTTTCAAGATGGCCGCCTAAGAACACCTCAGGACTTCAGCTCCCAGTGAAAGTGCAGAGGGTGAGTGGACGCCGCATTTCCAGACGAACTCTTATTGCCCACAGACCAGGAGATACCCAGGCAGAGGGGTCGCCAGCGTCGCAGTCCCAGCCGGTGCGGCTGTTTTGGCCCCCGTGGGGCTGATTCCGCCCGCGCGGCTGCTGTGACCACTCCCTGTTGCTGCGGTTCTCCGTACAAAAGCCACTGGTCTGGGAGCCCTCGTAGCTGGCGAGCAGAGCCTTGAGACGGCAGAATAGTCCATTCATCTGAAATAGCGAGTCAGGCCAGGAGATTCCTAGGCAAAAAATCCGCCAGGAGCCGGCGCCGGCGCCGCGGTTCGAGCCGACTCCGTGAGTCGCAGCACGGGAGATCCCGGCGCCTTTTCAACAAGCGACCGGAACGCGGGGTCGTTCAACTTAAAAGAAAAGACTCTGAGTCAGGGAGCCAGGTGATCAGGCTCGGTTGGTCCCACCCCTCCACCCCCAACAACAACGAAAACAAAAACAGTAATTGGAAACCCTCTGGGTTGAGCCCTTCAAACCAAGCACAGCTGAACCGGGACGGTCCGGCTCCGTGGGGGAGGGGCTTCCGCCATTACTGAGACTCTCCACCGCTACGGAGGCAGGCTGCCGTTGCCGAGGCAACCTGCCACAACAGAGAGAGTCCGCCATAACAGAGGCGGGGCCACCATTGCCCAGACAGTTCTAACTACGCCCATATAAAAAGGACTACAGGGAAGAGCTCAGGGCAGCTGGGCGGAGCCCACAGCAGCTCAGCAAAGCCCCTGCGGGCAGCCAGAGGCTAGGCGTGCTGCTAGCTGGGCGGGTCCGACCTGAAAAAAAAAAATCAAAAAAGGCAGTAGTGCAACGGAAACTCATAAAGCTCCAACTCCCTGGGACAGAGACAGACAACAGGTGGATAAACCCACAAAAATGGGTAGAAACCAGCGTAAAAAGGATGAAAACTCCCGAAACCAGAACACCTCTCCTCCTAAAAGGGATCACAACTCCTCACCAGCAAGGGAACCAGACCGGATGGAGAAGGAGGGTGATGAAATGACAGAATCAGACTTCAGAAGATGGGTAGTAAGAAACTACAATGAGCTAAAAGAACATGTTCTAACCCATCGCAAAGAAAATAGGAACCTTGAAAAAAGATTGGACGAACTGCTGACGAGAATGGACAGCATAGAGAGGAGAATAAGTGAATTGATGGAGCTGAAAAACGCAACACGAGAACTTCGTGAAGCATGCACAAGCTTCAACAGCCGAATTGACCAAGCAGAAGAAAGGATATCAGAGGTCGAAGACCAACTCAATGAAATAAAAAGAGAAGGCAAGAACAGAGAAAAAAGCGCAAAAAGGAATGAACAAAATCTTCAAGAAATGTGGGACTATGTGAAAAGACCTAATCTACGTCTGATAGGTGTACCTGAATGTGATGAAGAGAATGAATCCAAGCTGGAAAATACTCTTCAGGATATTATCCAGGAAAACTTCCCCAACCTAGCAAAGCAGACCAATATTCAAATCCAGGAAATACAGAGAACACCACAGAGATATTCCTCAAGAAGAGCAACCCCAAGGCACATAATCGTCAGATTCACCAGGGTTGAAATGAAAGAGAAAATGCTAAGGGCAGCCAGAGAGAAAGGTCGGGTTACCCACAAAGGGAAGCCCATACAATAGCAAAGACCTGGAACCAACCCAAATGCCCAACGATGATAGACTGGATAGGGAAAATGTGGTACATATACACCATGGAATATTATGCAGCCATCAAAAACGATGAGTTCACGTCCTTTATAGGGACATGGATGAACCTGGAAACCATCATTCTCAGCAAACTGACACAAGAGCAGAAAATCAAACACCGTATATTCTCGCTCATAGGCGGGTGTTGAACAATGAGAACACATGGACACAGGGAGGGGAGCACTACACACTGGGGTCTGTTGGGGGGAAATGGGGGAGGGGCGGGGGGTGGGGAGGTGGGAAGAGATAGCATGGGGAGAAATGACAGATACAGGTGAGGGGACGGAAGGCAGCAAAGCACACTGCCATGTGTGTACCTATGCAACAATCTTGCATGTTCATCACATGTACCCCAAAACCTAAAATGCAATAAAAAAAAAAAAAACACAGAGAAATGTTTAAAGCATTTTAGAAAGATCTCTGTTAAAGAAATGAGATTGGTCACCTGAAAAGGTTTACTCGCCTTCTAAAGGAAATTCACGTAAGGCAGCAGAAGAGAGAGATGAGAAGTAATTTCTAGAACTGCTCATCATACCTTCTGCATAGACACTTCTTTCTAATAAAGTGGCTTCCTATACCTCAACTGTTCCAAAGATAGAGGAGAGTCTGGAAGAAAACATTCGTTTGGGGCCACTTATGCGGGATGATAAGAGTTAATTCCACCTATCTTTGCCCCGCTCACCTTCCAGTGACGTGGAAAGGAGCCTTGGTAGGAACCTTCACATCACAGAAGTCAGCAAAGGCTAAGAATTGGCACCCCCAACCTTCTTGCTATTTAAAAACTTACCGACACATTTCTGATTGGGACTCCCGCCTCTTTTCCTGATCTTACATCTGCTGGTGATTCTTTTAAAACAAACTTTTAATGATAGAAAATTTCAAATACATATGCAAAATTAGGCAGAGTAGGGTAATAAACTCCCAGGTATCCATCATCTACTTTTAATAATTATTAATTCATAAACAATATTATTTCATTTCAACTGCACTTACTGCTCTCTTCCCCAGGTTATTTCAAAACACACCCCAGACATTAAACCATTTAATCTGTAAATATTTCTAAAAGATAAAGACCTTTACAAAACTATAGCTACATGCTATTATCACTCAAAAAATCGTGATACCTTTTAATATGTTCAGATAGCCTTTCAGTGTTCAAATTCGAAAATGTCTCATTAAATTTTAAAAGATAGTTTCCTGTTTAATCAGGAACTTAAAGTAGTGCACACGCATTGTAACTGGTTGATGTATCTTTAAGTTTCTTTTTGTCTATAGGCTCCTTTATTTTTTACAAACCTCCCTTGCATTTCTTTGTTGAGGAGACCAGGTTGTTTGTCCTGTAGAATTTTCCTACATTCCAGTATTTAGGATTGTATCTCCTGGGTTCTTCTGTCATTTGTTTTTGCTATAAATGGGTAGTTGGATCTAGAGGCTTGAAACAATTCAGCTTCAATTTGTTTGTTTGTTTGTTTGTTTGTTTGAGTCAGTCTCTCTCTGTCCCCCAGGCTGGAGTGCAGTGGCATAGTCTCGGCTCACTACAACCTCTGCCTCTGAGGTTCAAGTGAGTCTCCCGCCTCAGCCTCCTGAGTAGCTGGGATGACAGGCACCCACCACCACGCCCAGCTAATTTTGGTATTTTTAGTAGAGACGGGGTTTCACCATGTTGGCCAGGCTGGTCTTCAACTCCTGAACTTGTGACTCACGTGCCTCGGCCTCCCAAAGTGCTGGGATTACAGGTGTGAGTCACTGCACCTGGCCTCAGTTTCCATTTTTATAGTAAGGACACTTGAGAAAAAGTGGTGTGTTCCTTGGTCGGGGGGCACTTCCTGTTCAGTTACCTGCCCTTCTGCCATGTTAAAAGGAATTGACATACATTGCTTCTATTTGTTAATTAACTGGAGATTGCAAAAAGAATATTCTAATTATCCTATTCCCTCTCCGTGTCTTAGCTGGAATATCTCCATATACTGAGAAAAACTTACCCTCATTTAGTTCATAAGGAGCACAGTTTGTTTAGGAAAGTCAGGATTCTACTAAATACTTGAGAGTATTCCTCCCCGTGCTTTGGAAACCGAGTAAGCCACTACTACCCTTTCCGTTTATGTGTTCAGATTAGAGGGACAACATCCTTATTTTGTTCCTACTGTCCCTTAAAAACTTTTTTAGCCATATAAATATTTCCATTTTGTTTATTATTCTCTAAGACACTTACCAACTACTCTTTATTAAAAGAGCCTACTTAATTTTGAGGTGTATAAGATGGCATGTAAAAAATAATTACTGTAAGTACCCCAAAGTTAAATCATTTATCTAAAATCATGAGAATCATTTGGCTGGGAAGAGTACCAAAAATCACAGGAGAACAGAGAGATTCTGAATTGATTTGACCTGCGTGTGGTTATCACTATATTAAATAACAAATTTTAAATATAAGAAATGAATACTTCAACTTAGATAGCTTAAAAATATTTATTATTGGTAGAAATACATAAATATGATTCAATATTGGCAGAAAACCTGAAGACATTTTTGTTTGAATTGGCATTCTAATTTCTAGTTGGAAACATCTCATCTTTTTAAGAAGGAACAATTGTTCTTGCTCCAATTTCTTCCAAATTTCCTTTACACTAGATATTGACCCCTTAGCATGTATTGACCAGCTTGACTACTTGAAACCTTTTTTCTTCCTGCTAATTCTCTTTATGCCCATAACCAGGAAGTGGTGTCCTTGAATTTGAAATTCATGGATAGATTACACTAAACATCAATTTCAAAGCTTGGTAATATTCCTATCACCTTGTAAATTTGTTTTTTAAGTAAAAGATACAGTTTGTGATAGAGGTAATTTAATTAATATAAATATCCAGCAAATACTAAGGTTATTTTTGCTGCTGGTCATATTGCAATTTGCCTTCTGAGTGTTTCTGTGTGTATTTATGTCTATGCTGCATCTTTTTCTAAAAGAGTTTTTTTCTCCTTAATCTTTAAGGAATTGCAACTGGTGTCAGACCTTTTAAGTTGACTGAGACCAGATACCATTTATAAAAACCTTTTAAAGATCCATAGTTCTCAAATGAATAAGTCTTATGTGCTAAAGGAAAAGAGATTTGAGCTTTGTAAAGTCATTTTTGACACAGGATAAATGCTCGAGAAATATTTATTGATTGAACACAATTTAAAATCTTATCGATTTCTTGATATACCATTTGAAGCGACGATGACTGCAGAAGTGTCGTAATCGACATTTGGTTTTCAAGCAATTCTCTTTTCTCTTCTTCCCACCAACATCTGGCCACCCTCTCTTCTTCCCCATTCTACCAATCTCAATTTCATCTTTCTTTCTTAATAAAAGATACATACTTAGAAAGAAGAAAAAAACAATAACTAAATGTGATTTCAGTCCTTTCCCACCCCTCCTGTCAACTTGGCATTTTGTTAAATGTTCCTACTTTTCACTTTCAGAAAGGTTTAGCCAACAGCATTCGGTCTACTTTCTACCGGGTAAAACTTGCCCACCTCCTAACCTTTAGGTCATTTCAATCGTGTTATTTCTCCCATAATGCTAGAAGTAATGGAATAGGCAGGAAGTGAAAGTAGAAGTTCTATAGCTCTTTCTTTTGTTTGCTTGTCTCTAACTACCTTAAACTACTTCCTTCTCATTGTTACAACAATAGGACAAAATGGGCCGATCTAAGCGGTCCCAAAGACAGCCAGACTTCTGTAACCTATTATTATGACCTTTCTCTCATCAGTAATTGTTCTGCAATTTGTGCCTAAAGAAACCTTATGGCCCCCAGTGCCTGCATAAGATATGGTGAAACTTGCTTGAGGGTTAGCTGGGGTGATTATCACATACCAAGATCTTACAGGTCACCCAAATGCAAGAGGCTTACAATACTTTAAAATATTTGAATAGTGAAGTGATGGACATATTGTTAAAATGATCCATTAATTTCATTTTAATGAGGATCCACTCACTGGCCTCCTGTTCTCAGCTTTGTGTCTATTATGAGGGCGTCTTTTCGGTAAGAAAGCCAACTAAGAGGTTTTATGTATGTTTGGTAGAAATGAGAAACGTCCATGCAAAAAAACAAACAAAAGAAGAATAAGAAGAAAAGAAGTGAAAGAAGAGAAGGAGGAGGTGGAGGAGGTGGAGGAGGAGACGCGGACAAGGAGACCCACGTTGGTGTTGATTGCTTGCTTGTAAACGTGGTGACGGTGTGGGGCCGGGCACCAGTGAGCTGCAGATGCTGCAGTTGTATAAAAGAGACATTCACAGGAAAACGGTTTCTTCTTTATGTTTTCTGAGTATGTTGTTTCCTCCCCACACACCCCTTTTACCATTGCCTTCTCTCATAGTCAGAATTTTAATCATCGTTCTGCCTTCAGGTAGCTTTATGCAGCCAGTGGACACTCAATAAATAATGAATGACTGGGATGTATCATGCATGATGGACTGTTGTATTTTTCTTGGATCACAACCCATTAACCTAATTTAAGTCTTAGAGACCTTATGGAAAAGTGTGTTAGTAATGACAGCAAGCCTGTGAAGAATTGCTTTCGGTTTCATGGTGTTGAACACTTAAAAAATATCCCATATACTAGAGGAAACACTCAGAAAGCACTTGTTGGGGGTAATTAAGCAGCAGATGGGTGATTAGCATCGATATCCTTCAAAGTTCTCTTCCAGAAAAATTTGATATTATTCTTTAGTTTGATACAAAGTACTCTGCCTCCATTTACCATTTCCCTATGCTTTGCAAGCTTTTTAATTGTTTTGGTTTTTCAGAGGCAGGATCTTGCTCTGTCACCCAGGCTAGAGCACTATCATGGCCACTGCAGCCTTGAACACCTGGCTCAAGGAATCCTCCCATCTTGGCTTCCCAAAGCACTGGGATTACGGGTGTGAGCCGCTGTGCTCAGCCCCTTTGCAAGCTCCTCTTAATTCATTTTAATTGTGTCTGTTGCTTACAGTCATCTGCCCCCTTCCCACAACTCAGTCAGTGAAAAAGGTGAAAGAAGCCAGAAATTTTTCTTTGAGTCACTAGAGCTTTGTCCAGCAGTGACTGCTAAAGTGGGCTCTGTGCACTCCAGGGATATTCACAGTAATCAAGTAATGGTCCTTTCATTTTTATATTATTTTAACTTTATTCTTTATATCTATCCTTCATGTATATTTTCTTTTGCATGTAATATATTAGTATTATATCAAGCAATCAATAGACAAAAAGGTTTTAAGGTGTTAGGACAAGTCAGCACAAATGATGGAAAGAGGATGGGTAACAGTGATGAGGAGATTCAGGAGATGATGAGACAAGTTTGTTTGGTCCAAAGTGAATAGTCCTTGCTCTCTTGAAACCCAGAAGTAACTTACATTGTATTAATATTCACAAAAAGAGGAAGAAAAAGGCAGCTGACAGGGACAGTCTTTCTCTGATTCTGGCAAATTTTCTACAGACTTTTCTGTTTTCCTCACAGAGGCTGGAAAGACAGGGATAATGATTATTATAAACTAAAAAATAAATCTTCAGCAACTAGGCTTGGCCATGGAAGGTATGTTACATCTATAATATAATTTTTTGAAAGACCGTCAGAAGTCTTTGGATATATAGAAAGTGCTTTGCTTAAGAACTTCCAGTCTAAAAGTATTCACAGACAGGAACCAAGCCATGCTGCAGACGTGGGGATTTCAACTCTGATGGCATTAATGGCTCCATGAAAGCAGCGTGCTTTATCTTAGTCTATGATTCACAGTGTTTGTGCGTAGATTTGAGATGCTTTACCAGAACTATTTACCCCGTAATGTCCAACTAAACACAAGAGCAATGGGATTGTTGGAAAAGTGTTCATGAGGTGAGGTTTGAAAACGAAGTAAAGCTAGCCAAGCAATTGAAAGTGGAAAGGAAGTGTTGGTTTTTGCGTGGACACAGAACAGATTTTTTCCAAATGAATCATTCTACAGGATAGAGAGTGAATTACCTAAAACACAGTACCTATATGAATTACAATAATCATAGAGGAAATGATTACGTGAGGACAAAATCTTTTGAGGGGGTACCTGGGTGGTAGGTTTCAAATCTTTCCAAACAATAAGCAATTGTTAACTGTGTATCCCCAACACACTCATATTTATTGGTTGATATAATATACATATACAACTATCACTAGCTAATATATCCTGGCAAAATTCACATTTGGGGCAAGACAATTCATTAATAACAGTAGATATAAATTCATATTTTAAAAAAACTCCCCAGTAATTTTTTTGGAAGGGGACACTATCTTGTCGGTTATGATAAGATCATTAATTTTTTCTCTGTAATGTGGTGAACAAAGAGCTTATATTAGGAGTAGGAGAAGTGTCATCTCTGCCATTTTCTTGTTGTTTACATGTGCTAGCATAATTAATATTCTCCTTGATTCTCGCAGCATCTTTGCAGAAAAATTTAAAAAGCCAGATGCCCATTTCGAAAGCATGAGCACAAACTAGAAAACGTAGTCTGGAAACACACTGAACTGGACACACACTGCAGTAAGTTGTAGTGACAAAGGAGGAAAGAGAGGGCACCACTACTGATCCCTTCACACTGTGGGGGATCACACACACCCTCTTCCAAGTAAGGATACGTGTCAACTCCTATATTAAACACTTGTAAATATTAATTCCTTTTGACTTTAGGATAAACATTTTTGTTAATAAAACTACTATTAATTTCTTGCTATACCCCAGTGAATCATCTTTTGTACCACAAGAGGTATATGCATCTTGTTTTGGAAACCCTTAGTCTAGAAGATCAGCTCGATGTTAGGCATCTATTAGCTTGATATAAATTCAGACTAAGGGAAACCCTTAATCTGAAGATCAGCTCAATGTTAGGCATCTATTAGCTTGATATAAATATAAATTCTGATATAAATCATTTTAAAGGCACCGATGAGCTGGCAAGATGAGTTTGCCCAAGTTATTAAAGGCTGAAATGGTGATAAAACTTTAGTAAGCCTTTTTTCAGAGGTTCAAAGCTTGTTTGAATTTGCACAACATGGAAGTGTCCAGACAATGAATGAGTAATAAAGCCACCTTGGGATTCTCTATAACCGAAACTGGGGAGAGCTGACATCTGCCTTAATACATTTTGATATATTTAGGTAAAAATATTTAACACAGAATTAAGGAAGAGAAGCATGTGACTGGTTTTAAAGTGTTGAAGGACAGATTTAATCTCCTGCTTGGTGGATAGTTATTGTAACTTGTATGTCTAGTGGGATGGCCAGCTAGAAGCACTGGCTGACCCTCTTGCTAAAGAAAACTGGGTTAATGCCATATACTATACATGAAGAATCATTTTAAAGGCACTGATGAGCTGGCAAGAAGATGAAGATTCCTGAGCAGTCAAATACTGAGTGAAAGTAGGAACCCAGAGTGGCAAGCTGAGCCCACTGAAGCATGTTCACACACTGCCCTGAAGCTGGTTGAACATCAGTGACTTTGAGTGTCAACTTTTGCACTGCTGACAGGAGGTAAAACATAGGACCTACCTTAAGGAAGGGAATAAATCAGGGGACCTCTGACATGAAGCTAAAACCCCAAAGGGTCATAGCCTCCAAGTAAGGGTAAAAAAGGAAAACCCATCTTCCTAGGGGAAATAAGAAAAATGGTCTCTTTCAAGTCTTGGTGGTAGAAAGAGAATAAAAATATTTCTTGAGTATATTCTCAGTCATCAGTGAGTCCTCACCTAGGTTTGTGGCACCAAAACATGCAATCTCAGTGGGCTGAAAATCAAAAGCCAATAATTAGGTTTAAAGGGGTATTAGGTGAACTATGTTCATGTGTCTATGACAGAAGACACACATCTGGAGATACCCGCTTAAAACAACCCAAACAATTCCTGTGTATATTTAACTTCCAATAAACATGAGCTCATAATCAAAAAATCAAATAACACCTGTGAAAACAACACATCATGAATATGAGCCAACAGAGACAGACCTGCAGAGGCTTTCCAATATTTAATGGGAAATACTTTTATTCCCATAATTTTATTTCACATACTGTCAAATAAAAATGTTTTGGGTATTCAAAGGAATAAAGGAAGAGAATATAATTAGGAGTAAGGTGCAAAAAACTAAAAAAATTTTCAAACAAGGTTTAAAGAATTAGATATAGTAATTGAAATGACAAATTCAATGGATGGCATTGACAACAGATCAGACACAGGTGAAGACAGAAATTATGTAGAATGCAACACACAGAGAAATTTAAAAAATGAATAGTTAAGAAATACGTAGGTAGAGTTTCAGAAGAAAAGAGAGCAAATGCATGGGAGAAGGAACATATGGATAAATGATGGCGGGACATTTTCCAGAAAATGAGAAACATACTTCTTAGATATAAGAATGTTAAAGAATCCAGTGAATAATAATTAAAAATAATTCAGGACCAGGTACAATGACTTCTGCCTATAATCCCAGCACTTTGGGAGGCCAAAGTGGGAGGATCACTAGAGCCCAGGAGTTTGAAACTTGCCTGGACAACATAGTGAGACCCCATCTCTAAAAAAAAAAAAAAATCAGAAAATTAGCTGAGTGTAGCAGTGCTCACCTGTGGTCCCAGCTACTCGGAAGGCTGAGGCAGGAGGATCGCTTGAGTCCGGGGCGTCAAGGCTAAATACAGTGAGCGATCATTGCACCACTGCACTCCTGCCTGAGCAACCAACAGAGCACTACCCTGTCTCAAAAAAAAACAAAAAGTGGGTCAGGTGCGGTGGCTCACGCCTGTAATCCCAACACTTCGGTCGGAGGTCGAGGCAGGCAGATCATGAGGGCAAGAGACAGAGACTATCCTGGCCAACACGGTGAAATCCCATTTCTTAAAAATACAAAAATCAGCTGGGTGTGGTTGTGCATGCCTGTAGTTCCAGCTACTTGGGAAGGCTGAGTCAGGAAAATTGCTTGAACCCGGGAGGTGGGGGTTGCAGTGAGCCAAGATTGCCCCATTGCACTCCAGCCTGGTGACAGAGCGAATCTCCATCTCAAAAAAAAAAAAAAAAAAAAAGTGATTTCTATTTATATTCATCTTAGTGAAACAGTAGAATAATGAAAACAAAAAGAGGATCTTACGATCAGCTAGAGACAGAAGAGGGCTTTACCTACACAGGCAAAACGATTAGACTGCGACCAACTTCTCAGAACAACAATGAAAGCCAGAAAATAGTGGAACGGTACTGTCAGGGTGTTCAGAAAACCAGGAATTTTATACTCTATGAAAATATTTTCCAGAAAAAAAGGATGAAAACAAGTTTCAAACAAATACAAATTCATGAGTTTGACATCTAAAGAATATACCTCAGGCAGGAGGAAAGTCAACCTAGGTGGGGGTTGCAATAAAGAAAGAATTTTTTAAAGTGGTAAATAAGTAAACTTAAGCAAAAGTTGATTATAAGACAAGAATGAAAAACTTATAAGGATAAAAAGTAGAATTAAAAAGGGGACAGTGAGAACATTAAGAAGTAGTTACTGGAGATAGTGTTCTATGGTTTGCATGGTTATATAGTTGAAGATGAGTCTATAACTATATAATTACATAGTCTAAAAAGATGATATATTAACTGTAGGCTTTGATAAAAGTAAGCATATCTGTTTACTTTATTGGGATAATCCCTAAATGAATAGAAATAAAGCATGCAACATCTAAATTAGTAGAGAAAAAAATGGAAAAAGAAAAATACCTAACCTAAAAATGTAAAGAAAGAATAAAAAGAAACTTAAAAAGCAAGACAAATAAGCATAAATAATATAGTGGTAATAAACCCAAATATATCAGCAATATGAATTAAATATACCAATCTAAAAATTCTCAGTTGGATTTTTGAAAATTCTCAACTGTATGATGTTTATAAAACTCCTTTTAGCATGGATACCAAAAAGTTAAGTTAAAAGAAGGAATTGAAAACGAAACTCTCTGCTGAACCAAAACTCAGCAGGCAAAACATAGCAATATCCAGCAAAATGGGCTTCACAGCAAAAATTAAAAGGGGAAGTGGAAATAAACAGGACGACTTCGTTATGCTAAAGCGTTCATAATGTCAGTTACCAGGAAGATACTGTATTTAAAAAGTGGGATACACTTTTTAATGCTATATCCTCAAAATATATAAAGTAAAATGATAAAATTTCAAGAAGATATAAATAAATTCATCATCATAGTTGAAGAAACAATGTACTGTTCTAAGTAATTAATAGATTAATAATAGAGTAAACAGACCAAAAAGGAGACTGTGGAAAATTAGAATAGTGTAAATAAGAAGCCGTTCCCAATGGGTATATATAGAACATCATACCCAACAAAATGGAAAATACGTAGTCTTTTCATTGAGATATACCCAAAGTATCTAAGGAAACCAAACATCTAGTTCATAAAACTAGTCCATCAAATTCTAAAGATTAGCGTGATATAGAATATATTCTCTGGGCACAGTGGAATTCAGCAAGCAGTTAAAAACCAGAAAATCCTCATGAGTTTTTAAAATAAGAAACATGTTCTGTATACTATCCAGATAAGAGAAGAAATTTTAAGAAAAATCAGAGAAACTTAGAACTAAAGAGTAATAAAAATACGATAGAAAACTTTGGTAGACCAAAGGGAAATTATTAGCACTAAACTATTTATATGGGGGAGAAGGAAAAATATTAATAGGAAAGCAATTAACTCAGGAAGCTAGAAGAAAATAGAGTGAAATCAAAGAAAGCAGGAGGAAATAAATAGCAAGAATAAGAGTGGAATTTAATAAAATTGTCATGTCTTTGTGTGAGCTAAAAATTAAAAACTGAACTTAGGGAGATGGAGTGCAGAATGATCATGCGTATAAAAATAGATAGAGTGAAGAAGGTCTAGTATTTCACAGCACAACAGGGTGATTATAGTCAACAGTAGTTCATAGTAAACTTTGAAATAACTAAACGAGTATAATTGGAATGTTTGTAACACAAAGAAACAATAAGTGTTTGAGGTGATGGATACCCCCATTTACCCTGATGTGGTTATTATGCATTGTATCCTTATATCAAAATACCTCACATATCCCATAAATATATACACATGCTATGTAACCATAACAATTACAAATAAAGTTTTTAAAATATTTTTTTAAAATTTAATAAAATTAAAAGCAAATATACAGTAGAGAGGACTGATAAAAGCTACCTAAAGGAGAATCAATCAAGAAAAAAACAAAGGAAGATACAATGTATGAAATAAAAAAAAAAAGGAAAGAATGAATAAGGGAACAAAATTATAATTTCTTCAAAGTTTTAAACCGTAAGAGACCATTATGAAAATTCTCTCTACTAATTCATTTGAAAATTTATTTAAAATGAAGAGCTTTAAGGGAAATATAATTTCCCTGACTCAAAAGAAAGGGTTAACCTGAGTAATCCAACAAAACCAAAGAAATTGAATCAGTAATGAAACTCTTTCCACAAAGAAAACATAGGCCAGGTAGTTTTACTGGAAAGTTCTATTAAAGAGTGTTAAAAAATATATATAAATCCAATCTTATGCAAATTATTACAGAGTAAGAAAAAGCAGGAACATTCATCAGCTCATTTTATGAAGCTAACATAAATTTATACTAAGACCTAAAAAAGGAGAATTACAGGCTAACCTCACTCAGAAACAGAGGCAAAAATCCTAAATAAAATAATACATCTAGCAATATAAAAAGATAATACATTATGATTAAGTTGGTTTTCTTCTAGAAATGTAAGGTTACTTCGTCTTTAAGTTAATTAACGTAATTCACCATATTAACAAATTAAAGAGGAAAAGTATATGATTATCTCAAAAATATTTTATAAAATTTGCAATAAAAATTCTTAGCAAATTAGAAAAAGTTCCTCAAGCTAAAAAAGGATATCTATCAAAGTTCCACAGACACTACCAAACTTAATGCCGAACTAAAAGCTTTCCCTTTAATATCAGAAAGAAGAGAAAGGGGCCCAAATAGCATTGATTTTATTAAAATGACCCTGAAGGTTATATAAGCTGTGATAAAGTAAATAACATATAAAGATGAAAAGGATGAAATGAAACTCCTTTTATTCAGATGAAAAATTCCAACTACTTTTTCCTGTAAAATTTATCAAACTTAAAAAAAAATCACGTGTAAGAACAAAGCTTCAGAATACTCACGATGCTCCTGAAGTAAAGACTAAGTAAGGTGAGGAGATTTGCCCTACCAAAGTTTCTAGAATTTTTTAAAAGTCATAGCAATCAGGAAGCATGGTATTGACATAGCACTGGACAAATAGATCAAGGTGCATAATAGAGACCCCAGGAAAAAAAGAGAATACCACATTTGGAAACTTGATTTGCTATGAAGCTTGTATTACAGTTAAGTGAAAAAATGACAGACTTTTTGATATATGGTGCTGTGACAATTCACATGAAACAAAATTAAATTGAACCATACTTCATGCATACATGAAAAATTACAAATATATTTATGGGGGAAAAAACTTTCAGAAGATATAGGAGAAATCTCTCTGACCTCAGAATAGGGAAACATTTTTCAAAATTAGAAAAATGCCACTAACCACAATAAAGAGATTCAACTGTACAGAAATTTTATGTTCATCAAAATGCCCCCAAAATAAAGTGAAATAATCAGCCACAAAGTGAAAAGGGACATTAGTAACACATCACGACTGACAAAGAACTAGTAGCACAAAACACGTAGGAACTAGAAATTCATAAGAAAGACAAACACATAGTATTAATGTAAAAATAGATTTGAAGAGGTACCACATAAACGTGGAAACTGAAATAACAAGTCGACTTTTGAAAAAGATGCTCAGACTGCTTAGCAGTTAGAAAATTCAAAAATCACAATATATCCAAGTGCTACTTGTCAGATTTGCAGAATACGAAACATCTAACAATATCAAAGATTTTCAAGGATCTGGAGCTTCAGGAACTCTTATACCCTGCAGGTGGGAGCCCCAAGTGGTAAAATCATTTTGGAAAACCAATTTGCATTATTTAATAAAATTTAAAATGTGCATACTGTGGAATACTCTCCCTCTGATATTCGTGTGACTTCTGCCTCATCTCCATGTTTTTTTGTTCACATGTCACGTGATCACCATGCTACTCTTCCTGACTATCCTATGGAAAATTGGAAATCGCCCAGACAATTCCTGTCTCCTCCCAACTTCATTTTTCCCCATAATACTTATCACCTTCCAACAGATATGATTTATATGTTTATTTTACCTGTTTCCCCTTACTAGAACATAAGCACGTGAAGGCAGAGACTCCCGCCTGTTCTTTTTATGGATATGTGCTTAGAGTATAAAGTACTCCCTGACACAGAAAAAAACTTGTTGAATGAAATATCTTATGGTCCAGCAATTACACTCAATGCATACATCATGAAATAGCACAAAAACAGGAGGCATGCACAAGAATGCTTGTCGCGGCATAACTTGTAATGGGAAAAAACAGAAACACAACAAAACATTTTTTTTTGAAGTTGTTAGCTGCACATCAACAAAAGATTGGATAATACATTGTAGAATATTCACATAAAGGAACAGTATATAGCAATTAAAATAGATGATACATAACATGAATTTGAAAATGTAATGTGGAGCCAAAAAAATAAAGTCTCACAAAAATACAAACATCATGAATCTATTTATTTAAATTATGAAAACTTGCAAAACTAATATATTATTTCAAGCTACAAAAATGTAAAGATGAGCAGGGAGTTGTGAGTAAGCAATTCTGTGAGGTGTACTGCTGAATGAACAGGAGTGTCCACAGGCGGTGTGGTCTTCATTCTGTGATATTCTTCTACTTGACACTCTTTACAATTACATGCATGCAATTGAAGCAACAAGGTTATCAGAGCCTGTAAGCTCCGACTGGGCTCGAATGTGCTGAAATAGTCAAAAGGTGGATTTCACCCACTGGTTTTAAAGTGTTCGGAAGTAAACCTACTTTGAACTATGTAAATATTCCTCGTTGAATTGAGCAGCCTTTAAGAAGTAGGGTGGCCACAGGGTTATTTGCTTTGCTGGGGTTCTCACAATCTCTCTTCAATCTCTAGACTCCCAAAGACTGCTGCACTTTGGGACAGAGACTCTGAATAATTCAAGTCCCAGCTCTGATGATACTAACCAGTTGCTGTCATGTTGACAAGAGACGCCGTACGCAAAGATGTACTAAATTTTATAGTGATCTTACTACAAGATCGTATTATGATGTCCATTTTACAGATAAGACAACGGAGACAGAGAAATTGAGAGTCTTGCTCAATATCCATAGCTGAAAAATATCAGAACTAAGATTCAGGCCCAGGTCCGCCTGACCCCAGACATCTTCTTCCGTCAGTCACTCTCCTCTTAGCTCCCAGAGCTTTTGCTGTTCCACTAATTTGCTCCCTCTGTGTCTCTCAGTGATTTTCCACATAGTAAGTATTTTACAAATTTGACCCGTAAGAAGAAATTGGGGGAGGAAATTCACTGTTTCTGCAGGAGGAGGCCTGCAGCACACACCCATCTGTTGTTTACCGAGGCTGGGAAGGCTGAATGGCTCCCAGGAAGCAGTGTCTGCCTTCCGCGTTTTCCCTCTTTCGAAGATGCTTCTTGTCCTGCCCCTCACCACCCACTCACTTCTGTCTGGTTTCTCTTTTGCTGGCCCTTTTCCTATAGCAGTTAATGTTTGCCCTGCAAGTGCCAGAGCATTCACCCTTTCTTCCCTGAATGATGTGCCCATTTGCATATCATGCAAACAGCCCAGCTGCTGAAGTCCCAGTTCGGGTAAATAACGGTCACAGTGTTGATGCTGATTCCTCCTGGGGCCTTCTGGAACCTGCCACACAGCTCCAGGGCAGAAAATCGTTTAGTTGGAATCTCTGCTCAGATCTTGTGACATCATGAATCAATGCTGGTGCTAAAAATGCTCACGGAACCCTCTCCATATAAATATGTGCTTTCTAGCCTAATGACCTAGGAAGATTTGTACATGGAGACAAAACGATCACTTTTATTTTTGCTTTGCCTCGCTTAATTGATTTTTACTTTGGAATATGTTTTCTGAGTATATATTCATTAATTTTAAAAATTCAGTAAAAACAATAATATAACATAATTCCACAAACATTTAAATATTGTTTTCAAATGCAATCAGTTACGCTCTTTATGTATCTAATATATCAATTTTACAGCAACTTAACAAGTGGCAATGAAAAAAAAACTCATCAGTAAACTCATACTGAAACAGATTGCAAGGTTTCTACCACCATTGATTTGTTTTTTACTTTCTTTATTATTATCCTTCAATTAAGTTTTTTCTCTCTTGTTTCTTCCCAGATGTACAATTTACACACCAAAGCTAGAGTCGGAGTTGTCTTTTCTGGACCAGCTGAAGCTGTAAATTATCTAGTGGGATACATGCCTGGTTAAAACTACACTTTTTGTGTTACAGTAGAACCGTTCAATTTGTTGGCTTTGAACTAATCAAATAAATTTTTATTTTTGTGATCCCAGTCAGTGCTCCCCAAATGATGCTTACTTTGAATCTCATTTTTATAGTATAGTCTATGCCTTTTTTGAATATTTTTCATTTGTCAATTAAGATGTACAGTTTCTTAATATTCACGTATGTATGAATGCATAAAATTTCTATTTTATTTTAGATCACATACTTTTAAATATATATAAATGCATAAATGAAATATATATGTACATATATTTATATGTATATACATATAAATACATATAAATGTGTATGAATATACATATGTATTTCATTTAACAAGCTTCTAAAATGATCTAATATTTGATCATTAGTCATTTAGGGTCAGCCTAGGTGAAGCTCTGATAAAAAATAGTCAACAATCAGATTGTAGCAGCTGCCAAATCCCCAGAGTTCCTAATGAAAATATGTAATTATTTTACATTTAAATGTTCTGATTTATATAAATGTCATTGCACTAGAATGATTTTACCAACAACTGTTTTGAATTGCAAGACTTTAAATGTAGGACTTTCAGGTAGAAAGAGTGAAAGTTGAGTCACAGATTTATGTTTATTCTGGCTTATTCAAATCTTTCTTTAATGCTTACTGTATCCCTATGCTGGGCACTGTGGAGGCCATGGAAATCAGATTAGTTACCTGCACTGCAGCACACAGCCTTGCTAACACCTGAGAAGCGTGCTCAAATGGGTGCATGTGTTGGCCAGCAAACGCGCACATGCAAGGAAGATACCTTTCTTTGTCTTTTACTTTACAACTTAGTTTTTGACACTACTCTAATGTCAGTATGTCCTCCTTGGTCATCGTTTCTAAGTTCATTCTTGCGGTGATCTCATCAAGCCTAAGGACTTTACGTATCATCCACATGTTGTTGGCTCCCAAATGTGTCTGTTCAGTCCCAGCCAATCCCCTTGGATTCCTGATCCACGTGTCCGACTGCCTGATTGAAATCTCCACCTGAATATCTAACAGGCATCTGACACCAGACTTGCACGTGACAGGTTCCCGTTCATCCCTTCAAAGCGCCTCCTCCTCCACACTTCATCTCAACTAATAGCAACCTCATTTTAGTTGCTCAAGATACAATCCTCACTGTCATCCCTCAATTCCACCTCTAATCTGTCAGCAAATTCTCCTGGTTCGGTCTTCAAAAAAGATCCAGTGTTCATCTGCGTCTTACCACCTGCACAGCCACCATCCTGCACAAGTAAGCCACCACCCACCATCTCTCACATGGTTGCATTGCAAATAATCTAACTAGTCTCTCCGCTTCTGCCATCCCTCTTCATATCCAGTTCGCCCTGTCTTAGTCCCTTCCTGCTGTTAACACAAAATGCCTTAGACTGGGTCATTTATAAATAATAGATATCTGTTTCTCACAGTTCTCTGGCACCAAGATCAAGGTGCCAGGAGAGATTTGGTGTCTAGTGAGGGCTCACTTTCTGCCCCATGATTTCTGTGTCATCACATGGTAGAAGGTGGGAGGCTGAGGAGCAGAAAGGATGGCAGTGCTTCCTCAAGCCCTTTTATAAGGACTCTAATGCCATCCGTAAAGGTACAGCCCTCATGGCCTAATCACTGCCTGACAGCCTCGCCTCTTTTTTTATTTTTTATTTTATCTTATTTTTTTAATTTAAAATTTTCATTTTTAATTTCACTTTAAGTTCCAGGATATATGTGCAGAATGTGCAGTTTTGTTGCATAGGTATACATGTGCCGTGGTGGTTTGCTGCACCCACCAACCCATCATCTGGGTTTTAAACCCTGCATGCATTAGATATTTGTCCTAACACTTCCTCTCCCCTAGCCCCCCAACCCCCGACAGGCCCTGGTGTGTTGTTCCCTTCCCTGAGTCCAGGTATTCTCATTATTCTGCCCCCACTTATGAGTGAGAACATGCAGTATTTGGTTTTCCGTTCCTGTGTTAGTTTGCTGAGGATGATGGCTTCCAGGTTCATCCATGTCCCTGCAAAGGACATGATCTCATTCCTTTTTATGGCTGCATAGTATTCCATGGTGTATATGGGCCACATTTTTCTTTATCCAGTCTATCACTGATGGGCATTTGGGTTGGTTCCAAGTCTTTGCTATTGTGAATAGTGCCGCAATAAACATATGTGTGCATATGTCTTGATAGTATAATGATTTATATTCGAGTACATATCTAGTAATGCGATTGCTGGGTCAAATGGTATTTCTGGTTCTAGACCCTTGAGGATCTAAACACCACACTGTCTTTCCACAATGGTTGAACTAATTTATATTCCCACCAACATTGTAAAACTATTCCTATTTCTCCACAGCCTCACCAGCATCTATTGTTTCTTGACTTTTTAATAATCATCATTCTGACTGGCATGACATGGTATCTCACTGTGGTTTTGATTTGCATTTCTCTAATGGTCAGTGATGATGAGCTTTTTTCGTATGTTTCTCGGCCATACAAATGTCTTCTTTTGAGAAGTGTCTGTTCATATGCTTCGATGGGGTTGTTTTTTCTTGTAAATCTGTTTAAGTTCCTTGTCAATGCTGGATAGTCAACCTTTGTCAGATGAGTAGATTGCCCCACCTCTTAATACCATCACCTTGAGGTTTAATTTCCAACATATGAATTTTGAATAACACCCATATTCAAACCATAGCACTCCCCCTTGCCAATTTTCCTGTAATTCTCAAAGCGGAGTGTTACTGTTACAATATAAGTCAAATCATGTTACACCTCTACTTGAAATCTTATAACTTCTCCACTCAAAATTCTGTAGTTCATTTAGAGTAAAACTCAAAGCATTTTTTTTTTTTTTTTTTTTTTAGATAGAGACTCTGTTGCCTGGGTTGGAATGCAGTGGTCCAATCACAACTCACTGCAACCTTGATCTCCTGGGCCCAAGTGATCCGCCTGCCTCAGGTGGAACCACAGGTGTGTGCCATCACACTTGGCTAAATTTTTTATTTTTCATAGAGTGAGATCTCCCTGTGTTTACCAAACTCCTGGGCTCAAGCGATACGCCTGAATAGGCCTCCCAAAGTGTTGGGATTGCAGGCATGAGCTACCGCACCAGGTCCCAAAACCTCTTTCTAATGGCATAGAAAACTATCTCATCTCTCTCTGCCACACCAGCCTCCTGATGATTCTTTTAACATCCGGGCACAATCTTGCCCCAGGAAATTTTCTCTTTCCACAACCTCTTCCTGAAATACTCTTCCTCCAGGAATCCATATTGCTAGGTCCACTTCTTTAGCTATTTGCTCATAGTTATTTTCTCAGTGGAATCTTCCCTGGAAATGCTAACTAAGATTTCAACCTCCATTTTTAATATTATTCTTCCATGCTTACTTTTTCTCTGCCCCAGCACTTATCACTAACATTTTAAAAGATTTTACTTAATTTATTTTGCTTGTAATCCATCTCCCCCACTAGAATGTCATCTCAAGAAGCAATGATTCTGTCTGTTTTGTTCATTCCTGCTGCTGTTACTGGAACAGTGTCTGGAACACAGTTGCTCCTCAATAAATATTTGTTGGAGGAAAGAAGGAATGAGTAATTGATGTCATTCATACCGTAATATTGGTGACTGCAGCTATTTAATAGCAGCTCTTTCTCCCATTAACTGGTTTCATCAAGCACCAAGTCTCGTTTAACCTCATTCCATTTTACTAATCTTTCTGATCTTGGGTGATACCTCATTTAGATCTTTCTGTGACAGTTTGTAGAATCCCATCTCCAGCAATTGGCAGAATGAAGTGAGTGACAAGTCTCCATTCCAGCTGGTTCAGGGCAGATCCAAGATTCCTTCATGTTCCATCTGAAGAAGCGGAGGGAAGGAAGGAGAGTAGCTCAGACAACTTCACTGTTGTTCTAAGGCAAGACTGACATTTCCATTTGCCCATTTGTTGGCAGAAACAACTGAATTTTGACTCCTTGAGTTGTAATTTCTTAGACACAGCACAGAAAGGATGGCTTTTAGCACTTTGGTTTCGCAGATTATTTCCATTAAATTGGTCCTCAATTCTCTGTAACTATGACTAAATTTTTTTAACGGGGTGGAGTGTTTCTTTGAAGAATGAGTGTGACTTTAAAACATCATGGCTAACTTTTAGAACCTCTATCCTAAAACAATAATAACCAAAGATCCACAAATGGGGGTATCAATCACAACTATAGTTGTCATAGTGAAAATTAAAAGGCTGATTATAATAGGAAATGTTAAATAGAATCTTTTAGAGCAATTAAAATGGGTTTTTTTGTGGAACTTTTGATGGCAGAGTACTTGGAAATTTTCTTAAAATTTGGTTTATCTTAGTGGGAGTGATGAGGAAAAGAGAGCACATCTTAACTTGCTTATGACTGCAAATGCTTTGAGAAAAAAGGCAAAACAATAGTCTTTAACTGGGCAGGAAGACCTCACCATTAGGACAATTTGGTTCTCATGTTTATTGAATGTTGTCCCTTACAAGAGAGAGGTTGATTCATTAATACCATCTCCATTTGGAAGAAAAAAGTCTTAGACGCGTAGGAGCCATAATAAGAAGTATGCTCCATTTCTGATCCATGGATCAGAGAGGAGGGTGGAGGTAACCCTACAAGTACATGCCCATATAATTTATTGTCCAAAATGGAGCACTTCTGCGGGTGAAACAAGGTGTTATTAGTAACATCCCCAGAACAACACTTATAGTCTAGGACTGAACAAGCAAACCAATATGAATGGTCATTGCTAGAGGTGGAATGTTTCTGTTCCCTCCAAATTCCTATGCTGAAATCCTAACCCCAAAGTTATCAGTACTAAAAGGTGGAGCCTTTGGGAGGTAATTAGGTCTTAAGGGCAAATCCTCATGATTGGGATTAGTGCCCATATCAAACAGACCCCAGAGAGGCAGCTCCACCCTTCCCCACCTACGGACCCAGCCAGAAGGCACCTTCTCTGAACCAGAAAGCAAGCCCTCACAAGTCACCAAATCTGCTAGTGCCTTGATCTTGGACTTTCTAGACTCTAGAACTGCAAGAAACACATTTTAGCTGTTATCATCCTCCAGGTTCATAATAGTTTGTTATAGCAATCTGGATGGACTAAGACTGTCACCTGGAGAGAAGCCCTGGAAGGTCTCAGGAGTCTGGTTTCAAGGACATTGTCTTTGACTCGTCTGTCTTCATGGAGAATGTCTGGATCACTGGGGAATTCTGCCTCAGGCCCAGGGTTCAATACTGAGGAGAAGAGGGTGGTTGGAAACACCTCCTTGCTTACCCAGTGCACTCAATTTTTCCGTTTTTAAGGTGCCTGCATTCGATCCACACAACTGACAGGGAAGTTAAATTAAACCATTTTTCCTCTGTTCAGAAATCACTGGAAAACATATCTATTAAATCAGTGTTTCTCAAACGTGTTTGAGCACAAAAACCATGTGGCAGGGGTGTGTGTGTGTGTGTGTGTGTGTGTGTGTGTGTATGTGTGTGTAGGTGCTATTAAAAATGCTGATTCTTGGGCCCACCTCAGACTTTCTGAGTTGATTCTCTTCAGGAGAATTCTGAAAGATCCATATTTTAAACATGTTCTTCAGATTATTTTATTCCATAAGCAAATTTGAGAAATGCTATATCATATTAAATTTTTAAAAAGTAGGTTGGGGAGCAGATAGTCAAGTATTAAGATTATATATATATATATATATATATATATATATATATATATATATACATATATTTATGTATGCATATGCACGGACCAGGAGGAAGTGTTAAAATTAACAGGGTGATGATCTCTGACATGTTCTACTCACTTATTTGTTCTATCTACAATGTTTACAGTGAGTTACATCAAACACAACAAAAGCATTATTTTAAAATTATCAAACCATTTCTTAAATGTCTGGCTTATTCTTTTTCCTTTGTATCTGAGTGAAATGCTCTGGATTATGTGGACTAAGGTTATTCCTCTGAGATTTCTCATACTCAATGACTTTCATGCAGCTATGCAGGTTGTGCACTGCACAACTCCAGGTGGTGTCAATTATACTATGTTCTATTGGATGGAACCTTCTAGTGTTGTGCAATGTGCACCTCTGCTTCCTTACCTGAAGAATCATTGATCTTGGATTGATTCTTATGTTAGAGATTATATGCAGAAAAGCAAGGCAATTTGTCAAGGTTTATGAATACGTAGCTACAGGCTTAACTCAGAGATATTTCAGGGTTCAGTTCCTAACCACCACCATAAAACAAGTATCACAATAAAGTTACTAATTTTTTTGTTTCCCAGTGCATATAAACGTTATATTTGCCCTATTATCTGTTAAGTATGCAATGGAATTATGTCTTAAAAATGTAAATACCTTAATTTAAAAATAGGGTTCTTTGCTGAAAAGTGCTTAAGGTCATCTAAGCCATCAGTGAGTCAGGTCCCTTTTTGTTGTTCCAAGGTCTTGAATTGATGTTGATGGCTGCTGAGGATTGGGGTGGCTGCAGCAATTTCTTAAAATAATACAGCAATGAAGTTTGCCATATCAATCGACTCTTGCTTTCACAAACGATTTCTCTGTTAGATGTGATGCTTTTTGATAGCATTTCACTCACAGTAAAACTTCAAAATGGGGGTCAGACCTCTCAAACCCTGCCTCTGCTTCATTACCTAAGTTTATGTAATATGTTAAATCCTTTACTGTCATTTCAGGAGTGTTCACAGCATCTTCACCAGGAGTAGATCTCATCTCAGGAAACCACTTTTTTCGTTCATCTGTAAGAAGCAACTCCTCGTGTGTTTAAGTTTTACTATTAGATTGCAGCAATTCAGTCACATATTCAGGCTCCACTTCCCATCCTAGCTCTCTTGCTATTTCCACGGATTCCTCAGTGACTTCCTCCACTCAAGTCTTGAGCCCCTCAAAGTCATTCATGAGGATTGGAATAAACTTCTTTCAAACTCCCATAAATGTTGATATTTTGACCTCCTTTCATGTTCTTAATAGCATCTAGAATGACTACTCGTTTCCAGAAGGTTTTAAATTTACTTCACCGAGATCCACTGGAGGAGTTCCTGTTGATAACACTTATAGTCTTTTGAAATGTATCTCTTAAAGAATAGGACTTGCAAATCAAAAGTCTTCCTTGGTCTGCATGGATGCAAAATGAAATGTTATGTTAGTAGCCATAAAAATAATATTAATATCCTTGTATATCTTCATCACAGCTCTTTGGTGACCAGGTGTATGTCAATGAACAGTAACATCTTGAATTTTTTTTTTTTTTCCCTGAGCAGTGGGTCTCAACAGTGGACTTAAAATATTCAGCAAACCATGCTACAAAGAGATGTGCTGTCATCCAAGCTTTGTTGTTTCATTTATAGAGCCCAGGTGGGGTAGATTTAGCATCATTCTTAATGGCCCTAGAATTTTTTTCAATGGTAAATGAGCACTGGCTTCAATTTAAAGTCACCAACTGCATAATAAGAGAGTCAGCCTGTGCTTTGAATAATAGAGAGTCAGCCTGTGCTTTGCCCCTAATAAGAGAGTCAGCCTGTGCTTTGAAACGTTGAAGCCAAGCATTGACTTCTCTTTAGCTATGAAAAGTCTTAGATGGCATCTTCCTCCAGTATAAGGCTGTGTAATACACACTGAGAATCTGTTGTTCAGTGTGGCCACCTTCATCAGTGATCTCAGCTGGATCCGATGACTTGCTGCAGCTTCTCCATCAGCACCTGCGGCTTAACTGTGCATTTTTATGTCATGGAGAGGGCTTCTTTTTGACTTCTGTTGCCTTCTAACTTTTCTTCTGTAGCTTCCTCACCTGTCTGAGCCTTCATAGAACTGAAGAGAGTTAAGCCTTGGTCTGGATTAGGCTTTGGCTTAAGGGAATGCTGTGGCTGGTTTGCTCATCTATTCAGACCATTACAACTTTTTCCGTATCAGTAAGAAGGTTCTTTCACTTTCATCATTTGTATATTCACTGGAATAGCACTTTTAACTTCCTTCAAGAACTTTTCCTTTGCATTCAAGACTTGGCTGCTTGGAAACAGAAGTCTACCTTTTGGCCTATTTTGGTTTTGACATGCCTTCCTTACTAAGTTTAATCATTTCTAGCTTTTAGTTGAAAATGAGAGACTTGCAGGGCGTGGTGGCTCATGCCTGTAATCCCAGCACCTTGGGAGGCTGAGGAGGGCAGATCACAAGGTCAAGAGATCGAGACCGTCCTGGCCAACATGGTGAAATCCCATCTCTATTAAAAATAGAAACATTAGATGGGCTTGGTGGTGCATGCCTGTAGTTCCAGCTACTTGGGAGGCTGAGGTGGGAGAATCTCTTGAACCCGGGAGGCAGAGGTTGCAGTGAGCCGAGATCACACCACTGCATTGCAGCCTGGGTGACAGAGCAAGACTCCTTCTCAAAAAAAAAAAAAAAAAAAAAAAAAAGAGAGAGAGACTCTTCTTTTCACTTGAACACTTAAAGGCCATTGCAGGGTTATTAATTGTCCTAATTTAAATACTGTTGGGTCTCAGGGAATAAGGAGGCTTAAGGAGAGGGAGAGAGATTGGGGAGCACCCGGTGAGTGCAACAGTCAGAACACACAACATTTTTCAATTACATTTGCCATCTTATCTGGGCTTCACTGGTGGTGCCTTTAAGTAACATCAATAACCACTGATAATAGATCATAGTAAAAGATATAACGATAATGGAAAACTTTGAAATATTGTGAGAATTACCAAAATGTGGCACAGAGGCACACAGTGAGCACATGCTATTCAGAAAATGGCACCAATAGTCTTGATTGACTCAGGGTTTCCACAAACCTTCAATTTGTAAAAAAAAAAAAATGCGTTACCTGACATATACACCATGGAATACTATGCAGCCATAAAAAGCAACAAGTTCGTGTCCTTTGTAGAGACATGGATGAATCAGGAAACCATCATTCTCAGCAAACTGACACAAGCACAGAAAACCAAACACCATATGTTTTCACTCATAGGCGGTGGTGAACATTGAGAACACTTGGGCACAGGGAAGGGAACAACACTCACTGGGCTAGGTGGGGGGTGGAAGGAAGGGGAGGGGAGGGGAAGAACAATTGGGGGCGGGGAGGATGGGAGGGATAACACCGGGAGAAATGCAACAATCCTGCAGGACGCAGGATGTGCACATGTACCCCAGAGCCCAAAGTACAATAAAAAAAAAAAACAGAATTTTTTTTTTTTAAAATGCATTACCTGCAAAATGCAGTAAAATAAAGCACAGTAAAATGAGGAACACCTGTACACTTACATGAGTAATTAGTGAAGATACTACTAATGTGAAAGAGTTTTAATAATTATACAGGGAAGATTCTTTTACACTCTAGCTATTTTAACAACAAAATTTGTTAAAGTCAATGTCTTGCTGCCAACCACATTTTCAAGCTGCCAAGGATCAGGAAGAAACATGAGGTTGATGTTAAAGAAGTATTTGAGCCCCATCAGTTAAACCATCACCATATTCACCGCAACCCTTTACTTCACATGGATGTGTTTTGCGATTTGGGTTTTGTTCATTTCAGCATATGCAGTGTTGCCCTTTACATGCTCTCAAAAGAGAACTCAGCTAATTCCAAAATGCAGCTGCATACCTCACCTCTCAGAAGGCAAAGCCCCATTGCCTTCTTAGTCATTGGAAGGTTAAAGATTTTATATCAGAGAGTGAAAGTGACATGAAGAAGTGACCAGACAAAACTGTTGCACGTTATTATCTTATTTTTTCTATATAATGGGTAGAAGTCAGATTTTTAAATAACATATTATTGATATAGCCATTGGCTGAAACAGAAACGCCTTTTGCACAGAACACTTATCTGTGGTCTATTTGTTGTAGAAGTATCTTTCTTACCTATCAGGGAAAGGTTTCTTCTCTGTTGACTTCATATCTTCAAAGGGCGAGATGATGCTGCTCAAGTGCATGTGCATTTGTGTTCGTGCTGGTGGTGGTGGTGGTGTTGTTGTTGGTGTTGGTGGTGGTGTTGTTGTTGTTGGTGGTGTTGGTGGTGGTGGTGGTGGTGCTGGTGTTGGTGCTGGTGGTGGTGGTGGTGGTGCTGGTGCTGGTGGTGTTGGTGTTGGTGCTGGTGGTGGTGGTGCTGGTGGTGGTGCTGGTAGTGGTGGTGTTGGTGGTGCTGGTGGTGGTGCTGGTGGTGGTGGTGGTGGTGTTGGTGGTGTTGGTGGTGTTGATGCTGGTGGTGGTGGTGCTGGTGGTGGTGCTGGTAGTGGTGGTGCTGGTGGTGATGTTAGTGGTGCTGGTGGTGGTGCTGCTGGTGGTGCTGTTGGGTTGGTGTTGGTGCTGGTGTTGGTGCTGGTGGTGGTGGTGCTGGTGGTAGTGCTGGTGGTGGTGGTGATGGTGCTAGTGGTGGTGGTGGTGGTGTTGGTGTTGGTGGTGTTGGTGCTGGTGGTGGTGGTGGTAGTGTTGGTGCTGGTATTGTTGGTGTTGGTGTTGGTGCTGGTATTGTTCGTGGTGGTGCTGGTGCTGGTGCTGGTGTTGGTGTTGGTGGTGCTGCTGCTGATGGTGGTGTTGGCAGTGCTGGTGGTGGTGCTGGTGGTGGTGCTGCTGGCAGTGTTGGTGGTACTGGTGTTGGTGCTGGTGTTGGTGCTGGTGCTGGTGTTGGTGCTGGTGGTGGTGGTGGTGTTGGTGCTGCTGCTGCTGGTGGTGGTGGTGGTGGTGCTGGTGGTGGTGTTGGTGTTGGTGCTGGTGGTGGTGTTGGTGCTGGTGGTAGTGGTGGTGTTGGTGCTGGTGTTGGTGTTGGTGCTAGTGCTGGTGTTGGTGTTGGTGCTGGTGGTGGTGTTGGTGCTGCTGGTGGTGGTGGTGGTGCTAGTGGTGGTGCTGGTGTTGGTGTTGGTGTTAGTGCTGGTGGTGGTGTTGGTGCTGGTGGTGTTGGTGGTGGTGGTGGTGTTGGTGCTAGTAGTGGTGTTGGTGTTGGTGCTGGTGGTAGTGGTGGTGTTGGTGCTGGTGTTGGTGGTGGTGTTGGTGCTGGTGTTGGTGTTGGTGGTGGTGCTGGTGGTGGTGCTGGTGGTGGTGGTGGTGGTGGTGGTGCTGGTGGTGGTGTTGGTGTTGGTGGTGGTGTTGGTGCTGGTGGTGGTGGTGCTGGTGGTGGTACTCATGGTGATATGGAAAGTGTTGCTGCCACCTCAGTTTAGTCACCTTTATAATGGGCCTAGGAATATGAGAAGACTGATTAAGTTGAGTCATCAAATGTTGGAATCTGAGTGAAAAAATCAAATGAAGAGGATTTTAGTTGTTTATTCATCTGACAAAGGGGCATTAGAAAGAGGTGAATATCGTCTTGGTCTCAGACCGGAAGATGGCAACATAACCTCAATCCCTGGGCTTAATTATAGCTCCATACCCACGGACCCTCTGTTTTACCATACTGAGCACTATTTTTTCCTTTGTAATGTGGTCTTTGTATTTTCCTTCACAGAATTAATAAGAGGATAAAATGAGATAATTAGTCTAAAAATAAAAGTGCTCTGTAATACAAGGTGGTAACAGTAATTCTTGCTATAATCTATGGAATACCTAATATATGCTGGGCATTGAACTGAGTGCTTTAAATACGTTATCTTAAATCTTCAAATTATCTTGTTAGGGTAGATATTATTAAGTCTTTTACAGAGAAGGAAATAAGTTCAGAAAGGTTAACTGACTTGCCCAAGTTCACAAAGCCTGGTAAATGTCTGAACAAGGGTTCATATCCAGGTCTATTTGACTCCCAAGCCTATTTGGCATTTGAACGGTTTTCAATGTATTTCCTGGCTTTCATTAATCCTTAAAGGCTCTCCTTGGACATGAAGCATCAGTAATAATGAAGATGCTAGCTATAAATAAAGGTATGAATTAGCTGGTTACCATGTGATGTGCCAGGCACTCTACATGTAACAATGCATTTAATCCGTATAACTATATGTGGTAGGTGCTGCTATTGTTTCCTTTTTTTTTTTTTTTTTTTTTTTTGAGATGGAGTCTTGCTCTGTTGCCCAAACTGGAGTGCAGTGACACGATCCTGGCTCACTGCCACCTCTGCCACCCGGTTCAAGTGATTCTCCTGCCCTAGCCTCCCAAGTCTCTGGGATAACAGGCATCTGCAATCATGCCCAGCTAATTTTTGATATTTTTAGTAGAGATGGGGTTTCATTATGTTGGCCAGACTGGTCTTGAACTCCTGACCACATGATCTGTCTACCTTGGCCTCCCAAAGTGCTGGGATTACAAGCATAAGCCACCGCACCCAACCGTTACCTCCATTTGATGGATGAGGAAGTTGAGGTACAGAGAGGTTAACTAACTTGTCCACCCCAGTAAGTGGCTAAACCAAAATTCAAACCTAGACAGTCAAGTGATTATTTAGAAGATAAATAAATTATTGGAAAGCAACAAGAAACTTCCTGACTTTTTATTAATATAATGAACAATGTAACGTTTCACAAAGAGATGAATGTACAATATGCATTTGTACATTCCTTGTCAAATCGTACAAAGCCTTGTCAAAATTGTTTCTATTTGTGGAATATTTTGTCTATCATGAAGTGAAGTTCAAAAATAAGCCACATCTATGAGCATATGCATTCATTTAACTCTGTAAAAATTACTTTCCTGAAGATATATGCATTCTTAGTCATATAAATGGTACATTGAGAAAATGTCTCCTTTAATTTCGGTCTCAACCCAGGAAGCTATACAAATAAGGGTTTCTTATTTTTCTTACCAATTTTCCAAAAGAGTCTAAGATTTGGAGGCTTGTTGAAACAAATCTTTTTAGCAAGATTAATTTTAAAGTTAGACTTTATGAGTATTAAATTAAGCTGTCAGCCTGTGAAATGATACAGAGAAAGATGTGTTACAACATTCCCCTCCTCTCCAGCCTCTGTAGAGGGGGGTGAGTCTGAACAGGAAAACCAGAGGCCAGGAATCACATTTTGGTAATTCTTTTCTAGTTATGTCAGCTTTCTAGCATGCTATTAGAGACACATGTGTCATCTTCACCATCAACCAACATATCATTGCTGTTTCAAACTGTTACTAGAGCTGTTGACACAGAATATTGTGTCTGTCGACAGCTCCAATTAGCCGGCGTGTCTGACTGGTGACAGCACGGTCTACTTTTGTTTACAGGGACAGTGGGAGCTGTATCTCGTCTCCAACCTCCAGCGGCAGACAGATGGAGAGAGCCACATAATCATCAACGGAAGTGTGTGATATTCTGTCTTCACAAACCATCGCGCACAGCAGAGCCAACGGTCTTTTGTCTACTTTTAGAAATGATTGCAGGATCCCTCCCATCTGTCAAGTTATGGGGTGAATATGTATAAAATGCATCATATATGTGTACCTGTAGGAAACATTGGATTGGGATGTGCAGAGAAGATAAACCAAACACGGTTTTTTAGGCTTTTTTAAAATTATACTTTAAGTTCTGGGGTACATGTGCAGAACGTGCAGATTCGTTACATAGGTCTACACGTGCCATGGTGGTTTGCTGCATCCATCACTCCGTCACCTACATTAGGTATTTCTCCTAATGCTATCCCTCCCCAATCTCCCCACCCCCTGCTGTCCCTCCCCTAACCCCCCACCCCCCGACAGGCCCCATGTGTGATATTCCCCTTCCTGTGTCCATGTGTTCTCATTGTTCAACACCCTTTTTAAAAAAAAAAAAAAAAAAAAAGCCCATGTGATATTTAATTTGTATCGTGGCAGCATTCAATACATTTTTGCCTCAGCATTGCTTTTAAAAACATCTTTTATTGAAATTTCTTTTAAAATCAACAATTCAATGTTTTATTATCATTTACTAGTAAAATTCCTAGTTAAAATTATTAAATTACATTTTATAATTTTTGACATTTTCTGCTGTGTATGGCCTTACTTTAACAGGTGATGGAAGCATTGGCTTGGAATTCCCTACGATATGTCATCTTCTCTACTGATTTTCATCCTTTCGTCATTAGAGACACATGTCAGAGAGGTGATGTTCACAGACAAAAACAAAACAAAAACACCTTAGTAAGTGTATCTGAGGATGTGTAAAATTCAGAGTACATGGCTTGTAACTTCATTATTTCCAACAGGAAGAAGTGAAATGTGATTGAGAATGATATAATTATATGGATAGTCTGGAATTTTTTTTTTTTTTTTTTTTGAGATGGAGTTTCACTCTTGTTACCCAGGCTGGAGTGCAATGGCATGATCTGAGCTCACCGCAACCTCCGCCTCCTGGGTTCAGGCAATTCTCCTGCCTCAGCCTCCTGAGTAGCTGGGATTACAGGCACGCGCCACCATGCTCAGCTAATTTTTTGTAGTTTTAGTAGAGATGGGGTTTCACCATGTTGACCAGGATGGTCTCGATCTCCTGACCTCATGATCCACCCACCTCGGCCTCCCAAAGTGCTGGGATTACAGGCGTGAGCCACTGCACCCGGCCCTGGAATTATTTTTAAAATGTAAACTGTTAAACTTCTTTAGTTTTTTAAAAATTAGTTTTATGATGGCATGACTCAAAACTCACCACTATATGGCTGGAAATCACTAACCTCATTCATTTCCTGTCCTCCGTTAACTGCAACTCATCCCTCAGATTTCTGGTCACATGCCGTTTCTTGAGAAAACGCTCCCAGAATCCTCAGCATACACATTTATGACACTATTCATTTATGATATTTATTGCAATTTGGAATGTCCATTTGTGTAATTATTTGACTCACATTTGCTTCTTCACTGAGTCCTGTGAGAGCAGAGAACAGGTTGGTGGGGCTCGCCATTGACTCTCTGGTGCCCGGTATCATGCCCGGGACCCAGCTTGGGACTCAGTGCAGTGCTGCTCAGGCGGATTCACACAAGAACTTCCCATAAAAGAAATACTACTCTTCTGTTTTCCTAAGACTAGAGCTGCTTGTGAAAAAGTGTTTTGTGTGTGTGTGTGTGTGTGTGTGTGTGTGTGTGTATTTAATTATAGCTCCCAACTTAGCCCAGAACAAGATGTACATAGATGATACTGGGGGCCAGGGGCCGTGTTCCAGGCAGAGGGAGTCACATGTATGAGGCTACCATGTAGGCTTCCAAGAGCCCAGCTCTACACAAGGCAGGCTTGAAGGGGAGGCCTAAGAGTGTGAGACTGAGAAAGAGGCCATCAAACAACAGACCATCTGTAACTGTTGGAGGTCAACCTGAAACTCTGGCTTGGAAAGCCTAGAGGAAGAATTATTACCTTCTATTAATGGATGGTAAATGCATTAATATTGGTCCTATGAATACTGTGTTCCAACAAACATGGGAATGGGACTCACTGGTTTGAGAATCATATCCCACATAGCAGGTGGACAGGTGGCAGGAAGGAGAAAACACATTTGTTGCTTCACGTGACTGAAATTCTGGAGTGTTTGTCATGGCAGCATAACCTAGTCTATCATGACTAATGTGGAAAATTCTGCATAATACTGAGTTATTTATGTATTTCTACATATCAGATCATATGGTGAGCAAAAACAATGTTTTCATTTTTACTGTTGTGCATTCAACAAATTGTCTGCCCTTTAGAGCTTAAAACCCTTTTCTAAATAAATGTTCGGAATTTGAAAATCAGCATTTACTGGACTGGTGTTTCATTCAGAGGAGAGGCCGTGTATTTGACATTTTATACTTCCCATGAAGACATACATACTTAGCAAATAGTAAGCATTAACTAAGTGTTAGTTGAGTGCGTGGATCACCTTATAAACATTTCTTTTCCTGGCTAAAGCCTGCCGGTTAGTTACCTTATTTTATTTTATTTTGCATAGGTTCCCCTTCCCAACACCTGAATGCCTTTCTCCAAGTTCTCCTTATTTTTTTTGAATCGTAGACCTCACAAAAGCTTGTGGTATGAACACCTACAAGCAGTTAAGTGAGTTAAATCTGTGAAGTCTGGCCTGTTCTGACCCTGGATCCATTTCATCGCTTTCACTCCTCCAGACAGTTACTGTCTACTATTTGTGCCGTTCTTTCTCGAATACTTTGGTCCTCGGGAGAGTCTTTAAGACCGTGTTTATTTAGCTTTCATTTTTCAAGACCTTTTTACATTATTCTCATTCAATGGTCTCTGGAAACCCTGGGAAAAGTGGGCACGGTATTTCCGTCATTTGATAGATGGAGAAAATAAGGTTCACAGAAGTCACCAGACTAGCAATGGAATATGTACCATTGAGTTGTTGGCAGGGTGCTTTACTGTGCTAATATCAGAAAACCAGACACTTAACCTTGCTGTGCTTAACTGCCAGTCTGATCTATCAGGTAGAGACTATTGCTGCTCTAGACTTAATTCTTAATAGCAAGGTGATGCTTGTGGAGGTGATGAAGATTATGGGGGAAAATGACTATAATGTTTAGAGTTGAAAATAGTTGAAGGAGAAAAGACTGAATATAAGCCAAATATGTTCTTTGGGCTTTCAGAATGCATTTTTGCCCCAAAATCAAAGAAATGACTCCCAAGAAATGGCATCATTCTATGGACAGAGACTTTAAAAGGGAACATAGCTCAAAGGAGATGGGGAACTCTGAAATATGTAATTCTGATCATATATTCATGAATAATCCCCATGTGAATAAAGGTAGGCACATCTAAAGACGCTTTTGTAACTGCCAACAGGGCTCTCTGATGAGCTTATATTCAAAAGGACCCATAGGATTGATAGAAGAGGGAAGACATAATGATGGTAAGACTGGCCAGGCACTGCATGGATGAACCCTGGGAGCAAGCGGACTAGATCCCGCAGGCTACTCAGCCATGTGTGACCCTGGGCAGGCCACTGCTTGCTTGTGGGAGCCCTGCAGTAGTAGACATTCTCTGTCCCCATTCCTCACTTCAAGATGCACAAATATTAAACATGCAAAAGACAGATGCTACACAGAAGTGTATTCAGATGACATCAGCCCATAATGAGATGCAGCTGGTAAAAATGCTAAAGGAATAGAAAGCCACTTTCAAGCAAAGAAACTAAGAAAGGGAACGGTGAGGGTGAAAGTGAATGGCATGGGTAAACACATCCTATAAACTGTGGGGAGATATATAATGTGAGGATCCCTAGCTCTGATTCATGTTAGGCCCCTTGCTTGGAGACTCTTTCGCTCTGTTAGTAGAAACCACTTTAGTTTGCCTGTGAACTGATATAACAAGAATCATCATCTTTAAGCTGAGAGGGCAGAGCAAACAATGTAAACAGAAAACAGAACCAAGAGAGATGGAGAGAGGGAGCATCAGGTGTTCTTAATGAAAAAACGTCTGTGTTCCAAAGAACCATATCCCAGGACACCGAAACACCCTAATGACATGATCAAAGACCGATCTTGCTGCTTTTAAGAAACCACAGAGAACAAGAGCTTTCTGTGCTAAAGGGCAAGCACTATCTCAGTTTTCAAGAGAGAGAAGGGTGAAGCATTAGTTTAATTAATGAACATAATGTTGATCTCTAAAAATATGGAGATTTTTGAATTGGAATGTTGGTGAGCCATGGTGAGAAAAGCAGCACACAGAAGAGTCATGATTCTTTAAGAAAATCTAGATGTTTTACACACACACACACACACACACACACACACGCAACTGGGTTGGTAGATGTGGTGGCAGAATAATAGCTCCAAAAGATGTCCTTATCCTCATCCCCAAAAATTGTGAATATGTTATGTTACATGACAAAGGGGAGTTAAGATTATAGATGGGATTAAAGTTGATAATCAGTTGAATTTGAGATAAGCAGATTATCCTGGATTATCTGGGTGGTCCCAATCTAATAAAAAGGCTCCTTAAATGTGAGAGAGGGAGCAGAAGAGTCATGTCGGCATCATGTAATGTATGAAAGACTCCATCAGTCATTGCTGGCTTTAAAAACGGAAGGGGCCATGCACCAAGGAATTCTGGCAGCCTCTACAAGCTCAGAAAGCCCTTTAGACTCAGCTGGGACTTAACACCATGAGCTCCACTGGTTCTCAGGTCTTTGAGTTACACTGCTGATTTTCCTGGTTCTCCAGGAAAACCTGGAGATGGCAGATTGTAGGACTTCTCAGCCTCTATAACCAAGAGAGCCATTTGTTAGAATGAATCTCCCCTTATTATCACACACATAGCACTTAAAATGACACACTTATTATCTCACAGTTCCTGTGGTTGAGAATCTAGTCATGGTTTAGCTGGGTCATTTTTTTCTGGGTGTCACAGGATACAATCGACATGTTAGCCAGGGCTGCAGGCTCATCAGAGGCTTGGCTTCTGCGTCCAAGCCCAATGGCTGTTAGCAGCATCCAGTTCCTTGCAGATTGCTGAAGTGAGGGCTTCAATTTCTTTTTGGCCGTTGACCCAAAGCTACCCTAAGCTCCTTGTTCATGGACTCCTCCAATATAGAGGTTCGAACCATGACAACTTGCTTCTTCAAAAGCAGCAAGGGAGAGAGTCACATACATGTAATTACATGAATCCTGTTGCCTCTGCCATTATATTCTATTAGCCAGAAGCTAGTCACAGGTTCTTCCCACACTCAAGAAAAGGAAACTGCGCAAAGGTATCAGTAACAGATAATGGGGGCCGTCACGGAGTCTGTCTCCCATGTCAGCTTATTTTCTCAATTTACTAATGAATTGGGCAAACATAGCATATGCTCAGTTGCTCCGCTAGGAGGTACTGAGAACTTGACCCAACTTTTTCACTGAAATTGTGGTTGTCAAAGACGCTAAAGCACTTTGCTAAACTTTTGTCCCCTCACCTCATGAGTTCTTCAAGGCCAACAAATCTTTGATACTGATAGTATTTAAATATCACCAATTTGCTTTTGTCATACATGGCATATAATGTAGACTCACGGCAGGAGAATCCTAACGACCCTCCCTCATCTAGGAATTCATAGTTTGCTTGTCACTTTACAAGCGATTAAAATAAATGTATCCAGTTGTGTAAATCTGGTATTTATATTACGTACAACAGGTAGATCAGCGAAGGGAGAAATAAAGGCTTACATTTAGAGGGAACCTTTATCTCTCTTCTAAGAGAACTCATGGGTGTGGAGTCCTTGATGATTCGTTCTTCATGAACATGAGCTGACCCCACAGGAGTCTTGCTCTGTTTCCAGATACTTACAGACCATCTGCTTCACAACTGGCCCTTGCCTACCTCGTTAACATCATCCCATGCCACTCTTCCCCTTTTCTATCGTATTCCAGCCACATTCGCCTTCTTTCTGTGGCTCAACTCACCAAGTTTTTTTCCCTCAAAGTCTCCGCGGTGCTGTCCCCTCTGCATGGAAAACGCCTCCACAAGTTCCTTGGGGCTTCTCGCACTGCCACACATCCATCCATCCATCGCAGGAGTTCTTAATCTTTGCTGTGCATCAAATCCCCTGGAGAACTTGTTTAAAAGCAAATTGCTGTGTCTGTGTCTGATTCAGTAGGTCTACAGTGGGGCCCAAGAATTTGTATTTCCAAAAAATTCCCAGGTGATGGTTCAAGGATACGCTTTAAGAACCACTGGTCTCTCCCAGTATCCTATTTTATTTCCCTCATTGCATTCATCACATATTTTCTATGTATTTGTTTATTTCGTTTTTAGATGTAAGTTCCGTGAACATCAAGGACTGTGTAAGAAATTACCAGAGCTGTGCGTGGCTGTCTAGCATATAGTTATTATTGGATGAGTGAACAAATAATGAATAGATTGAAATATGAAAAACATTCTACTAGAATGCATATCAGTTTTGGGAGATGAATTGGAGGATCCATTTTTATTTGTGGTTTCACAAATAGATTATTAAAGATTGCTTACAAAATACATACTTTAAGCTGTAAATTATAGTAATTAAAATAACACTTCTGTGACTCTCTCTACAAGTAACACTGGGTTGCCATCATGCTCATATTAGGGCTTAGGACAAATACAACATTAAGCAGTCTAATTTTGTAAGTATCATGTAGTCATTAACACATTTCCATGAAGATCTTAAGCTTACTTTGTTCAAACTAACGACGGTTAAGTTTTCATTTTATCTGGAAAATATCTCTTTCTCTCATTTTCCACTTTTTCTCTTTCCTTCTCACAAGAATACCAAGAATGATGCTTTTTGCCCCGACAGTAGATTGACTGCTTATCTATCTTTACAGTCCTGGAGGGTTTCTGTCATTTTCTCTCATTATATTATAACTGTCACACTTTTGTTAACACACATTCATTACCAATTACCTGCGGCACCTGTGGATACCACATGCAGGATGGAAATTTTTTAAATGAGCAGTCTGATTAAATAGAGTGGGTATATGCTAATTATGAGGCATGAGTCTTCAAAAAAAGGAGAAGCAACAAAAATCTACAATTAAAAATGTATTTACAGATACTCACAGTTGACAAAACTGGCTCTTGCCAAAGGGTGTGAAGGATTATAATGTAGGTTGTACACATATGCCATCAAATAAAGTGAAGATTTGGTATTTATCAACCTGATTTTAAGGCTGACTACCCAGCACCAACTCACAACTTCAGTAGCCAACACTGGCTGCAGTAACAAGACGAACCAGACCTCACCTCCGTGTTGCTTTGCAGACACACTGATGTTAGGCCAGATGCAAATACTTGTGCTCAGATCTAAGCCATTTCAGCATGTCGCCAGTGCTTATGGTCTTACTCATCGTTCAATGAATGGCATTTGATTGACTAAATTTCAAAAGGAAGTCACAGAATCATAGGTGTTATAGTTAGAAATGGCCCTCGCGATTGCGATCTTTAAATCTTCTCCAAGAGCTAAGGATATTGACAATAAATAAGTAATTTTCTCAAGGTCCCACAGGAAGTGTGGGGCAGAGCTAGGACTACAGCTCACGTATCCACAGTGGTTTTTGCCACTGGAGAGTTTTTCTCCTGGTGTTCTATACTCCGTTTAGTGTCAGGTGACTTAGACTTAGCTAATACACTTGATAGTATTAGCTACCACAAATTTCTTGATAGTATTAGCTACCACAAATTTTTAATAGTGGAAGAAATTGTATCTAATCCTTCCATAATTTTTGATTTCCATTCAAATTTTATTAGATCTTGTTATGGAACCAGCAGTTTCTCCCCAAAATTCCTATGTTGAGGTCATAACTCCTGACATGCCTGGATTTGGAGGCAGCGGCTCTAAAAAGGTAAATAAGGTTAAATGAGGTCATAAAGATGAAGCCCTAATCCAGTCGAACTGCTATCCTTAAAAGAGGACAAAGAGACAGCCAGAGTGTGCATGCATGGAAGGAAGGCTTTGTGAGGACACAGTGAGGAGGTGGTCATCTGCAAGCCAAGTCAAGCAAAACCAAACTGGCCAGCAGTTTGATCTTGGACTTCCAGCCTCCAGAGCCATGAGGAAATACAGCTGTGCTGTGCATGCCACCTCGTCCTTGGTATTTTGCTATGGTAACCCCAGGAGAAAATACTGGGCTGGTTCACATCGAGTGTTATACCTAAAGAGAGCTTTAGAAATGAGCCCTTTTTTCCCCTTGTTTCTGCCACTAAATGCTAGAAATAAAACTATCACATTTTTCTCATAGCAGGTCTGTTTCTTTAGCATATATTTAAAAGTTCTTTTCAAGCAAGAAGTGGAATTCTATTTGGCTGGACTCACATATCACAAATAAATTGCTGCTACCACAGCTGACTCAACAGGTCATCTCTTGGGAACAATCTTCTCTCTCTAGTCTCCACCATACTGAATTTGTTTTCAAAGTCACAGTTTTATTTTGAGTGTAGAAAAGTTAGGGGCAGATACAGACTTCGAGGTGAGTGTCTGTCAGAGAAAATTGTAGGCACGGACAAAGATGAGTGGATAGAATTCTAGTCCAAGTCTAGTCTGGAAGATGATCACCAATTTCAGCAACTCAGTGTGTGGAATATTGGATTTGTAACATCATCCCTTCCACACCCTCATCATCATGAGCACAGCTCATACCTCACATCCATGAGTGATTCACCAGAATGAGTTTGATGGGAGAAAGTCTTAAGATGGGGCACCAGCTGGCTGCAATCTTCCCTCTTGGCCTTGAATAAAAAGAAACATTATAAGGACTGAGGCTGCTTTGCGTTAGAGTCTCTGTGTGATACTGGCTCCCTGTTTCCTACCCATAATGCCTAGCTCTTTGCCCCGATCTTTTTTTTTTTAATTGTACTTTAAGTTCTGGGGTACATGTGCAGAACATGCAGGTTTGTTACATAGGTACACACGTGCCATGGTGGTTTGCTGCATCCATCACCCCGTCATCTACATTAGGTGTTTCTCCTAACGCTATCCCTCCACAATCCTCCCACCTCCCCGACAGTCCCCAGTGTGTGAGCTTCCCCTCACTGTGCTTATATGTTCTCATTGTTCAATTTCCCCTTATAAGTGAGAACATGAGATGTTTGATGTTTTGTTCTTGTGTTAGTTTGCTGAAAATGTTGGTTTCCAGCTTCGTCCATGTCCCCTTAAAGGACATGAACTCATCCGTAGTGCCTATGTGCCACATTTTCTTTATCCAGTCCATCATTGATGGGCATTTGGGTTGGTTCCAAGTCTTTGCCATTGTGAACAGTGGTTTTGCCCTGATTTTTGATGTTCCTCTGCTTGTCTACCCCATCCAATTCACCCAGAATGATGTCACAGGCCTTCTCTGCAGTCATTCCACTCATTGAGCTCACCTCTGCCAATTTTCTTCCCAGAAATATCCCCCTCACCCCTCATCTAAATTCTGTCAGTTTTCAAAGACCACCATAAGTCCCATCTCCTCTGGGAAACCTGTGAAGATAATCATCTTGCTCTTTATTTTTCCCAAACTGCTTTAGCAATTCTTCATCACCACACAGTTAGTATCCTATTATACACTCATTGATCCACAAATTTTTACTCTATGCAATGCTGGTGGGTATGTATACAAGCAGTCCTGCATAGCAGAAAAATTACGGGTTTTAGAAGTAGATCTGGGTTGAAATCCCAAACGTGCCATTCATGAGCTGAGTGACTTGTGCAAATTATTTAACCTTCTCAGGTCTTAATGACTTTCTCTATAAGCAGGGGTAATAGTAACTACTTTCTAGTGCTCTTGTAAGAACTAAGCTAAGTGAGACTGTGTATTTGGTGTGCTTCTTTTACGTATACTAGCCTTTGTTTTCTGCAGTGTTTGTAATATTAAGAGTTTTATAAATTTCCATTTACAAAGCACTTTTCTTCTATATTCTATGATTTGTAAGCTCTTTCCTTTGTGGGATGGCTCTAAGACTCTCTGCAGGTGGGAGTTATGTCATCCATGTTTTTTATACTAGAACAACCCAAGGCATACAGGAGACAGTCTCCTAATTTGGTCAGCTTCAAGCACAAGGAGTGTTGGGACTTTACTCTCTACAAAAGAGAGAAGTAGCAAAGCCAGCAGCAGTGGAAAAAAAAAACCTGAGAAGGCTAATGGGCTTTAAGACTTGCTTCTACAGGGACCTCCACTTGCTCAATACATGGTGTGCGCAAAGTCACCATATTGTCATCATCTTGCCTACGAGCCAATATGCCAGCAGATTTAATCTGGTGGGTGGAAATCAGAAATTAAAGTCTTAAGGACAGTTGTCACATAAAGTCAGTTGAGTGACATCCCACATTCAGAAAATCAGCCCCCTTTAAGTAAGATACCATGAAGAGAAGACCCAACATCAGAGTCCTTAGGGAGAAGCTGGGAAGATTTAGAAAGAAAATCATCTGAGCTCCAGCCAAGGGCTCTGGGATTCAGTACAGAGTTCTGTTTCTAAGAGAATAGAAGCAAAGGCTTGGCCAAGGTGATAAAGACCAGCAAAGGCTGGAACTCAGAAGCCAGATGTGTATCCAGGCTCTGTGGAGGCAAACCAAACAGTACGTCCATGGTAACAAGAGTAATTTCAGATCCCCCAGCTGGTCACCTGGGCCCTAGGCTCTCCCTTCTGCCTATGTCCCTTGGAAAGCAGTTGACCACCTGGTAACCTTGGCCTGAAGACAAGGTAACAGGCAGTAGCTCCTGACTCAGGAATGTACCAAGCTTCTCTCTCACTTACACTTTTATCCTGTTTCTGCATGGCTTAGCACTCCAGCTCTGCATCTGTATTTCTCCTCCATCCTTGCATAACTTATCAAAACTGCCTTTTTGTTCTTAGTCCCTCATACACACACACCTCCGAAATGATTCTTGACGTCACATATACGAACTTAGTTTAAAGCAGCGTCTGACACTCTTGGAAAAGGTGCCTGCAGCATTTGCTTTCAGCCCTGGCCAAGGTGCCCTCACCCTCTAAATCAGAGCCAACCTCTGGGCAGGCTAAGGCTTGCCTTGCTCTGGGTTGGCCCAGGGACTGAACAGTGGGCGGGATGTGGACTGACCGATCCCATCACAGAGAACATTAGTGACCAGCTGGGAGAGCCAGGGCAAGATCACAGCTGACAGACATGAAAAGTCATCTTGGCTCATTTGTTGGGAGACAGGCATGAACTTAGGAACATTTTGCCCTTGAAAATGGGGGAATTTGATTTCCAACTTCAGGCTCCTGCCTTGGCTGGTGCCCTTAGCAACTAAAACCAGCCATCTGCTTGGCTTCCTATGCCCACATGCTTGCTGGAGGAATTGTTTGTTGACCCTCCCATCTGGCTAAAGCTCAGAGAGGAAAGGACTAAAGATGTCTGAGGTTTTTCCAAATCTCTCCTCAAAGGATCAAAAGATTCTATTATCTGGAAATTTATTTCCTGTCTTATCCCTTAGTCACTTTTGGATAACTTTTCCACATTGTCATTAGCTTCATTTTCCATTCGGTAAAATGGAGATGGTCTCCTCAATGGTCTCCTTCACCACAATATCACAATTTTAAAATCCCCTAAACATTACCTTGAGCCCCAAGTGGGCTGGCCACCAGGAGGCCAGTGTCAAAGAGGGGTATGTATTCTTAAAGATCTGAAGAATGTTAAAGGAACAGCTCCCCTACTGTTCAGTACTGCTAAGGGGCTACTTCTGTGCCTCTGGGAATGCTAACCCCATCACCGCTTCACAGAGAGAACTTTCAGTACATTTGAACTGCGCCTCAGTCTTTACTTCCAGCACTTCACCATAAAATCCAGGAATTTAAAATAGCCCAGCTGGAGTAGGACAGGAAAAAGGGGGTGATTCTTCAGCATAAAAAAAATCTGCACTGGGCATGGTGGCTCACACCTGTAATCCCAATACTTTGGGAGGCCGAGGCGAGCGGATCAGGAGGTCAGGAGTTCGAGACCAGCCTGGACAATATGGTGAAACCCCGTCTCTACTAAAAATACAAAAATTGGCCCGGCATAGTGGCACATGCCTGTAATCCCAGCTACTCGGGAGGCTGAGGCAGGAAAATCGCTTGAACCTGGGAGGCGGAGGTTGCAGTAAGTCGAGATCGTGCCATTGCACTCCAGCCTGGGTGACAGAGTGAGACTCCATCTCAAACAACGACAGCAACAAAAATCTGTGGTGGCTCCTCATTGCCTGCAGCATACAATCAGAATTTCCTCATGAAGTACATGGTATGCATCCCAGCTTATTTCCCAAACCCTTATCTCCTTCCACTCTTTTCTGAATGATTTTGTATCCACATCTACTCACTGGAATTTGAAAAATATGCCAACATTCCATAGAAAGAAAAGTACCCTCCCCGCCCCTCCCACCCCTAGGTCACACTTTTAAGTGTAGTGGCTCATTTCTTGTAAAGGAGGTCTTAACATATCTATCCAAACATGATGAACTTCACTCAGAAACCAGGATTTGCTCAAGTGAGACGTTCTGGCACAGAGAACATTCTAAGATGGTCTGCACGTAGGGAAATTCTTGCCCTGGAGCAGAAAGGCAGCTACTCATGAAACTCTACAAAAATACTTCCAGTTTTCACAGAGAAAGCTCTATGAAAACTCTTACTTGGGAATTCTCACTGAGCTGCTGCTTCTGCCACAGACCTCTTTCCCTGCTCTCCACCCACCTCAAGCTCCAGACTCAGAGCTAAAATATAAAGTATTTCAAGCTCCAGACTCAGAGCTAAAATATAAAGTACTTAGTGAGTTTTTAAGGCCCTTATAATATATGGTTCTGGGAATGCGATTCCCCCTTTCTCAAAGTACACAAGTGTGTGTGTGTGTGTGTGTGTGTGTGTGTGTGTTTGTGTGTGTTTGAATGGTGTGTGGGTAGGTTTTCATGCCCTTGGCCAAACCCTCATGATCTGTATCTGCCATATTGCCTGCTGTTACTAATCCTGGGACCTATCCTAATTCTTGGAGTTCTTGCCCCATTTTTCATCGTAGGATAACAAGTATCTTGACTGTAATCTATTAATTGAATAATTGAATAAACTTGTTTCCCTCCAGCGCGAGCATATTGTTTGCACACAGTGTCATCCTGGGCCCTCCAGCTACGGAAGGCCTGCCAGATATGTTTATTAAACCCCCTGTGCTTGGAAAGAACACAGAAAACTGTCATCTAGAGCAATACAAAAGTGCCTATCTCAGCTGGAGATCTCGCTGCTATGAATAAAGGAAGAGTTTGTGGTACAGTTTTGAAATGTAAAGAGAAAAAGCTTCCCCATGGTGCAAATGTGTTGTAACCCTCAGGCAAGAAGAAAATATTGAATTGTTGCTGGCATAACAATGTAATTATTGAGTTAGCAGCAGCTATGTCTAAGCTTCTTAAGGTAAAAATCACACTAATTCGGCCTTCTCCAAGGAACATTCCAGGTTGTTCAGTGGAACTGTTGAAACATTTTTAACTAATGAACCCGGCCTTTGGACGGCCATTTCCACAGAAGGCAAGAATTGGACGCGTTGGCAGCGAAAGAGGAGACGTGCTGCTGTGGAGACCGTCTTTGTTTGCTTGGGGCCACCCTGGCTCGCGGGGTGTTCTCCAGACTCCTGAGGCATCTGACCCAGGTGGTCACCGCGTGGGAGGCATGATGGAAACCACAATGCTGTACTGAAAAAGCCAAGTGAGTCAGAGCTTGGCCCTTTCCTTGAAGACAGAACACCTGACAGTGCGTAAACCCGGGATGGAGGGCAGGAGGCTTTCAGATTTCCGAGGTGCTGCCTTCTGGACAAACAAAACCCTTGGCTCCTGAAACATGGTGGGTTTTGCCGAACACCGTGGCTCATGCCTGTCAGCCCAGCACTTTGGGAGGCTGAGGCGGGCAGATCACCTCAGGTCAGGAGTTCAAGAGCAGCCTGACCAACATGGAGAAACCCTGTCTCTAGTAAAAATACAAAATTAGCCAGGCATGGTGGCACAGGCCTGTAATCCCAGCTACTCGGGAGGCTGAGGAAGGAGAATTGCTGGAATCTGCGAGGCGGAGGTTGCAGTGAGCTGAGATTGCGCCATTGCGTTTGATTCCTCAGGGCTTCAGTCATTTCTCAGAGTCATTGTAGACTCCAGTCTTGAGCAGCACTGTCTCTGCCAGGTGGAGAAAGGAGCCAGTGATGCTCTGTGATCCAAACTCAGGTTTGGAGGCAACCTGGGGTGGTCACTATACATTGTGCTGCAACCCAGATTTTTGCAGTGGGGTCCTCCTTGAAATCTTAGTGGGAAAAAATGTATATGCTGCCTAATTCAGGGCCCAGCAACAGAAATCTGGGAGTTTCATTCGGTGTGCTTCCTCTCTTGGATACAGAGAAGATGACTTTCAAAGATCAAACTCCTTTGCTACTTTCTCCTCCTTATGCTACTGGGTGAGTCAGGGCAATGGGCTTAAGAAAGAGTATTAGTGGGGAAGGAAGGAAGGTTGAGGACCCTTTGACTTATTATGCTTCCATATCAACTAACTGATACAAGCAGGTAGTGTGGTGTGGTGGAAAAAGCAGACTTTCAAGCCACACTGAACTGCATTTATTTTCCTTAGACTTAGAGACATGAGCAAGTCATTTAACTTCTCTGAGCCTCAATTTCAACATTTATAAACTGAATTTAGAAATACCTAATTTCTATGGATTAGACATAATGCCCGTAAAGAGACTAGAATCCTATCTGAAGAATCGAAAAAACAATAAATTTACCTACTGATTTTTTTTTAAGTCGATTAAAAGAAAAGTACCTGAAGGATTCAAAAGAGTGAATCCAGAAATACCTTGCGAGGGCATTTGCCTGTCAAGGAGGCTCACAGCCATGTGTTTTGGGGAATACATGAGGCTCTGCCTCAGTTTGAGCAATTAGGACCTTGTCATAACGTTCTCTTTGCAGCCTGGCATGCTTCTTACACTTAACCTCAGCAGGTGTCAGCAGGATGACTATTCAACAGACCTTGATCCTCAAAGCCAAGTGTAATCCCTATGTCGTATATCAGATCCTTCTGTGGCTTTTGGTATGAGGTCACCCAGTTGGTCTCATCTCTAATTTTATAGCTGAAAAACAAAGCTTAGGGATAAGTTTTTAAAAGCGTTTTAAAAATACAAAGTCTTTAACACCTATTTGGATTAGATGGTCAGCTTTACTGGGGACGTGCCCCATAAATTCAGGACTCTCCTGCAGCCAGAGGAAAGCGACACTCGGCATTCAGCATTCTAAGGGATAATGGAAGAAAGACAGTGAGAATGGCAAATGAATTAATATTTTATTTGTGAAAACAACTCCTTCGGAAGATTCTATTTCTACACTAAGTCCATTTTCTTAAAGCAAGAGAGAAGCCTTCCAAGACTTGTCTTGTGACTGATGCAATGCTTGGTGTTTCAGTACTCTACGATACGTTCTTAGAAGGCAGCACCTTAAATAACATTAGCTGACTGTCCATCATATGGCCATCTAGAGATACTGCCTGTTTATTGAACTCAGCAGCCCTGGAGGGGGGTAGGGAACAATCCTTTTTAAACAAAGAACAAACTGAGTTTGCACGAAAGTGACCACCTCGCTGCGTCACACGGCTTTTGATAGCTGACTCCAAATTATGATCTTGCTGCTATATTGCACTGTTTCTATTCGAGCACAGACACAAGTATTTTTCCTCCTTACATCTTGGTTAGAGTTTCCCAGCATGCTTTGCAGCACAGAGTGTAACAATAGTCCCCTCTCAAGGGAACAAAAGCTGGGATAACGCTGTTGTGTACCTTGGTATTATTTGCATAGCCAAATAAAGCTATCTTGCTACAGATGTAACCTTCGATAATTTATTGATGTAAAAGTGGCCTCAGGTACCAGGATTTTGGCAGCTGTTACACTGTCAGAGTACACTGTAGAACATGGCATCCATGAATATTTTATGCAGAGAAGAAATGGAAAAAAATACACCTTTCGATATATCAGTTCCCAACCCTGATCTTCATTACTGAAATATGAATCGAATCCCATCTCTGAATTTGATCAACCCAAACTGTGCAAACCGAGAGCTTCCTAAATTGGATTTTAGCAGTGAATTGATTTGAGCCCTACTTTTTGTTTAGCACATCAGCTGCTTATGTCAGCCTGTACTGTAGTGGTGGGTCAGTCACCGCAGTGATATGTTGGAAGCTACAGACGTAACTGTCAATAGGATTGGCTTGGCCCTTTATCCTTCAGCGGCAGATAAATAGAGCCCCATTCAGTAGGTTCATTGTGTAGGGATTTGTTGGAGTTTTATTTATGCAGATTTGGAAGCAGTTGGAGATCATCAACACCCAATACACACTCTGTCAAATATTTCTCTTCCATTGTTGGGTTATTAAAATATGGGTTGGGAGGTTGGGGGATTCTGTCCTTTTTAGAAGCAAATACTTTTTAAAAATAATCAAAAGAGCATTTTTTTTCTTTTTCTTTTTTTTTTTTTTTGGTATCCAGGATATCTCTGAGTAGTCGATTTTTGATCTCTACCCATCCTCAAAACTGAAAACCAGTCCTCCACTCCTCCAGGGCTTACCTTTTCATCACTTGAAGACCAGTGGTTACGTGATTTGGACCCACTGAGGAATGTAGAATGATACCAGTTCCAAAGTATTGGATACCTGTGGAGCACTTTGCAAGATACTGCAGGATTTTCAGGGCTTTCTATAAACTACACAGAAGTATTGCTGAGTACTTTGCAATATGAATTCCTGCAATTTTCAGGAATTTGCCAAGCTTTTCAGGTGATCGTGCTTGGTAAGTGCCTCATTTTTATCTCAATTGGTTTGATTTTGTGCTTTCGTTATATTATTGCATTTAGGTTTTGCATACTTGGAGGGTTACTCTTTTTTTTTAAACTATCTTTAATCTCATCTCCTCTGATGAGCACCTCACTCAGCCTATCTATATCTTTAATTGATGCTCTCTTCAGCTCTGTACGCTAAATTGCAATTCTATGATCTACCTAAGAGATAGACAGTTTAATCAATGTACAAGTTACTCTACTTACTTTAAATAAGTGCCTTTCAGACTTAGTAAACACCGTTAGGGGAAACAGGGATGGTTTAAAATAAGGTAAGTGATTTCTATTTCTTCAGATGAAGCCTTTAAACTCGTTTAAGCAATGAAATACTTCTATGTCCCTTAAAAAATTTCTTTTTAGTGTGAAGTGTGCTTTTGTATTTAGAATTATGTAATTGAACAAGATTCCTTCAACACAGACTGAAAGGTTTATTCTTGTTGGCGGCTGTTAAGTCTTCTGGTAATATTCTAGGGTTCTAAATTTAGGATGACAGGATAGCACCTCTCTCATAATATTTACTATACCAAAAATACATTTATTAAAAGAAAATAATTAATATTACACATGGCATTTGAGAATCAAAGCTCTATAGCTTTTAGTTTTCTTAAACATGTAAGTAAATGAAATGCCAAATAATTATTGAGTTTCATGGGGAAGCCTAAAAGCTTTCATTAAACTTCCAGAGCTGCTTAACTTGTAACCGTAAGTAAATGCGGAGACTGGGTGCCTCACACTTCCGTTTCTAAGTTATAAGACCCCTGCTGACTCTCCCTGCTCCATTCCATTCCAATGACAGTGTGATAACTTTTTGCTTTACTCTTTTGTGCTCTATTCTTGTAGCCAGCTGGGACTGAGTCACAATTAAAACTCAAGTCTTCTGATTCTTAGCCAGAGCTCTTTCCATTACTGCGCCTTTCTTGAATGTCCTGCTTCAGCACTGATATGTAACTGACTAAATCGAGCACGAATATCTGGTTTACTCAGTTTTAGGGGAGAAAAAGCATGCCCTCTTTTCTACCAATGGGCATGATTAGTTTTCAGCCCTGGAGTACCAGAGTACCTAGTTAATCAGGAACAATAAAGCTTCAAAATATTACAAGAGATCACACTAGGGGCTCTTTTCCTGAAATTGTGGATATAGGTATGGAAACCATATATATTCAGTTTTTTTCTGGGGGAGGTCCCAATTTCAAAATTTGTTTCTCTTGTTCTCACAAATTTACCAATATCAATCAGATAACATATCTAAATTTCTTGGCTCAGAAATACTGATATTTAACTATAAAATTTGTTTAAAGGACAAGAGTCTTTGGTGAATTTAAACTAATGTTTGATTTATAAAATAATCAATAATCAAAAATAACTATCTCCAGCAGCCCCAACTCCCACCATTAGTCAGAATTTGAGTTAAGGCATTGAAAAGGTCTCCTTTAAATGTCAACATAACCATAATAATAATCACCATTTATTGAATGCCTATAGAGGGCCAGACTAGATGCTTTACATACATTTCATTCTAATCCCCTCGCTGGTCATTCAAAGTCTACATTATTATCCTTCTTGTAAAGATAAGGATAAGCAACTTGCCCAAGGCCACACAGCTAGTCAGTCCTGGGACTGAGGCTTGAATCCAGGCCTGCTCGAGTTTCTGACAGCTTTTTATTTCTCCCTGTAAGATAAAGTAATGAATGCATGAAACTATACTGGTCAATGACACTGAGTCCACATGACTCTGAAACTAATGAAGGTCCAGAAATAATGGCGGCAGGGAGAGTGCCACAGGCGAGGTGCTCACAGCAGACTGTGAAGATCCGACTTCATCTCCGTCACAGCTCTGCCTTCCTCCTCTCTGTGTGCGCACCCTTTGGCCTGCCAGGACAGAACTGTCTCTTTCTGGTTACTCAATCTGTTCCCCTTCATTAAAATGGAGGCTTTTGATGTAGAACCAAAGTCTGAGAATTTCAGCAACATCTGGTGGCAAAGACACAACAGCCAATCACCACCTGTCAGGCAGTTACAGACGGAAGAATGACCACAGCTGAGCCCACATTGACCATGTGCTAAGGTGCCCTCTTCCAAGGCTGCACCACCCTAGTGTGACCGGAATTCCAGGCTTGTGCAGTGCAGGGAATAGAGTTTTTTTTTTTTCTCACCAAAATTGAATCCAATTTTACAAGCAGAACCAGAGTCTTCTTGTGCTCTCATGCCACATCCCAGCAGAGGTGAGCTCATTTTTATGAACACATTTTGCAGCTGGTGCCACGTGGCGGCTGGCTGGTTACAGATGATCACAGTGCCTGTGCTTGTGGGTCCCCAGACCTGCCTCTGGACCTTTGCACAGGAAGAAGAGAAAGCATCTTCTTCCTGGATTGTCCTTCTTCCCATTGTACTAGGTAAAGCCTGTATATCCTTCAAGACTTAGCTTAGATGTTGCCTCCTATGACCTTCAAAACTGGCTTTAAGGGCTTTCCATGTGTCTCCTTATTAACCTCGTGCTTGCTCCTCTTACGGTAGTTACCACTCATCCAAAAATGACATCTTAATTTTTCTTTCTTTCCCAGAAAAACTAAAAGCACTGAAGGCAGGGACTTAGAGACAATATTGCATCTATTTGAGAACATGGACTCTGGAATCAGACAAAACTAATTTGAAATGCTGACTTCAGCATTTACATACTTACCTTGCCTTGGGTAAGTTTAACCTTGGATTAAAGACCCACCTTGAGCTTCAGTTTCCTCTCATCAAGACTGGGATAATAATGAAAACTATCTTGTTGAGTTATTTTGAAGATTAACTGCAATAATGAACATAAAGCACCTCAGATGGTACCTTGTAAATAATACATGTGCAATTAAGGATATAAATATTCTTCATTGTGGTACCGTATTTCCTGCTGTAGTACCTGCTGAACAAATACATTTAGAATACAAATTGTATTAGAGAGCTTGAAAAAGAGCAGTTCAACGCATTAATGTATACTTCCACCACTGCGTCTTAGAGGGCTCTCAGGTCACATGTGGTCATTTTCTGTGCTACTGTGAATAGCTGACAATTGCTTGGTTAAGTGTTAAAACCCCAAATTCAACAGTTCCCCACTTTTTCGCTTGAAGTTAGCAGAAGAGGGAAGAGCCAAATATGGAGAAGCTGCAACTGAACATCAGATGCAAGATCTGTCCAGGGCACCGAAGACCTAGTGAGCTTATCACACTCACACAGATCAGCCAGGCTGCGAGTACCGAGAAACCTGGGATTATCATTTGTGTTCACTACGTCGATGCTAGTGTTTTTCCAGGTTTGGCATGGTATACACTCAATAAGTACTTGCTGAATGAAGTTGTAAACTCATTTGAAAGATTGGAATGAGCCCAGTTTCTCTTAGGAATGATTTAGCCCCATAATTCATCTCTTCTGTCTTACGTTAGTAACAGCTGAAGTGACGCAGAAAGGACATTTTTTGCAGACTCTGAATTAATCTCACTTGACTTCCAAGCTTCCCTCTTGTTCTCTTATTTTCAAGATGTAGTGAACGTGTTTACATTAACCATGTTACATGTGATGTACAAATTTTGTTTGTATGTTTTCCCTCCAGGTACAGAACATTTTAGAATTAGGCCATGGTTTTGTTTTTGACTTTGTTTCTCATCACTTTCTTGGAAAGACCAGATTTGTCCTGGCCTCTCGGATGCTCCTCTATTGCCTTCTTGCTCTGGTGCCTCTTGCCTCCTGCCTGGTCCAGTTCAGTGCTCAAGATCGTCACTGTCATCTCCCAAATCGCAACAAAGGGAGGCGGTATTATCTCAAGACTTTTACTCTATTATCAACCGGAGTGGTTGTGAAGCCCTTGGTTTTCTCTTTTCAAGAGGCCAGAGGCCCAGTACTTGCTCTATTTTTGCATGAGGCTTTGGGGAGCACTGGATTAGGAGTCAAAGGATTTGGGTTCAACTTCATTCTGCTGCATTCTAGGTACATGACCTTTGGCAAGGCATTTAAACTAATGTGTTTCTTTACCTGAAAAAGGAGGTCGAAATCTACTTCACAAGTTTTCTGCAAGGGCTAAAGAATACTGCATCTGAAAACATCTTATAGATAGTAAAGTTATTATTCATTATCATCTGCAATGATCTGGGTCACCAGAACTTAAACCTCTCAATTTCTCGGTGTAAACTTGACTTAATGATGTGTATTTGCTTAAAGATTGAAAAAAAAAAAAAAACTATCTATGCAAAAGCAGATGCCACTTTCTAGAAGATAAGAAACGATTTTTTATGGGCTTAGAGTTGTCAATGAAAAAATATTAAAGAAACGAGGAAGATGTCCTAATCAGTCTCCTTTATCTTAGGCTATAGCTAACCTAGAAAAGAATAAAGAATGTTCTCTCTTGACAATTCATTCTGTAAATGGCCATGTATTTCAGTCAACATTTCAATCGACAAACATTTATTGGTTATTTGCGTGGGAATTATGTGGGAATTATGCTATTTATCTAGCTGTCCTTTTCCTGTTGTTAAACTAAAATTTTTGCATGTATTAATTCAAAAGCATAAAATTCTTAGTCTTTAAAGCTGAAATACGGAGTTAAAATACAACTCTGAATATGGAAAACTTGATAAGACATGATTTCTGTCTTTAAGGCACCTATTTATTTGAGGAGAGATAAGTAAACAACTCACCATCATACAAGACAGAATAAAACAAGAAGACAAATAAAGCTTCACAGCCACACTCTGTTATCATACAATAAGAAGTGATGTTATTGGGGGTCTTGGAAGGTGGGAAAGGATGAAAGGAGATTGCTGAAGAACAGCATGTCTTGGGAGATGATTAAAGCAATTCTCGTTTTAGTAGACTCTCCTCAGTTAGTGATTTTAATCTTATGATTTAGAAATAACAAGATTATTGTCTTCAGAACAGGATGAGGAGGAGAACTGCTGGCTATGAGAGCCTCTTGGGTGGTGCAAAGTGTGTTCTTGGCGGAGTTACTGGAGGCATGTTACAGGAGTGGTGAACAGTGCCGTGTGAAGGTATGTTGAGGCTAATTTGTGGAATCATCCCACTACACAAACAGAGAGACTTTCTTTCATGAATGATGAGAACCCAAGGAGTTTTGGGGGAAGAATTGTGATCTAATTCAAGGGAAGGCAATGTGGGTGGCAATTTGAAGACTGGCTCTAAGATACAAGATAAAATGTCCAAGCTGTGAAATCATGAGAGGTTGTGTCTACCATGACTGAGGAAGATGATTAAAGTTTGGCGCAGGAAGAGAAAAGTGGTAGGGATGGTTTGTGGTCCTCAGATTGATGGGCCAGACTGATGGCAATCACATCAGCATTTGATTCCTATGCCTCAATTAGATCAGCTCGGACTATGTTGTGTTTTAAAAAGAGGCATAGAAAATAGAAATTGGCTGGACATGGTGGCTCATGCCCACAATCCCAGCCCTTTGAGAGGCCGAGGTGGGCAGATTGCTTGAGCCCAGTGGTTCAAGACCAGTCTGGGCAAAATGGCAAAACCCTTTCTTTACAAAAAATAAAAAAAGTACCCAGACGTGGTAGTGCACACCTGTGGTCCTAGATACTTGGGAGTCTGAGATGGGAGGATCTCTTGAGGCTGGGAGGTGGAGGTTGCAGTGAGCTGAGATTGCACCACTGCACTCCAGCCTGGGTGAGAGTGAGACCCTGTCTCAAAACCAAACCAAACCCAAACAAAAGAAAATATAAATCATCCATTTTGTAGCCTCATCTTTATTTTTTTTTAATTTTTACTTTCAGTTCAGGGGTAGATGTACAGGTTTGCACATGGCTAAACTTGAGCTGTGAGGGTTAGTTGTACAGATTATTTCATCACACATAGTCTCATCTTTAAATTAAATAATATTTAAATCTTTAAATAAAACAATATTTAAACAAAACAATTGATAGTTGATCTTCACTCTAAAGGTTAGGAGTGTGTTTTCTTATTTACAAACTGTATTTTCTAGACTTCAAACCCCCATTCAAATCCCACTTACTCCAAGAAGCCTTCCCACTGTCAAAAAACCAAATCAATGTCTCTGTCCTCTGAACTTTCAGAGCAAAGCTATAGGCTTTAACCTTAGCTGGGGCCACGTCTACTTTGGGACAGAGAGAAGAAGACACAAAAATCTACAATGAGTTGACTATTCTGGCAATGCCATAGATCAATGGATCATGTTCAATAATATCACATGCATGATAAGACTTGCATGAGGAAAATCAGGTAGTCCATCCAGTATCAGGGTGTGGCAGCCCCTGGCAGAGGCTTAGAAGGTGTGGAACACATATAAAAAGATACTGCAGGACCTTATTATTTTTTTCTATGACAAAAGAAGATTGTAGATGTCCTTGATAAATTGTATTTTAAAATGTTCTAATCCCACTCAGTGTGACTTAGTAATAGTAGTCATTAGTGCAAAACTGTACGGGAACAGAAGGGAGGGCTAGGTCTGCCAGTTACTGATACAGTGATCTTGAGAAAGTAAACTGACCTCCGTTTTCCCGTGTGGGAAATGGGAATGATGGTTTCTCTCTCAAAGTTGTGAGAAATCCAATGGAATAGCCCATCTAAAGCATTAAGGATGTGCCTAACAGTAAATTCCAAAACATGTAATAAGCACAGGCTATAGGAAAGTGACAAACTATGACCATTATTAAACATGATGACTATTCTGCATAAATACCAGAATCTACATTTGAGTATGGGAGCTCAAGATAAAATAATTATAATCTGTATATGACTGTAATTATTGTTTCTATTGGATGTATTTCTTTTCAATATTGATAGCCTATTTTCTAATTCTGTATTTTTTCTATGAGGTATGTCACAAATTTTAAGTACTCAAAAAGTGATACAATTCATAAATGTTTTTCAAGGTGTCCTTCAAATGGAAATTTTCTCTGAAAAATGTGGAATAGGTTTTTAGTTTTAAATGTCAAGGACAAGATGTTCTCCTTACTGCTACTCCACACCCTGCTCAGTTGCTAGGATATGGTGTCCCCAGACCACGAGACTGGAGATGTGCAGCCCCATGTCCTGACCCCCCGCTGCCTTGCCCACCCACCAGCATCCATGGCTTCCCCCGGCCCTGCCAGGTGGGCCTCGATCCTCTGTCTTGGCTTCCAGGCCAAACGAACTAGGGTCACTTTCACGTTCTGCCCTGTGTTTCATTTGAAAAGTGTAAATGGGGAAGGAGGGTGGATACAGTGGGAATTTAGAGGAGGGTGGGGGATGGGTAAGCAGTGTCGGCAAGGTAATTGGCCTAAATTACGCTCTGCTAACTGGCCATCAGGAAGGACTTAAGTGAAAACTGAGCTGGGGGCGGTGGAAAATTTCCTGGGCAGGAGAGGCAGGAGGAAGGGACTTGCCAGCTCTGTGACTACCGGACAAAAGTACTTCCCCAAAATCCACAGAGTTTCTTTTCTTAGAGGTCCCTTCTCTAACTCTAAAGGTGTATTGTTTTCAAGGGCAGTAGATCAAGATCTTTGTGGTATAGGGAAGAAGAGGAATTAATTTGACAGACTCAAACCCTCTACCTGCTACTAATTAAAAGAAATTGACACCTTTTTATATCTGGGTTATGAATGTTAACAAAGAAAACAATAGTTTCAAATAATCTGAACTTGTACATAAATTCCATTAAGCTTTTCCCCCTTATTGCATTTGCAAAAATAAATAAAACAGTCTTCATTTACAAAGCATCTTCTTTTATTTTTGCTCTGAGACCATGATATCTGCGAAAGCCATGAATCTCCATTTGTCAAGGGGAAATTGGTCTCCTCTCAAATGAATTCTGAAATATGGAATTAAGTTTTCTCACAAAATAAAACTACTTAATCCCAATAAACTCCCCAGTCTGAGAGGCATCAAGAAATATTGAGGATGCCAGGGGTTTAAAGACTGATAAACTTTGGTGACTTTGCCTTTAAAATGGGGATAATTGTATTAACCTTAAGAAGTAGATAATATAAAGCTCTGTGCTTGTGTCTGGTCTAACCCATAGAATGCATTTAACAAATAATCCTTACTATCTAAATGGTAAAGCTGGCATGAATTCAGCTGAAATAAATATGTCACCATTATTAGAATTTCAAACATAATGCAGACATCTTTTAAAATGTGAAAACTCATGCTGTAATCGAGTTGGGGGGCTTTGAACACACAGGTCATGATTCCTTTACAACCTGTTTAACTTTTTTATTTGATTCGGTTGTGGTTTATTTGAGTTTGAATGATAAGAGGGATATATTTGGTCAATTTTGACAACTTGGGAAGCACGGTCCTTTGTTTCAGCTCCCCAGTTCGGATTCCTGAAGAGATGATCCCAGTTAAAAACTTCTGAAAGCAGCACAAAGCAGGCTGTGAATCTGAAGAAACCTTGCAGTCCCTTTAACCTGCACAAAAATATTTCAAGGGTAACTAGAAAGTGCATAAGAGGATTCAGACGTTCTGTGACATACATTTTAAATTCTTCCATTTCCAAATGAGAGCGCCATAATATGCAGAAGCAAGGTGCATCAAAAAGATGAGGGCGCTTTGAGGCAGGCGTTTGCAGAACTAAGTATTATTCAGAAAATAACCCTCAAAGAAGGAAGCGAGGAGCACAGAGGCTGAGGCTATTTGCAAATGAGAATACAGATAGGAACTTGGCCTGCTCAGGTAATTTTACCACGTTCTAAACTGCAAGTGGACTTCCCAGCCACCCAAACCTCCTGTGAAATGTCTGTGAATGCACGCTCGCCTCCACACAGCACATCCACAGGGAGTCATGAACCTGCTTTCTGTCTGCCTGGGTTGCGAATAGAGAATTGGGAGCTTCCTGCAGGCACTGCTCTAATGGAGCATTTTGCAGAAAGACCTTGAGAGATGGCCTCAATCCACTCAGAAGGTAAAATGCCAGCAAGTTTGCAACTAAATCAGTAGCAGCAGCTCTGCCAGGCTGTAGGTGAGAGAAAGACAATCACAGCTGTCTTCAGGGAGGGCGCACACCTGAACTTATATATTGTTCTGGTTTTTACAGTTCTGGGAGGAAACAGCGATTATTATTTCCCTTTTATAGATGAGGAAACTGAGGCTCAGTGACTGAGTAACTTGCCCACCATCATAGCTAGTCTTTGGTGAAACTGTAACTTGAACTCAGATTTGCCGAGCCACAAGGCCTCTCCATGTACAGGCATAAGAATATGATAACAAAATTAAACATATGATCAGACACTGACCCTCTGACATCCAAGACTCTTCTTTGGGTTGCAAGGCTCAGCTGGCCTAAGAGCTGTCCCTAACTTTCAAGAGATCCTTAAATGGATGTGGTCATTTTTTCTCCTAGTTTTTCTGATAACCCCACTCACTCTCTTCAGCATATTCTTGAAATGCTGTAGAATCTGTCATCCCTTGACCTTCCTCTTTAACCTCTCTTTTTTACTTTTTATTTTTATTTTCATAGGTTTGTGGGGAACCGGTGGTGTTTGGTTACAAGAATAGGTTCTTTGGTGGTGATTTATGAGATTTTGGTGAACCCGCCACCCAAGCAGCATACACTGTACCCAGTCTGTAGACTTTTATCCCTTACTCCTTCCCGCCCTTTCCCCTGAGTCCCCAAAACCCACTGTATCATTCTTATGGCTTTGCATCCTCACAGCTTAGCTCTCATTTGTAAGTGAGAACATATGATGTTTGCTTTTCCATTCCTGAGTCACTTTACTTAGAATAATGGTCTCCAATCCCATCCAGGTTGCTGCAAATGCCATTATTTCATTCCTTTTATGGCTGAGTAGTATTCCACGATATATATGTACTACTCAACCATAAAAAGGAAATAATTGTGGTATATATATATATATACATATATATATACATTTTAATATATTTTATATATTTAAAAATAGCACTTAAAATTGTGATATATATATATACATAGTCATATATATATTTTTAATATATAACACTTTTTATCTCTTTTTTTTTTTTTTTTTTTTTTTTTTTGAGACGGAGTTTCGCTCTTGTTACCCAGGCTGGAGTGCAATGGCGCTATCTCGGCTCACCGCAACCTCCGCCTCCTGGGTTCAAGCAATTCTCCTGCCCCAGCCTCCTGAGTAGCTGGGATTACAGGCACGCACCACCATGCCCAGCTAATTTTTTGTATTTTTAGTAGAGATGGGGTTTCACCATGTTGACCAGGATGGTCTCGATCTCTCGACCTTGTGATCCACCCGCCTCGGCCTCCCAAAGTGCTGGGATTACAGGCTTGAGCCACCGCGCCCGGCCCACTTTTTATCTCTTAAAACAATTTCCCTTTGAGTCCAGAACCAAGGGTATATTAGTTTATAAACTAAGCTGTTATATTGAGGTGTCTGTGATAAATCACGGCACGTGTAAGACAGAAGTTTATCTGTCTCTCCTAAGAGGACAGTGGTTCATGCCTGGTGGGCAGCTCTGGCACCCTTAATACCTGTTGCCAAAGTTGCTCAGCAGTGGCCATTTCCCCACACAGCAGGAAGAATGAAAGGGAAAATGCAGGGCAGGCGGGGTCATCATTGAGAGGATGGCCCAGAAGTGGCACACATCACTTGGCTTTCATCCTGCTGGGTCAAATGCAGCCTCATGGGCATACGTAGTTACAAGGGAGTCTGGGAAAGGCAGACTTTAACTGGGCAGTCGAATGCTTATCTAAAAAACAGAGTCTTCAATTACTGAACAGAAAAGCAGGATAGCAGACACTGGGACAAGTAGTCAACTCTGCCACAATCTGTTTCCGGTCTGGCCACCAGCCTAGTTCAAACTATTCCTGACGCTATGGAAGTCATAGGTACCAAGTTTTAGATGCACTACTTTTAAGTGGTCAGCTCAATGCCAGGAATCTTTGAATAATAAGCAAATGAAACTAAACCAGTGTTCAAAACAAATTTGCCTTACTGGCTTCTGGAACACTTAGATCTCTCAAATGGCAAAATTTTCATGATCAGACCTGCATCAGATTAGTTAGTTAGGTTGCCAGTTAGTGACAGTAAAAATTTGGGGGCAAGTTGTTATAAAGAGCCATGAGTTGTTACATTTATTTCTCAACTTGGATAAATACTATATTGATATCAATATCTATGCCATTAATTTAGGATTCATTCAGAAATCATAGAATAAAATTGCTAGAAGTGATCCCATCCAATCTCATATTTTAACAGGTAAGGAAACTGAAGCTCAGATTAGCTAAAGGACCTTCCCAGGTAACATAGCTGATTAATGGAAATGTACATTGTGAAAGTATAATATTCGCAGCAGTGCCTATTCAACACTAATTGAGTGAATGAATTAATGTTTGAGTATTGAATAAACTTGATGGGCAGAACGAGAAGTCATTGAGGAGAAAGAAGTTGTCATTAACTAGTGATAGAACAGATAGCAGATTTCAAAAGTAACATGGCAGTCATACTTAAATTTTCTGAGATGAAACTTTTAAAATGGGCCATCCTGAACGAGACGTTTATATTTCATTTTCCCTGGGAACTGTTTTGGCTTTGTTTCTAAACACATCATAGTATGGCATGCAATTTCTCTCTGCTGAAGCTCTGCTTATTCCAGAATCCAATCAGGTCAGGTCAGATACCTTGAAAACCATGAGCAGAGTCTTCAAAAGAAACCTAGCACAACTCTTTGAAAATGTATTTTTCCTATTATTAAGACAGGGCACTGTCTTGCTGAGCTGTTTTTTCCTATACCTCGATAAGTGTTTCATGAGTCACCTTTGCTCAGCCTGACAGCAGAGCAGTTCAGAAGGTCACAGCCTTCTTTCTGGTTCTAAAAACCTGCACATTCCTGGAACGAGGGGTATTGTTTTATTGGAAGAAAACTAATTAGGGTAAGAAATACATTAATGAGCTCTGTAGTAGTCTATATACAATAAATAAAGAAGAGGAGAAAGGATAACAATGAGAAGGAAGTCAAAACACATAATGAAAGCCTGAGAAAGTTGAGTTTCCACACATAAAACTATCTGAAGAAAACCAGAGAGAAAAATTAATTTGTTTCTTCAGTCCTTAGAGCACTGATTCCCAACCTTGGTTGTGTGACACTCCAGGATGTCCCCAGTTATCTCAACACATGTCATGAAATGTTCCCAAGAATTCTCAAAATGAAATTAGTTTTATTTCATTTTAAAATAGATGGCCAGTAGCTCTTTCAAGAGCAAGGGAATCAAATGAGCGATTGGATGCCACCAGGCTCAAAGGTTGCAGAGCACCAGGTTAGGGCTGATGAAAGCCAGGCTGGCATTTTGGAAGAAAAATTTGTAATACTTTTCTAGACATTTTTATCGCCCAAGTCCCTTGAGATTTATTCTCAAAAAATAGAATGATTATAGTGATACATGTTTGAGATGCTTACTCCACTAACTGACCATACAATGGGCAGTGGGATAAACTGGGAAGAACAAGAGCTTGGGAACCAGAGAGCCCTGCCTTGAAAACCAGCTTGGCCACTTAATTGTGGAGGAATCTGAGTGCCTTCCAGGACACAATGCTGTCCTACTATTAGGAAAGCAGGCACATGCATCCTGATAATGTTAACAGTAACTACTGACTTCTTAGGGGTGAAGTGGTGTTAAACAAGATGATGTCTGTGAAACAGGTAGCACAGTGGCCTTGTAGTATCCACTACAGCGGAGATGCCTTTCTAACCACCATCTGACTTTTGAGATGAAAACGCAAGCTGATGTAGATACTCCTGTGGTGGCCATGGTGGTGGTGGGCCTGGGGGATGGTGCTGGCTTCCTGTATGGGGAATCAACGTGTCTGCTACCCTTGGAGACAGACAGAGGCCCTGTGCTACTTTTTTATGGACAGACATTGGGCAAGAGCGATCGAGGTCTTGCTGGTGCTGTTTCCTGCTCATTTCCCATTATTGTATCTGGGATAGCAGCCTCCCTATGCCTCAGAGAGATTTCTACTATACATATATTTTTTAAAGTGGAGAAAAGCCAGTGGTCTGAAGCCAGCGATCTCCAAGTGTATACCGAGATTAAGCAGCAACAGAGGAGGAATGGGAAGTGCTTGCTCTTGGCAGGAGATTCTTAGAACGTGAGAGTATCAGGAGGTACATGAGAAATCCATCTTATTTCACTAAGAGAGTCATCATGCTGGCTCATCTAGAACACCCAGCAAGTGGGGACCATGGTTTCCAGTCACACTTGTAGAATGTGCAAGACTCAAAATTAGGAGAATAATTGAATTTCGCCAACCTTAACCATTTTCCCTGCTTTGTTTTTCACTGAGTGAGACAGCTCACAAAGATTTCATTCTCAAATAAAGAAAAGCAGTTCAGGGGAGTAAAGTCTTCCGCCTAATGGCATAGAACCTTTAAGAAAATGGATTTTGTCTTTTGACGTCTTGTTGAGTGGAAGGTTGTAATGAGACATGAGCATAAATAAAAATCATAAATACAAGCTAAGAATTAAGGCACAATGAAGCCATTAGATCTATGTGGCACTCCCATCAGCCTGTACCTGAAATCTGACTACGCTGAGAAGAGTCCATGGTAGCCCTTCAACAGTGCATAAAAACCCAAGATCATGGCAGAAACTCAGTGTCTGGAGTGCTAATAAACACTACTAGTGAATTATTTGCTTAGAAAATATTATATTTCTGGTTCATGCTAGTTTATACACCTTTGCCAAAGCAATCTGTCTTAGAATTATTTAAGTGGCATAAATATATGCCCCTCTCTCCCTTCCCATAGAATCATAGAATCTCAGGATTTAAAGGGGTCATTTGGTTCAACTTCTGACTCAGAGCAAAAAGATCCCTTCTCCAGCGTCCAGTCCAGCTGGCCTCTGCTTGGCCACATTCAGTAGCAAGCTAGTGTCTAAACGTGTAACTAGTGGAAAGGAACGCACAAAAGCTTGGGAAAGGGAAGCACGAAGATGCACTCTAAAGGTTTGACTTGCTGAGTTGGGCTCTGGTGAATAACGAAAAAGAACAGTCCCACTTCAAGTCTACACAGTGGGCAGCACTCGGGAGGATTGTCCCCTCCCAGATGCTGTTTACCTATCAAATAAGAAGCCATGGTTGCGGGGGAGTCTCAGCTGTGTTCAGTGCAAATACAGTGGTGTGGGCAAAACAAACCACAGGATTGCAGAGGAGGGCGCCAACGAACAGCATGGTGGCCGCACATTTCTGAGTAAAATGTCCCAGTGATGGAAGTCCCTGAGGGGTTAAAAGAGGACATATCAGCCGGGCATGGTGGCTCACACCTGTAATCCTAGCACTTTGGGAGGCCAAGGTGGGTGGATCACCTAAGGTCAGGAGTTCAAGACCAGCCTGGCCATCATGGTGAAACCCCATCTTTATTTAAAAAAAAAAAAGGGGCGTATCAGCCCGCTTTGTCCACTCCCCGTAAAGGCGTAATTGTGACAGGGTTAAAGTAGATTCACTTTTCAAGGAAGGAGCTGTGACCTTCCTTTATGTATTGTTATATCGGTCAAGATCAAGATAAATCCAGGCAATCCTGTTGTTAAAGTGGAATATTTGATTAACTTAAACATCTTAGTAAGCTTCAGTCACAAGTGTGACCCAACAGTCTTACTCTTGGGGATCACAGAGTAGCCTGCCAAAGACCTAGCTAGGAGTTTTGTTTATCTCGCAGGGTGTAGCTAAAGCAGATAGTAAGAACTGACAACCAGACCGGGAGTGGTGGCTCACCCCTGTAATCCTAGCACTTTGGGAGGCCGAGGTGGGTGGATCACCTGAGGTCAGAAGTTCAAGACCAGCCTGGCCATCATGGTGAAACCCCATCTTAAAAAAAAAAAAAAGAAAAGAAAAGAAAAGAAAAAGAACTGACAACCAGAGAGTACTCAGGTCTTTGAACCTCTTGAACACTGGAAAAAATTTTTAAAGATTTTTTAGTTAATTTCTCCCTCATCACTCTAAGTTATATCTGAATGTTTAGCAGTACCTCAAGGAGGAGTATAGCAATGTTTCTGGATTTTAGTGACACCCAATTCAGATTCCTGACATGGCCCCATTATGAGAATCCATGAATTTCACATTTTTCTCTTTATTTTGTGCCAAGTACTAGCACAAATACAAGTAAAAATTACTTCTGCTTTCAGAGACTGTGGAGAAGATAGAAATAAAGAGAGGAAAAACAATTTTTTCTTCTTTTATTAAAAAAACATATGCTCACAATCAGATTAGAAGCATATTCGCCGTAATTCTCTGTGTTCCTTCAGATACACTGAATGGTTTCATGTATTAACTGCTTTTATTTAACTTTTAAAAGAAAACATACTTGGGTTTAAAATGTGGCTTTGCTGTTTACTAGCTGTAACTCTGAACAAAGGAACGTCTCCGAATCTGTAAAATGGAGTTAATAATGTCAGCTCTGAAGAGCTACAAGGCTCTGAAGCGCATGAAGCATCTAGGATTGTATTGGATACAAGTAGTTGTTCAATAAGTGGTAACTGTTATTAATCGCTTGCTTTATGTTTTAATAGTTCTGAGACATCCAGTTTCAAGAACAAAGCATTTGGACACTGTTTTAAATAACTTTCAGTCATAAAAATATGCCCATACAGAATTTTCCGAGTGTTTCTTATATTTGCCACTTTCCATTTTTAAGTCTTGTAAACATACAAAGGGACGCAGTTAACAGATGTTATAAAACCTGTAACGCGTGGGAACCAACCATCCAAGTTCAAGGATTAGAACATCACCAGTAGCATTGCATCTTTTTTGAGAGTTCTTAATATTAAGATAATATTAAGATAATATTAAGATAATTATCAACACTTACAATTGTCATGTATTTTACTGCTAAATTCTTATTTTCATTTATAATAGCAGACGATGGTTTTCATACAGTATTTGTGAGGATGCTAAAAGAAGTACCAGGAAGGGTGGTACACCTGGGTATTGAGGTGGAGGAGGTAAGAGGAGGAAGGTTGTTGCTTTTCTACAAGGCCCACACTTCAGTGCATCCTGGCTGCCATGTGGTGTGAGTTCAGTCCGACCCACTGCCTCTGTGGGAGCCATTTTTGCTCTATGGTTTCATAAAACATAATGAAATTGCATTTTATTAGCACTTTGTAAATTTAAGTACACCAGGGAAAATTGCCTTATTAAGCATTAGTGAGTTACCTGAAAAACACAATGTTAGAAACTAATATTTTTACAGAAGACTGACATTAATGGTTGGTTGTAATTCCCTTGAGAGCTTAATAATCTTTGATGAATAAAAAAATTCTCTTCTGAAGAGGAAACAAGAACGCATTTTAGAAAGTAAACAGTAGTTAACGGAGGACTCCTCTTTCCCTGTGTGGTAACCCAAAATGGCCATCATAAATCACCAGTTAATGTCTGTGTAAGTATGTGTCACAGGAGAGAGTTCTAGATAATGACAGAGATGTGCTATGTTCAAGGAAAATAGGTTTCCTGGCAATGGTACACCATGCAAGCTTTTTATACAAGACTTGCAAATGTTGAACTAAAAAGCATCAAGTAAAAAGAAAATGTTCAAGTAAAACTCATAGACGTTGGAAAGGAGGCTTATATCTTATTTAATTTTGATGTTAATGAATGCAGGGAAGGTTTTGAGTAAAAGTAATGTGTGTGTTAAAACCCAATATACACCAATATTTGATACTTTCAGTAAAATTTTTGTGTTCACTTTTTAGTTACATATTGTCACCAATTATCATTTTTTGCATTTATATGCCCTCCCGACTCCCTCCAAGCTTTCCTGAAAGGGTTGTTTGTTTGTTTAAGATTCCAAGATACTCAGAAATAGCCACTGAAATGATTCTTAATTGTTGAAAGCACAAAAGGGTGACTATAGGCAATAGTAAGTGTACATTTTAAAATAACTTAAAGAGTGTAATTAAGAGTGTGATTGGCCGGGCACGGTGGCTCACGTCTGTAATCCCAGCACTTTTGGAGGCTGAGGCAGGCGTATGACAAGGTCAGGAGATCGAGACCATCCTGGCTAACACAGTGAAAATCCATCTCTACTAAAAGTACAAAAAATTAGCTGGGCGTGGTGGTGCGTGCCTGTAATCCCAGCTACTCTGGAGGCTGAGGCAGGAGAATCGCTTGAACTCAGGAGGCGGAGGTTGTGGTGAGCCGAGATCGCACCACTGCACTCCAGCCTGGCAGCAGAACAAGATTCCATCTCAAAAAAAAAAAAAAAAAAAAAGTATAATTGTATTGTTTCTAACTCACAGGAGGGGATGAATATCCCATTCTTCATGATGTGCTTATTTCACATTCTATGCCTGTATCAAAACATCTCATGTACCTCATAAATACACATACCTATGATTTACCCACAAAAATAAAAAAAAATTAAAAATGATCCCGAAGGAATAGCCTAGGGTCAGTAGAAGCAATCGCAGCGCTGCGTTCTGCGTCGTCCCGCAGATGATCAATAGTGCCACCTGAGCAGTCATGAAATCAGATGTGCAAATTGTGGTTTTGGGAACGCGCTGATGAAAAGCAAACCTCTGAGATCAGCGTGCACTGACGGGGGCGCTATTTCTGTTTTTTATCACAAGCATTCATCATTTTATTGCTTTGATAAGAAGATGTACTTATAGATGGAGATGGTGTCTAAAAAAAAAAAAAGCCCTCAGCAGTGGCTAGAGAAATCTTTTTGGTTTCAGTTTTTCTTAGAAATCCCTTCAAGGGCTGCCTCTCCGGGCTCTCCCTCAGCTCTTCTGCACACACACACACACACACACACACACACACACACACACAAACACACGCACACTGGTGGGCCTTTCGTCTGGCTTGGGCTGCCTGAGGGCTGCTGGGGCAGCCTTGATGTCCTAAAGGGTGTGTGAAATTGAAGACAAACATTTTTACTAGGAGTTTACAGCCATAACAAAGTAAACTGTAGGCCCTCCAGGTGTCCTTGATGGGCAGGAACAAAGGCCCGTGGTGAAGCAAAAGAGCCCTGGAGTTTGAATGAGAAGGAGCTGCCTTTGAGTCCCCGCTCCAAGTTCATGGGCTGGGTAAACTTGGGTAATCACTTTCTCTCTCCGTTTCATCATGAGGCAAATGGAGAAGCCAGACTGGGTTATGGCTCAAAGTCTTTCTCCAGCTCTAGGAACCTATGATCCCGGTGTTTGCTTTAATACCCTTTATATTTTATTGGTTATTTTCCCACAATTAAGAAAAAAAATGATGTTTTAACTGCTTAGAAACCAAAAGGTTAAATCACATTTCAAACGAGTCATAAAATTTGGGTGATTTTCTTCTCCTTATTTTTAGCAATTAAAAGCTACCTTTATAAACAAAATAAGACAAAAGCTCCTTTAGATTTTCCCTTTTGAAGAAACCAAGAGATGATGGTGGCATATCGGTTCTCCTTCACCACAAGGGAAGTCTTATTCGTTTATTTGCGTATTACTCTCAGATATAATTTGCTTTTCAAATATTTATTAGAAAGTGCTCACACACCATAGAGGTTTCATACATGAATTGTTACTTACTATGGAATGTTGTATCATGCATTTCAGTTTACAAGCCATATTTACATGCAGGATCATCCTGCCTTACCTTATCCTAGTCCTACCCTGTTAGGAAGGCAAGCAAGGTACTAATCACGACATTGATCGGTGGGGAAACCGAGGCTCAGAGAGGTTGGAGCTGGGTCACGGCTGCACAAAAGCTGACAGAGCTGGAACCCGAACATAGGCATCTCCTAGAGCTGGGTCCCAAGTGACTGTTAGTGTGATTAAACAAAACTCACTTAATCCAAGGCCACTGTATACAGCACATGAAATTTCACCTGTATTAAGAGGTTTATTTCATTTCTAGTGTGAAGCTTAGATTCCTTGCACCTATAACATAGTTTAAGAACTGGCCACAGTTCAAGTTGAAAGCATGGTATATCAGTTCAAAGGTTGGGAATGCCCTTTGATGTAGACCGTAGAACATAAGAAATAACTCACAGAAAAAGCTAAAGAAGAAAAGGGAATAAAGTCCATTTCCTTAGAACGTCAGAACCATTGCCTTCTAATTGAAGAATGTGGATGTCGGGTGCAGGGGGAATGAACTGGTATGTTAGAGCTTGCACACCTGTCTTAGAACGTGGCTTTTCCTCTTCCTGACTCTTGCACCTTTGGTGATACATCCCTTGGAGCCTCTGTTTAGTCCTAGGCTAAAATGTAAATATTTAACTTGCAAGGTTGTGTACAAGCATCAGAGACAATTATGTAAGGTGCTTGTCATGTAGCCTGACAAAGTCAGCACTTCATAAGCAGGGGCTATGGTTCATAGGAATCATCTCCTTTCAAACTGTTGTCACATCTATTTTCTGATGTATTGTACTAGTTAATGTAAGAAAGCTAATGTAAGTATGGCGGAGGTCTATCGGTAGGAGGCCTGTTGAACTTAGATAATCTAGGAGATCCCTTGCAACTCGGAGTCCTTATTCTAATCTCTATTTTCCAATTTGCTACATCTGTTAGAGACCCTGATTGTGGTGGTGAAACAGATACTACCGACTTTATGCATGTGATCTATTATCCAAATATGTGTGTTACAAACAACCTTCCAAAATAGAACCTGTACATATACAGAAAGGAAAAAGCTAGTTTTTACTAAAAACAGTACTGGAAAGGGATGCCCACAAATAGCAACAGTAATGATAGCAATAATAGCAACAATCATTTTTAAAGCACCTACTCTATTTTAGGCACTGTATGCCACATTGTAGAAACTTGACTGCATCCTCAGGACACACAAGAGCACGGCCAGGTGATGATTCCCGGGGCTGGGCGGGACACAACATGGTCATGCCTGTGCAGGCAAAGTACCCATAAGAGACTGAAAAACTTTTCTAAGCAGCAAGAATGGCATGTAAAATATGTTGTGATTGGATCGAAGGACCACCATCTATCTTTTATTAATCCTAGGTGACTTTGGACAAGTCATTATCTTTTTGGGCCTCAGTTTCCTCAACTATAAAAAAAAATAGCTGGAATCATCTTTCAAGCCCAGCTTCCTATGGCCCTGTTGTGGTATTTAGTTGTTTTTACAACTTGCCTGAACCAGTTGGGTTCTTTTAAGTGTATACATACAATCCTATGGGTATATACAATCTGTTTAATTCTTTTCTTTTTCTTTCTTTCTTTTTTTTTTCTCCTTTCTTTCTTAAAACAACTTTATTTTGGCCAAGAATAAGCTAGAACATCACACATTTGCATGAATAGTCAAATTGACTCACAAGTATGTTTTCTAAGTTTCAATTTTTAAACTTTACTTCTAGAATTAACCCCATCAATCTCCTTTTGATGTTTAAATAGTATTGGAAAATCAGGCTTTATACTGAGAAGTGGTGCTAGTAACTGCATTAATTCCTATTCACCAACATTGTAGTTTTCACAGATTTCACAGTGACCAGACCCCTAGGCACGAGAGTAAAGTGAACGTCAGAGATCCAATTACTGTACTGTGTAGTTAAAATGTCCAGATGAGATTTTTGAACTCTCAACTCAATCCTTTTCCTTCTTCTTAAATGACTCCTAAGGAGAGTAGCATATTAAGAAAAAATCCAGATATTAGATTGATATGAGAAAGGAAGAAAAACAGCACCAGGCAACAGGGGTAAAAATGTCTCTATAAATGTGACAAGCATAAAAGAAAGTGAAGGAAAGTTAAAAATTACCATAGGGCAGGCAGGACGCCTGCTAAAGAGCCTTCTGCTGCCAGTCACAGCTGGAAAGGAAAATGAAAGCGATGCAAACAACTGTCCTGGGAGCATGAAATCATCCTTTTGTCTTTTTTTTCTTATGAACAATTACAGTATGCAGAAATTAGGGGGGATCTCAAAGTATTGGGATGAAAATTTCAGCAGGTTCTGCATATAAATAGCAGAGGCATGGAAGCGTGCCTCTTTGAAAACAAGATGTGTTTGGGAGCTCCCCTGCACTGAAGAAAGTGGTAATTAATGCACAGTGAATGACTTTGAATGAAGGATGAATGGGGGACGTAACAACGGGTAGTTTTTTTCTTTTCCTTTTTCTTCTCTTCTTTTTTCCCCCTTTTCCCTTTTTCTTTCTGTTCTTCTTCTTCTTCCTCTTTTTTTTTTTTTTTTTTTTTTTTTTTTTTTTTTTAAGGCTAAAGCATTGAAGAAAGAAAGCTGTTAAAAGATGGCTACTGTGAGGCTACCACTTCAATGTCTGTCTGCTGCGGCTTTCCTCACGAGGCTGTGGTGGGAGTTTGTTTTGTGTTGCTCTCCAATCACAATGGAGTTAATTTGCACCAATTTCATTTTTGTGCGTGCTCCTCAATGTTTTCCCTTTCTGCTGGATTTTTTTTTTTTAATATTATTTTGGCAGGGCTTGGTACTTTGATGATCCTTTTGAGCAAATGGTTTGCCCAAAGTTCAGATGGTGCTAGCTCCGTCTTCTTTTTCATTTACAACATCAAGAGGATTACAGAGAATAACTTTGTTGCCCAACATCAAGGATATATCTTCAGGCTACTAGAAAGGTAGTTCTCAGAAAGTGTGTCTTCTAATAGTTTAGAACCTCCACAGGCTTCAGATAAAACAAGTATTAAATACAGAAAGCTCACAAGGATACCAAGGAAGGTTAAACTCACGCAACCTCCTTCATCTCAAACACCTGAAATATATCTTTTTTTTTTTTTTTTTTTTTTTGACTGTCGAAGTGTGATCATGGTGAAGACAGCAGTAAGATCTTATATAACAGTATAACAGAAGACAGAAAAAGACAGAGAAGGGGTCACATGGAGATGCACACACATATTAGTGAGAGAATATAAAAACAATCTTGTCCAGAGGCAAGTGAATTACAATGGGCCCAAAACTAAATATATGTAAGTCGGAAAAAAAGATGCTACAGACTAAGAGCTCACAGTGCGATTTTTTTTCTCTCAGTTAAGCCAAATAAGATAAACCTAGATTTGGTTTTCAGGAAATTTGAGGCATTTTCATAATTGTAACGATTGTGAATGTGCTAAGGAATTCCCAAACAGCACAGACACTCGCACATCTCTGGGTTCCAGTTAGCACTTCAGCTGTGGCTGGACATTCCAGTGTGGATGACCCACTGGCTCCTTCTAAACCGGTCATTTCCTCGGCCTTTTTCCCTTGAACTAGCTCCTCTGATCTATTCACAAATTCTGTGAACAGTTCTAAGAATCCATAGGAGGAACTGGCATCACAGCTGTGGTACCTAAACACTGCGTCAGTGACATGCAATTGTGTTATTTATTACAGAGTCCATTTTATTGACTGCAGAACTAAATATGATTTCAATCTGACACCTTTATATGGCTTCTCATACAGATAAATTCAAACCCAGAACAATTTATTGGTACAATTATGAGCACAGAAGCATTCAGAGATGGCTTAAAAATTGCTACACATTCCAAATGTTGCTAAAAACCTGTCTAAACACGTTTTTTTTTTTGTTTGTTTTGTTTTTGTTTTTTTCTGATTTGTTATATTGCCTAAAATTCCACAATGGAAAATAAATTCCTCTTTATTTTGGGTCCTCAAAGTCCCATGTTAAAGCAACAGTCTCACTCGGGACTTTGTATCAGTTGGAGATACAGAAGTTTCTGGGAGAGAGAAAGATGTTGGAAAATAAGGTGCGAAGGGGCCAAAGAAATGCTGGACCCTCACTTGGCACCTGGTCCCCATTTCATCTTCCTTCTGTGGTCCCATTGTCGCTCCCTCAAAACAACCAGTTATCATTCCTATCATCAAGATTTTCATCTCTCTAAACAGGGTCTTGGGACTCTTTATCAGCCTACTCAAGTTCACCCCCACGCTGCCACAAAAATAATTCAGGGCACAGCTTGGTTGAGGCCACTACTCCGCTTAAGAATGTTTTGGGGTCTCTTACGTCTTCCAAAGACGTGTACATCTAGCGGGGCACCTGAGGACCTCTGTGATCTGACTGTAATCTGCCGTTCTCGTCTCCGCTTATGTTTCTTCCATGCGATGCTCTCTGTGGTTCAACCACAGAGTTGTTACTAGAGTATTTGATTGTCTAGCATGATCATGACTGATCCCTTCACACCCTTGCTCATGCTGTTTTCATCACCAAGTGCCCTCTCCCCTCTCCTAACCTCCTAACCACCCAATAAGTGCATGACAACTAACTTCTAATGTAAACATCGTTTAAAAGATGTTGCCCTGCTTTGGTGAGGTATGGGGAAGTGTGCAATTTCTTGCACTGTGCAGGGAATGGAGATTGCTGGAGACCTTGCAGGGCAGAGCTTGGTCATTTCCATCAAATGTCTGATAATTTGACCCACCGTGTAATACAATTACACGTCTAGGATGTTCTTCCTAAAGACATGGAAATAAATATTTGGCAAGAAGGATATCATTGTATAAAATAGCAAAAAATTTGCAACAACTTTCATGCCTCCAGATGAAAGCTTAGTTTTATGATTAATACAACCAGAAACGACATCATCTTTAGCCTTTAAAAGTACTTTACAAACTGATGTATAATAATACAATATTCATGATAAATTATTGATGACAGAAAAATTTTGACATATTGTAGATAATAGGATAATTCAGTATGTCTATTTATCTATGAAGAAATCTGGAAAGAAATGTGGGTGATAGCTTTTTTTTTTTTTATTATTTTTTCCTATTTGTAAAAGTGAACATGGCTATCCAACCATGAAAAGACATGGAGGAACCTTAAATAAATACTGCTAAGTGAAAGAAGTCAGTAGGAAAAGGCTATGTATGGGAGATTCCGACTATACAACATTCTGGAAAAAGCACAACTATGGAGACAGTAAAAAGGTCAGTGGTTGCCAGAAGTCCAGGGAAAGAGATGGAAGGATGAATAGTGGAGTACATTGAAGCTGTTCTCTATTATACTGTAATGATGGGCACATGACACTATGCATTTGCCAAAACTCATAAAACTATACAACACAGAGAAACTCTAATGTAAACTATGGACTTTGATTAATAATGATGTATCAAGATTGGTTCATCCGTTGTAACAAACGTCTTCCACTAATGTGAGCTGTTATTAACAGGGAAACACCAGGGAGACAAGAGGGAGGCAGGGGCTGTGTAGGAGCCCTCTGCTATCTGCTCAATTTTCTATAAACCTAAAACTGCTCTTAAAAAATAAAGGCTATTAATTTAACAAAGATGAACATGGTATTCTTTTACAAGAAGAAGAAAAGTATTCTAAAGTAATTTCAGACATTCCTTCAGAGTTCACTTTAAGTGTATACTCCTTCACTGAATTTTCCTCCTTTTTCAAACCATGTGCTCTCTCTGTAGCTGATGAAACGTGGCACCTATAGCCCAGGCACAGCTCACCTCTCAGTGTTCAGCATGTCGCTCCTCGTGAGGGCAGGATCTGTGCCAGGTCCTTGTCCCCTTAAGCCCAGAGCAACGTCTGCCACAGTGAAGGCCAGCAGGAAACACTCAGGCAAAGGTGCAGACGTATACACACGAACACACAGAAAAAGGCAGGAATTTTTTAAAGTGTGTATAACAAACCATATATGCAATGAATGGTAGATAGGTTGACTTCTTAAGTTTTGGAAATACTAATTTAGCCTTGAAAAGAGCTGTTAATACTAATCTATTTGTACAAGATTCATAATAATTTAGGCCATTTGAGAAAAAAATCAGTATCCATGTAATTGATCTTCTCTTCTATATCTTTACTAGGTGATATCAGTTAAAAATGTCAGCACTTTAAAGCCTGGATAATCTGTGATATCTCACCAAATATACACTTCCTTTTTTTATTATTAGCATGATCTTGCTGTAGCTGTCATTAAGTTTTTTTTTTTTCATTTTCCCCTGATATATACAACTTAATGCTTTCAACATGCGTAAAGTAATAAAAAATCATTTAACCTTTTAGAATTATTCGAAATGTCGCAACTAAAGAGATTTAAAAGTCTCACCTTTATTCTTCTTTTACTTTTTGGATTCCATCAGCATTATATAAATACTCCTTGACCCACCCATACCACTTCCAGAAGTTACACACAAAGAATATGAGTTTTATAGATGGGAGTAGCAGTGAGAAGCACTATGCAAGAGATAACTTTCTGTTGTGCTTTTTAAAAAGGAATATATAACATATGCCATGGTCCTTAATGCATTTCCTTTCAAGAAGAAATGATATATTATTGAATGCATTATTTCTTTGGTTCCTTCTATCATAATTAGTGTATATACTCTTAAACACAAGGTATATAGTGTTAGCTGTAAAGATGGTGCAGTATTTTGGAGTCTTTTCATTATTTTGCTTCTGGTATCACTTTAAGTCTCTGGTGTCTTACCTCTACTGAGACCTGGCATTTCTTTGTGTTGGAGAGGCAATTTAATCCATTTTTACTGCCTGCAAACAGACTTTCAAACAAAATCTCAAACTCTTTGAATGTGCCCCAAGGATTCCACCAAACCTATAATCCTCTACTCTCTTCTGGGGCTGTGAAGGGTGGCGACAGGAATAGAGCTGGCACCAACTAGGGAGCCTCATTAGTGTTTGCGATTTTGATTTTTGTTACCATTCTGCTCTGTGGCCTTTTAAAAGCTGGAGCAATAAGTACCCTCACATCTCTCTGCACCCCTCCCTCTAGCTCCACCGAATCCAAGCCACCTGGAATGATCTGGAGAAGCCTCTCCAGACCGTGGAGGAAGCCCACCAGGTGTGCTTTTTCTCACAGAGTTGCTGGGGGATGGGGGCGGGGGGGGAGGGGTGTACTTTTTCTTACGGCAGAGGGGTGGTGCTGAGTTTAAATAGCCAAATGTTCAGCATCTGGTTGTTGACAACTTGAGTGGGCAGCAGTAAGCCCTCAGAGTTCTAGATGGCTGTGACTACTTCCAGACACAGAGAGGTGAGACAGGTGAGCTTCGCCAAACAGGCAGAGGTTGGCTGAAGATAACCTAGAAAGCAGAGATTAGAGAAAAAAAAATTATCCTGACATTTTTTCCTCTGCGGAAATTTTACTTAATGATTGGGAAGACAGTGCATTCTAACGTCAGTCTTTTGAAAAGAATGAGATGGGCGGAGTGGATGAACCCCCAGGCAAACAACGTGTAACAGGTGACTGCCATGTGACAGGTGGGTGATCTCCTTTAAGCATTACAACCATTCAGGCATTATTATTTTCATTTTACAGATGAAGAAATTGAGGTTCAGAAAGATTAAGTAGCTTCAACAGCCTTTGTTCCAACCAAGCTTGTCTGAGTCCAAAATGCCTGCTCTTAGCTGTGGCACAGCTGACTTTGAGCATGAGCTTGCAAGGACTTACTGTGGTAAGCTCTAAGCTCTAAGATAAGATCTTGTAACCCTCCCCTTCTCTGTTGAATTTATGATTAACTGTTAGTTTTAAATGTAGGTAAAGTTTTTAAAGTGTCTAAAATGTAAATATTTATGGGTACACCTTAATCCCTTGAGTTTGTGGGAAAAGTCTTTGAAATATGTGTATGAATTTATGCATTAAGAGATGTATCTTGGGACAAACATGTCTTCATGTATGAAAAACAGCGTAACAAAAACATTGCTCAAATAAATCTTTACAGCCCAACTGAATCTTCTAGTAGAAGCATAATCTCCGATTCATTAACGCTTAGGCTTAGTTGGCTAAGACTGATGTTTTTATCATTGGATCTCCAGCACAACATGTGAATCCAAAATATCAGGACGGCAGAAGTCATGAAAAGGAAGGGGACCTTAATGTCATGGAAAGAGCGGAGCAGAGATTTCACATCAGCACATCTTGCTGTGAATCCTGCTGAGTACATAACCAGTAATTAATTTCCCTGAGCATCACTCAGGTGTATGAAGGTGAGAATACAGTGACACATTTTACCTGTACTTTTTACTTATTTTTGTTTCCCAGTGGAGGGACCATTTGGGTAAATCTATGGACTGGTATAACTACATGTTTTTCACAATCAAGAATTGGACACTTAGGAGTTTTGGCAGATATAATAATGTTGGGCTGAACCACACTTCACTTTTTATGTGTCAACTTCTGTATCTGTAAAATAAGAGATAGATATGTTATAGTGATACTGTAAGGGTTAAAAGACAAAAGTATAAAAAAATTGCTTCACTCTCATTCATGATTCAAATCAGAGGAGCTCATCTGTGCATCCTTAGCGATTCAGGTGAATGGAAGTACTAATTGCAGATCCCAATCTTTTGAAAAGAATGACACTGGAGTTATGTAAACAGTAGCACAACCATGAAATAGGCTGTCTACTTAGTCATAAGCCCAAGCCATTTACATACATACTTATAAAGAACTCATATTAGCCTATTTCAATTTCTTTCCTCAAATTTTAAGCCCTTTTACATCGGCCACTGAGTTTGTGTGAATTTTTCACATATATTACAGGTGTACACATAGGATTTTTTAGGGAAGACACATGCTATTGTAGTTTTTCAGAACCCCATATCTCATATATAGGAATAATAACCCTAATGTTCAATGAGTGCTTGCTATATGTCAAGCATTATCTTAACCACTGTCATGGACTGCCTCAATTAATCCTCGACCCTGTTTTCCAGATGGGCAGCTCAGCTGAGACACGGAGACAAGGGAACGTGTCTAGCTTTGCTGCCTAAGGTCATAGGATGAGAAAGTGGTGGAGCTGAGGTGTGAACCAGCAAACTGTAAACCTAAGCCTACATTTTTAGCTGCTTTGCTCTATAGCCTCCCAGGAAACTTCCGTGAATAAAAGTACATAAATGAATTAATGGATATAGTTGTTTGTATCCAGGACAAGAAACCATTTCTTTAAAAAAAAAAACAACTCTCTTTTTTATTCTTAAAAATTTTAAAAATATATATTCTAATTTATTTATTTATTGTTATACTTTAAGTTCTGGGATCCATGTGCAGAACATGCAGGCTTGTTACATGGGTATACACGTGCCATTGTGGTTTGCTGCACCCATCAATCCATCGTCTACATTAGTATTTCTCCTAATGCTTTCCCTCTCTGCATCTATGGAGATAATCATGTGGTTTTTGCCATTGGTTCTGTTTATGTAATGGATTACATTTATTGACTTGAGTATGTTGAACCAGCCTTGAATCCCAAAGATGAAGCCGACTTGATTGTGGCAGATAAGCTTTTTGATGTGCTGCTAGATTCAGTTTGCCAGTATTTTATTGAGGATTTTCACATCAATGTTCCTCAGGGATATTGGCCTGAAATTTTCTTTTTTCATTGTGTCTCTGCCAGATTTTGGTATAAGGATGATGCTGGCCTTAGAGTGAGGGAGGAGTCCCTCTTTTTCTATTGTTTGAAATAGTTTCAGAAAGAATGGTACCAGCTCCTCTTTGTACCTCTGGTAGAATTTGGCTGTGAATCTGTCCTAGATTTTCTTTGGTTGGTAGGTTATGAATTACTGCCTCAATTTCAGAACTTGTTATTGAATTCAGGTATTGAACTTCTTCCTGATTTAGTCTTGGGAGGGTATATGTTTCCAGGAATTTATCAATTTCTTCTAGATTTTCTGGTTTATTTGCATAGAGGTGAATATAGTATTCTCTGATGGTAGTTTATTTCTGTGGGAACAGTGGTGATATCCCCTTGATTATTTTCTCCCCTTTATTATTTTTTACTGTGTCTAATTGATTCTTTTCTCTTTTCTTCTTTATTAGACTGCCTAGCAGTCTATTATTTTGTTAATCTTTTCAAAAAACCAGATCCTGGATTCATTGATTTTTTGAAGCGTTTTTCATGTCTCTGTCTCCTTCAGTTCTGCTCTGATCTTAGTTATTTCTTGTCTTCTGCTAGCTTTTGAATTGGCTTGCTCTTGCTTCTCTAGTTATTTTAATCGTGATGTTAGTGTGTATATTTTAGATCTTTCCCACTTTCTAATGTGGGCATTTAGTGGCATAAATTTCCCTCTAAACACTGCTCTAGCTTGTGTCCCAGAGATTCTGGTACGTTGTGTCTTCGTTCTCAGTTGTTTCAAACAACTTGTTTATTTCTGCCTTCATTTCGTTATGTATCCAGCAGTCATTCCGGAGCAGGTTGTTCAGTTTCTATGTAGTTGTGCAGTTTTGAGTGAGTTTCTTAATCCTGAGTTCTAATTTGATTGCACTGTGATCTGAGAGACGGTTACGATTTCCATTCTTTGGCATTTGCTGAGGAGTGTTTTACTTCCAAATATGTCATCAATTTTAGAATAAGTTTAATGTGATGTTGGAAATAATGTATATTCTGATGATTTACGGTGGAGAATTCTGTAGATGTCTATTACGTCCCACTTGGTCCAGAGCTGAGTTCAAATCTTGACTATCTTTATTAATTTTCTGTCTTGTTAATTTAATACTGACGGTGGGGTGTTAAAGTCTCCCACTGTTATTGTGTGGGAGTCTAAGACTTTTTGTAGGTCTATAAGAACTTGCTTTATGAATCTTGGTGCTCTTGCATTGGGTGCAAATATATTTAGGAGAATTAGCTGTTCTTGTTGCATTGATCCCTTTACCATTATGTAATGCCCTTCTTTGTCTTTTTTTTTTTTTTATCTTTGTTGGTTTAAAGTTTGTTATATCAGAGACTAGGATTGCAACTTCTGCTTTTTTTTCTCTTTCTTTCCATTTGCTTGGTAAATATTCCTCCATCTCTTTATTTTGAGCCTGTGTGTGTGTGTCTTTGTATGTGAGATGGGTATCCTGAAGACAGCAAACCAATAGGTCTTTACTCTTTTTGCAATTTGCCAGTCTGTGTCTTTTAATTGGGGCATTTAACCTGTTTACATTTAAAGTTAGTATTGTTATGTGTGAATTTGATCCTGCAATTATAATGCTAGCTGGTTATTTTGCCCATTAGTTGATGCAGTTTCTTCCTAGCATTGATGGTCTTTACAATTTGGTAAATTTTTGCAGTGGCTGGTACCAGTTTTTCCTTTCCATATTTAGAGCTTCCTCTAAGACATCTTGTAAGGCAGGCCTGGTGGTGACAAAGTCTCTCAGCATTTGCTTGTCTGTAAAGGATTTTATTTCTCCTTCACATATGAAATTCTTTTTTTTTTTTTTTTTTTTTTTTTTTTTTTTTTTTTTTTTTTTTTGAGACGGAGTTTCACTCTTGTTACCCAGGCTGGAGTGCAATGGTGCGATCTCGGCTCACCGCAACCTCCGCCTTCCGGGTTCAGGCGATTCTCCTGCCTCAGCCTCCTGAGTAGCTGGGATTACAGGCACCCGCCACCATGCCCAGCTAATTTTTTGTATTTTTAGTAGAGACGGGGTTTCACCATGTTGACCAGGATGGTCTCGATCTCTTGACCTCGTGATCCACCCGCCTCGGCCTCCCAAAGTGCTGGGATTACAGGCTTGAGCCACCGTGCCCGGCCTGGATATGAAATTCTTGCTTGAAAATTCTTTCCCTTAAGAATGTTGAATATTGGCCCCCATTCTCTTCTGGCTTGTAGGGTTTCTACAGAAAGATCTGCTGTGGGTCTGATGGGCTTCCCTTTGCGGGTAAACTGACCTTTCTTTCTGGCTGCACTTAATATTATTTCCTTCATTTCAACCTTGGTGAATCTGACAATTGTACGTCTTTGGGTTGCTTTTCTTGAGGAGTTTCTTTTTGGTGTTTTGTGTATTTCCTGAATTTGAATGTTGGTCACTCTTACTAGGTTGAAAACTTCTCCTGGATAATATTCTGAAGAATGTTTTCTGACTTGGTTCCATTCTCCCGGTCACTTTCAGGTACACCAATCAAACGTAGGTTTGGTCTTTTCACATAGTCCCATATTTCTTGGAGGCTTTGTTCATTTCCTTTCATTCTTTTTTCTCTAATCTTGTCTTCATGCTTTATTTCATTAAGTTTATCTTCAGTCTCTGACATCCTTTCTTCCACTTGATCGATTCAGCTGTTGATACTTGTGTATGCTTCATGCAGTTCTTGTGCTGTGTTTTTCAGCTCCATCAGGTCATTTTTGTTCTTCTCTAAACTGGTTATTCTAGTTAGCAATTCCTCTAACCTTTTTTCAAGGTTCTTAGCTTCCTTGCATTGGATTAGAACATGCTTTCTTATCTTGGACAGGTTTGTTATTATACACATTCTGACTCCTACTTCTACCAATTTGTCAAACACATTCTCCATCCAGTTTTGTTCCCTTGCTGGCGAGGAGTTGTGATCCTTTGAAGGAGAAGAAGCATTCTGCATTTTAGAATTTTCAAGCCTTTTGCACTGGTTTTTCCTTATCCTAGTGGATTTATCTACCTTTGGTTTTTGATGCTGGTGACCTCCAGATGGGTTTTTGTGTGGCTGTCCTTTTTGTTAATGTTGATGCTATTCCTTTCTGTTTGTTAGTTTTCCTTCTAACAGGCCCCTCTGCTGCAGGTCTGCTGGAGTCTGCTGGAGGTCCACTCCAGACCCTGTTTGTCTGGGTATCACCAGCAGAGGCTGCAGAACAGCAAAGATTTCTGCCTGTTCCTCCTTCTGGAAGTTTTGTCCCAGAGGGGCACCTGCCAGGTGCAGCCAGAGCTCTTCTGTATGAGGCGTCTCCCAGTCAGGGGGCACAGGGATCAGGGACCCACTTGAGGAGGCAGTCTGTCCCTTAGCAGAGCTCAAGCACTGTGCTGGGATATCTGCTCCTCTCTTCAGAGCCAGCAGGCAGGATTGTTTAAGTCTGCTGAAGCTGTACCCACAGCTGCCCCTTTCCCCCAGGTTCTCTGTCCCAGGGAGATGGGGGATTTATCTATAAGGCGCTGATGGGGCTGCTGTTTTCTTTCAGAGATGCCCTGTCCAGAGAGGAGGAATCTAGAGAGAGGCAGTCTGACGATAGCAGCTTTGCCAAGCTGCGGTGAGCACCACCCAATTTGAACTTCCCAGTGGCTTTGTTTGCATAGCCAGGGTTAAAAACACCCACTCAGGTGTCAGTAATAGTGGACACCCCGCCCCTCACCAAGCTGGAGCAACCCAGGTTGATCTCAGACTGCTGTGCTGGCAGTGAGAATTTCAAGCCAGTGGATCTAAGCTTGCTGGGCTCCGTGGGGGTGGGATCCGCTGAGCTAGACCACTTGGCTCCCTGGCTTCAGCCCCCTTTCCAGGGGAGTGAACGGTTCTGTCTTGCTGGCATTCCAGGCGCCACTGGGGTGTGAAAAACAAACTCGTGTAGCTAGCTCAATATCTGCCCAAATGGCTGCCCAGCTTTGTGTTGAAACCCAGGATCCTGGTGGTTTAGGCACCTTAGAGAATCTTATGGTCTGCGGGTTGCAAAGAATGTAGGAAAAGTGTAGTATCTTGGGGGAAAAGTGTAGTATCTTGGTTGAGTAGCACCGTCCCTCACGGCAGTCCCTCATGGCTTCCTTTGGCTGAGGAGGGAGTTCCCCACCCCCTTGCCCTTCCTGGGTGAGGTGACGTCCCGCCCTGCTTCAGCCTGCTCTCCATGGGATGCACCCACTGTCTAACCAGCCCCAGTGAGATGAGCCAGGTCCCTCAGTCAGAAATGCAGAAATCACCTGAAATCTGCGCTGATCTTGCTGGGAACTGCAGATGGTCACTGTTCCTATTTGGCCATCTTGCCAGGCACTTATTTATCTATTTTTTATTCTTTTCTCCTTTTGAGGAGGCATTTCTCTTTCAGGGAGGCAGGAATGTGACAGGACAACAGATGCCAAGCTCAGGAGTTCAGCAAAAGCCTCCACTGCCCACCAATAACGGAGAGCCAAATTGTGTCCCAAACTGAGACATTTCTGATCTGCCCCTCTGCTCTGCTTCTGTGTCATTACTGATTCTCAGGAGAATAAGCCAGAGGCTGAAGACGGAATTATGAGATCTTGTCTCCAGTGACATTATGTAGTCCCTCTGAAATCACAAAGAGTATAATTATTGTCACATTGATAAACCTTTTATCAACAATTTCCCCTCTAGACACAGAACATGTTACCCCCTTTTGATAAGAATTTTTTGAAAAAGCTTTAGTTCCCCAAAATTTCCACAAAAGACTCAACATTTGGGATTCCCGTTGCCCCTATAATTCTTGATTGCCCATTGTTTCTCTTAATGTATGGGTGTTAATATCCTGTCATAGTTTATGTTAATACTAAAGGACAAGAAATAAATCATACTTGTGTCATTATTGGAACAAAACAATTTAAAAGGTCAGTGGTCAGTGCATAAGACAATTTTTAAAAAATATAGGTGACAGCATGAGCAGGTGATTGTCGTTTCCCTACTAAATTATTTTGGAATATTTAGTCCATTCAACAAGAAAAGTTAGACAGGCAGTTTCAGGCCAGGTTACAAGTGGAAAGACATTTGTCAGGGCTGTTTTCACTGGCAATACACTTTAATGAGATGGCATTGAGAGAAGATAGTGAAAAGAACAAAGTCAGGTTTGTTGTGAGGCCTTCAGTAACCCAAGAAGCCACACTGCTCGGGGGCACAGGCTGTGGAAAGGGTAATTACAGGGAGCTCCAGTCACACATACACCCCACAGAGAAACAACTGGCCATTGATGGTCCACACCGGTGGAGGGGCACGGACGCCTGGAAGACGCAGAATGGCAGATACCTCAGGAATTACTTCTGATTGCCTTTCAAGGCATTATATTTGTTCCAGCACTAGGAAAAAACAAACATGAAAGCAAATAGGGGCGAGAGCAAGGAAAATACAGCAAGATTTCCCAAGCGAGAATTCTGAAACACAAAGAAAGAGGTGGGTGGGCTCTCTTTCAATTTTGTTGAATTAATGCAAGCCACAGGATGTTTTGATTTGGTGTAGATGTTCCTATTGGGAATATTGGAAGGTCTGTGAGTTTAAGGAAGAAGTTCTGTCAACCACAAAAATCTGGTAAAAAGATGTCCATGGACATGCATGAAGCATCCCTGGAGTGAGGGACGACTCCCAAATCTGCTCAAACGTTTACAGTACAAACTTTACAGCTTAAGCCAGTGCCTACAAGGTCATGGGGATTACAGACTCCACCACCATTGTCACTGATAGACTTTTCATTTCTTCCTGGAGACCCTGGGAAGGATGCAGTAAACTCAAAAGTCATATTGCATTACCGAAGAGATTAAGATGAAACACTGGGAGTTCAGGAGCTAAAAGATAGGCAAGCAGGGTGAAGTGACCATCTTTCAGGTGGATGCCATTAGCATGCTTGATTCAAAGGAAGAGAGAATAGAGGAAAAATGGAAGAGGTGCTTTCAACAGCGCTGGGGCTGGAGTCATTTAATGGCAACTGCTATGAAGGGAAAGCCTCCTTCTATAAAAAGCCACTGAGCAGGAAAACTTAGAAGTTGCTCTAGTGGCAAGAAGACTCTAGAAACAGGGTAAAGTTGCAAAACTTATTAGGGCTTAAACAGAGATAATGAAGAATAATTTTGATGAGCACAATCATACATGATTGATTTTTTTAAACAAAATCCTGTGATCTTGATTACACACTCTGGTATATAAACCACTTCCCTTTTTAGAAAGCTTAACCTCTCTGAATAAATTCAGCTCATGTTTCAAATTAAGTTATAATGCCAGATTGAATTCAAATTAAACATAAAATAAATTTGTGTTCTGGTACTCAAGGAATGTCACATGTTTTATTATTATTTCTTCAATGTGCTTGGTATAGTCTTTCACCTTACAGGTGATAAATAAATATATTGACTCTCTTGATGCAATTGGTGCTGGTATTTCTTCTTCTCAATAACCAATTCTTGATACCACAGATTCCACCACTGACCTGATTTGATAGGGACCTCCTACTTTGCTACACTCTCTGGACATTTTGCATCTGTTAATTTAGTCAATTTTACTTAGAATTGTATTATACCTTTTATGCCTTCCTTCTCCCCATTTCTTGGTTTTCTGGTGATTGTCTCTCAGTTCTTCTTGTACCACTCTGACTACCCTCCTTTGTATTTCGTTTGCAGTTCTTCCTCCTTCCCTCCCAAAACCTTTAAATATTTCTATATTTTTTGGTGGTCCATGTGTTCTGATGAATCCCACATCCAAATATCCAACCCAGAGTGGTGTTCTGAGCTCAAGAAGCGTATATCCAATAACCTATGAGAAATCTGCAACTGAGTGTTCCGGCGATAATTCAAATTCAAGTACGTAAGTGTCCCCTGCCAAACTTCTTCTATTTTTTCCTGATGGAAGACCCAACTTTTACCCAGTTGCCCAAGGCTGGAATTTATCAGTCACCTTAGACATGGCCCTCCTCATCCCCGTGATGGTCAATCTCTAGCCCCTCTGTATGTCCCCGGCATATCATGACTTCCGCCAAAGTCCAGCCTATCTTCATGTCTCTCCGAAACCATAGCAGTCGCGCCTTTTTGTTTAGCTAAGCCTCTAATCTTCTGGCTCCAACCTAGCCTCAATTCTGCCCTCAAATTGACTTAACTAAAACAATATCTGAAGCTTGATCAGCAGAAAGGGCAGACTGCATTGCTAAGAGGAGGACCCTAAGTCACCACATGAGCCTCAGATCAGGTGGCTGTATGGGCTTGTGAGCCAGTGTTCCCCCAGCCCCTGCTTTTCTTTTCTTTTCTTTTTTTTTTTCCATTTCGATCAGTTTGAATTCTGTTTTTTGTCACTTGCAACCAAATGAGAATTAACTAACCAGCATTGTACATAAGGAATAAAAATCAAACTTTCTCTCCCTTGCAGTCCAACCTGGTTTCCTTCCTTTCACTCCCTACTTCAGCCACCCTAGCCCAGGATACCCTCATGCCTTTACAATTCAGATCTCTCCCCTCATTCAAAATCTTACTCCTTCTTTAAATCTCCTCTGTAAATTCTTCTTTGACTCTTTGAGGCTGAAATCGGCATTGTTAAGATGTCCTGTGCTCAGTAGGATCACTTACAAAGTAATCTCAATCAATGGATGGGACCATCCATGGAATGAACTGATAAATGCCATCAGCAGCACTTGAGTGAAAAGCATGGCCTGGATGAATTCAGGAGAAACTTTTTTAGTTGTCAGGAGACCCTTTGAGCTTTTAGAATCTTGGTGCTTGCTTTCAAGGTGGTGATGAATAGAACAGTATTTTCAAGTGAGAAGACTCTTGATAAATATCCTATCAGGTCAAATAAAAGGAAATCACAGTGTGTCTATGACTAGGAAACCATGAGAGGTTGGGTGGGAGTAAGAGGTTCCTCCCTTACATAGTAAAGTTCAGTGAACAAGTGGCTTTTTAGGATATGTCCATAGAGTAAATGTATATGCAAAATACACCACTAAATTTTCCTAAACAATTAGTAGTATCTCTCTTCATTTTCTGCTTTGTCCAAATCATTAGTTGTATCCATTTATTTGATTTCTACACTGGTAGTTTTAAGAAAAAATGTCATTTTAAAATGTAGTATGAAAAATATCTTTTACATTCAGAGAACACATCTCTTTGATTTTCTGCTGGATTCATGTATTTGCAATCTTCCTTATAGGAAAAGGCAGGATAGAAGGCAGAAGCTTAGATTAGGCACTTAGTGGGCCTGAGCCTTGGCATGTATTATTTAATTTAATCACCACAAGATTATTATTATTATTATTATTATTATGGTATAGGTGGCTGTTGGTTGAGGGCAACCTCATTTCTTTATAAGAATGCCCATCGATGATAGCCTGGACAGGGAAAATGTGGCACATATACACCATGGAATACTGTGCAGCCATAAAAAACGATGAGTTCGTGTCCTTTGTAGGGACATGGATGAACCTGGAAACCATCATTCTCAGCAAACTGACACAAGAACAGAAAATCAAACACCACATGTTCTCACTCATAGGCGGGTGTTGAACAATGAGAACACATGGACACAGGGAGGGGAGCATCACACACTGGGGTCTGTTGAGTGGAAATAGGGGAGGGACAGCGGTGGGGGAGGGATAGCATGGGGAGAAGTGCCAGATATAGGTGATGGGGAGAAAGGCAGCAAATCACACTGCCATGTATGTACTTATGCAACAATCTTGCATGTTCTTCACATGTACTCCAAAACCTAAAACACAATTATATATATATATATATATATATATATATATATATATATATATATATATATAAAAGAATGACCCCCGGATGGATCGGGTCTTGTTGAGTTTCACAATCTGAGGAGAGAGGAGCATGGTGCTAAGAACTTCATCCAAGGGTGGAATGATGGGTTTAAATTCTAGCTCCATCTTTACCAGCTGGGTGACTGTGGGTAAGTGGCTTAACCACTTTGAACACTGGTTTCATCATCTGTAAGATGAGGGTATGAATAGAACTCACATCATGGAGTTACTGTGATGATGAAATGAATTTATATGCATATTCAATGTGTTTAGTAAAGAGCATTACACTTGGTAAGTGCGACAATGTTGGTTAACAAACTAAATGAAATGTTCCCCAAAAGTCGTATCTCCTCTTTGCAGTAAAATAGCAAGGCAACCCTCTCAGTCCAACCAGGTTTTAAATCCAAGATTTCCAGTCAATCTAATAAATATCATCAAACCCATCAAATCATCTGAGTGTTGGACTCTCTTTGAAGGCCCTACGAGGAGAACCAGCATAAATTGAGGCCACTGGGGAGACTAAGAGTACCAGTCGGGCCAGGCGTGGTGGCTCATGCTTGTAATCCAAGCACTTTGGAGGCCAAGATGGGTGGATCACCTGAGGTCGGGAGTTCAAGACCAGCCTGACCAACACGGTGAAACCCCGTCTTAAAAACAAAGAATACCGGTCATTGGTGCTGCTTCTTTTATTCTGTATAAATTTAGAAAAGGAAGACCTAAATATCCTTTTGGAAAGAGAGATGTTGAGAAGGAAAAAAATGTCCTCCAAAGTTATTTTAATGATGTATCCTCTGCATGTGTACTTTGAGGATGTTGGATTGAGGCTGCTGTAGCCATTTCCAAACTTACCAAGAAAGAGTTTGATGTTCAACTAGTAATGTCTTCCATGGGCACAAGAAGGGCAGTGGAAGGAAGTGTGCCTCTGACAGACCTGCGCCCACATCTTACAAGAGGGACACAGAGACCTAGATGGAGTGATTTGGTCTGTATCACATACTGGGTTAGGTCAAGAGTCTAAACCCGGGACAAGTGGTGGAACGCATGCGTGTTGGGGGTGGTGAGTGGGGGTTGACTTGGAGATCATCTGTAAATTTCATCAACCATTTTCCCAAAGTTAAAACTTTTTTTATAGGCTAGGCTTTATGAAAAAGCTTATACCTTAACCTAGGGCTGACATACTTAGGTATCCTCAAACTAATAAAAAACAAACAACATAATTTAGATTCACCCAATAGGATTGTCTGGGATGACAGATAACGTATCCAGAGTTTCACCCCTGGAAGCCTCAGTGACAAGCATGGCAATGACTCAACCCAAAGGCAAAGACAGGTATGAAGAATGACGAGCAAGAAATGCTGGCCGAAATCTTGGCAATGAGGAAAGCCACGCATTACTGCAAACTCACCATAGAACTACAAAAAACGAACTGGTCATGCAGGTTTCAGTACCTGGGTGATCCTTTGGTTACTATAGATGCCCTGCAAACATTGAGAAGTTGGATCAAGACACAATTACGAATTCATCTCCCCCTGGTGGATCTCAAACAGTTTTGGAAATGAATGGAAAGGTTTATGCCAATATTTAAATATTAACAATGCTGTTACCTGATAATTATGTGTCATTCTGTCTGCAAGAATTAAAGAAGACTTTCTGCTTGAATTGCTGAAATGCCACCACTTTTCAAAGGACATCAAGTATAAATAAGTTCTATTACTTACAACAAGATGCAGGCTTTGTTTAGCTACAAAGAAGCACTGTGAAATTCTAATTTCAGTCAAGGAGTTTACCGAAGAAGACAGAGTAGATATATATATTTTAAGTTGTTGTTAACCAGCTTTTTACTGGCTATCATGACATGAGAAAAAGCTTTTGATAATAATTGAGTGGTCTTGTGTTTTGGGCTTCTATGGGGTTGCTGCAGATGACAGTAAATAGACACATTTGGTAAGAATGGGTACAAGAAGGGGAATAGACAAAGGATATTTGCCACAGCCCAGAAAGACAAGTGTGCTGGTTGACTTCAGGGGTCCTTATGGTTCCCTATGTGTGTTCTTGGGAATTCACGGGTTAATCAGAATATCTTTAAGAGTAATACATTCTCAAGTAGAAAGCACAGATCTTTTGGGTCAAAAAAGGAGGGTTTATGTCCTGGTTCTGGGGTCCTTAGCTGAGTAACCCTGGACAAGTCATTCTCAGCCTCTCTACTGAAACTTAGTTTGCTCATCTTTGAAGAAAGCTATCACAGTCTATTTCATCAGATTGTTTTGAGATCCAAATAAGAAACATATATGTCAAAATGCACAGCACCATCAGGTATATGGACATGTTTTGTAAAAATAAGTTGAATGTGAATTCCAATGCTTTGCTTTTATTTTGAATTCGATGTCTTCCTTTTTTTTTTTTTTTTTTTTTTTTTTTTTTTTTTTTTTTTGAGATGAAGTTTTGCTGTTGTTGCCCAGGCTGGAGAGTGCAGTGGCACGATCTCAGCTCACTGCAACCTCCACCTCCTGGATTCAAATAATTCTCCTGCCTCAGCCTCTTGAGTAGCTGGGATTACAGGCAAGTGCCCCTATGCCCAGCAAATTTTTGTATCTTTAGTAGAGACGGGGTTTCACCATGTTGGTCAGGCTGGTTTCGAACTCCTGACCTTATGATTCGCCCACCTTGGCCTCCCAGAGTGCTGGGATTACAGGCGTGAGCCACCGCGCCCAGCCAACGCCTTCTAATAAGTACTTTGTGTTGCTCTACGCTTGTGTGCTTTCCTGCTTGTGAAATATTGTCATTGAAGTAAAGAGCAGGTTTCACTTGGTAGATGACTTTGTTCTGGAATGTTAATGGTCGCCTCAAATTTAACTGATTTATGAGTTCAGAATGTGATACATCAAATAATATAAAATATCTCTGTGCATAAATAGTCAAATGGCAAATTATTTTACTTTAAAAATGATAATGAGAGACTAATGGACCTATGTAGAAAACATTTCAAATGTCTAATCCCAGGTCCTTTAACACTGGATACATGTTTTTCTTCATTGCATTTAAAATGTTTTTCATTGTATAAATAATTTTTATGGAAAAGCAAAATAACACACCAGTAAAGTTAAGTAAAAAATAAAAGTCCCACCAGGTGTGGTGTCTCACGCCTGTAATCCCAGCACTTTGGGAGGCCAAAGTGGGTGGATAACTTAAGCTCTGGAGTTTGAGACCGGCCTGAGCAACATGACAAAACTCTGTCTTTACAAAAAAGAAATCAGCAGGGCATAGTGGTGCATGCCTGTAGTCCCAGCTGCTCAGGAGGCTGAGGCAGGGGGATCACTGGGAGGTTGAGGCTGCAGTGAGCAGTGATTGTGCCACTGCACTCCAGCCTGGGCAAAAGAGACCCTGTCTCTTAAAAAGAAAAAAAAGAAGAAGAAGTATTTATTGTCTACCTCCCAGCAGTCTCACTCATTAAAAGTAAATACTGTTGGTTATGTTTATTATTCCAAAGTTTTTTCTATGTATGTGCAAACAAATAGATTAGATAGGTATTTTACAACACAATATGAAATTATACTGATGACTTGCTTTTACTCACATAGTAACATACCGTGGGCATTTACATTTACCTTCTCAATAATGACTATGTGTAAGTGACTAGAAATGACTACAAGAGACCCCATTTGAAACCAGCTTCCATTATGACATATGTAATAAGCTTTATAGATTTAAAAAATAGGGGCAGCTATCTAAGAAAGAGGAGGAGTGAGCATAAAGCTGGCCAGCGGGAGAATAGGTTGAGCTGACCAGGCCACTGTGTAAGGTCCGGGCAGAAAAAGGAAATCTATACCCAGATTGCAAGGCAGACCTCTTGACCCATGTGGAAATAAGTAAAGAAAGAGGAAGGGAAAAAAGAAGGCTGAATGTTTTCTATTAGAGCTGCTGTATGTCCCATACAGGATTGGGCCCTCTCACACTGCAGTGAATGCAATTCTCATCACAATGCTGATAGGCAGCTACTATTGCCCTTAATTTACAAATAAACGGAGGGCTTAGGCCAGTCACTAAGGAGACACCTAGTAAGTGTCAGGGTTGGGATGTAAGCCCTGTCTCTAAATCCAAAGCCCCAGCTCCTTCTTTGGTATCTGGGATCAAAGTGAACGACATATGTAGGGTACATATTTCAATGCTTTACAAATGACTTGCTCGGGAAAATCTAGTCTTTCTTCCCCAATCTATAAATATATTTCGAAATGCCTGCGTATCTAGAATTAGACACATACGGCAGAAAGGAAGTTTTTCCTTCATACTTACTACCAAATGCAATACTATATAATAGTGCACCAATCAATCTTATCAGGATTGGAGGACCAGATTTGGTACTGGCTAAGATGTGACATGCTTGAATTTTAAAGAAGAAAAAAGAATCGATTGTGATTTTATTTATTTATTTATAGGATGAGAGGGTCTTTACCCTTTCAACGCGTAGCTATGGACAGAAGAATCTTGGATATCAAGTCTTCCTGTCATAGCAGCTCAATAGGCATTTAAACTTCCAGTGAGTCAGAAATATGAGTTGAAATTCCACTAAAATCTATGGTGAGAAAGTGCTTATGTCAGCTCCTGCTAAGCTCCCACTGAAGCACTTTGCTGATCATAATTAATCAGGGAAGTTTGCTCACTGACATGCTGTACAGGTCAGTCAGGTTCTTGTGCAACCATCTGGGGAGCAGCTCTTGACCCACAGTTATGACAAAGTGATCGACAGTCACTCACCCAGGAGCTTGGTCTGTTTTACTCACGGCTGTATCCCAGAACTGCACAGAGAGCCTGGGATCCAGGAAACTCTACAGGAGTATTTAATGAATGAAGGAGTAAGTGAACTCAAAACCAATACAGAAACTTGAATGCTGGTCTCACATCTGTCACTAATGGCCATCCTGTACACCTTAAATAAATGATCAAAGGAAAGAACAAAATAAAGGAGGTGATCATTTCATTACCTTTTCACTTAGATATGATCTGGAATATTGTGTTTAGATCCAGCTGTCTTTTAAAACAACGCATTTTAATAAGGGTAACTGTCTCTGCTGGTGGGCCTCTAGAACGCTGAAGGGTCCTGAATCTTGTAATTCAGATGGAATGGAAATAAACTGAAATTATCCAGTGTAGATTAAGGCTTGAGGAAAGACAAGAGAGCTTCATTCAAAGAGAGTAGTAGAGTGTCTAGATCAAGAAAATATTAGCCACAAATTGCATTATTTAGATTTTAGACAGTATCTGGGTTATGGTCTTTGCTTTTGGATGCAACTTTAAAATAAATTAGTTCTCTTATTAGACAGTGAAACATTTTCATAGTAAAAGAAACAACAAAATACTGAGAGGCATAAGATAAAATGCAAAAGTATTTTCCTCATCATCCCTATATTTTAATTGCATTCCTCAGAGAAAACTAATATAAATAATTCAATATGTGTACTCCAGGTTTTTTATGCAAATATAACATATGTTGGCATATTTTTAAGCTCACATGGGATCAAGTTTTCATAGTTTGACATTTTTTACTTATGTTACCTTTTCATATTTTCCATATAGATTACACTTCATCTTTACTCGCTATTACGTGATATTCTATGATGTGAATGTGCTATCGTTTGGCTTAATTCTCTTTTGAATATTATAGTATATTAAATGATATCCTCTCTATAAAAATTATTTCCAATTTTTATAATTACAAATGCCATAATAAACATTCTTGATCATTCATTGTATGCTTGTACAAAAATATCCATAGTTTAACTCCCTAAAGCGCAGTCACTAGGTGGGAGGACGCTTCGATCTTGTTCTTCTTAAGCGTCTCCAAACTGCTCTTTTTGACTCCCGTTTCTTCACTTCTTCACCAAATAGATATTTTCAAAATTTTAAATATGTCATGGGTGAAAATATCTCATTCTTTTAATTTGCATTTCTTTTTCCATTTGTGAAATTATTATTCTGTGTGTGTTGACAATTAGTAGTCCTTTTTCCATGAACTTCCCGTTATGTATTAGCTTGTTTTTTTTAGATTATTTATTTTTCCTCTTTGTCTTATTGATCTCTAAGAGTTCTTTGCATACTACAAAAATTAGCCCTTTGTCATAGATGTTACAAATGTTACTTGCTATTTTTCATACAACAGCATCTTTATTTGCTTGATTTAATTTTTTATTATGTTTTAATTTTTGATTTATACTTTTTATTCATTATTACATTGTTGAATTTAGTCTAATTCTTTCCTTTATGATTCTGAGTTTCATGCCATATCTTTGCTATGCCAAAACTACATATTTTTTAATTCCCCATTTAAAAAATATTTTAATGGTATTTTCTGTGTGTAAATATTTGCTCCATCTGGAATTTGTTTTACTTTAAAGAGTGAAGCAGAGATCAAATCTCTCATTCCTGCAAACAGCTAGGAATATACTTCAACATTATTTATTGATTAAATTTTTACTCTGATGACTTGAAGGGCTGGCTATTTTTATTATACACTAAGTTATCAAAGGTATTATGCGCTGCTTCTAGATTTTCTATTCAGTTCTTGTACAGCATGAAATATTTTCATTTCTAGCAGATCTCACACCATCCATTCCTCACTTCCCCCACACTCCCCACCCCTGCCACACACACACTCCTCCACCCTATTCTCTTCCATAACGTTTTCCTGGTTGCTTAGGCATGTTTATTTTTCCAGATGACAACTATATTTTTAAAACAATGGGATTAAATTAAAGTAACACCATCCCTGCATCGAAATCATCAATCATCACTTATGTTTGGTTTTTCTTCCTGTGAAGCAAAAGCAGGCTCTCTGTTTTATTTATTTATGATTTTACTTTAAGTTCTGGGGTACATGTGCAGGACACGCAGGTTTGTTACAAAGGTCTACACGTGTCATGGTGGTTTGCTGCATCCATGTCATCTACATTAGGTATTTCTCCTAATGCTATCCCTCCCCTATTCCCCCCATCCCCTGCTATCCCTCTTCTAGCTCCCCACCCCCGTGACAAAACATGGTGTGTGACATTCCCCTCCCTTTGTCCATGTGTTCTCATTGTTCAACACCCACTTATGAGTGAGAACAAGTGGTGTTCTTCTGTTCTTGTGTCAGTTTGCTGAGAATGATGGTTTCCAGCTTTATCCACGTCCCTGGAAAGGCCATGAACTCATCCTTTTTTACTGCTGCATAGTATTCCATAGCATATGTTCTTCAAGGATCTAGAACTAGAAATACCATTTGAACCCCGCAATCCCATCATTGGGTATATACCCAAAGGATTATAAATCATTCTGTTCTAAAGACACATGCACACGTATTTTTATTGTGGCACTGTTCACAATAGCAAAGACTCAGAATCAAACCAAACGCCCATCAGTGATAGACTGGATGAAGAAAACGTGGCCCACATACGGCAGGTCTCCGTTCTGTGTGAAGCGTATCTCTCCACCTGTGGCGCTGACCCGCCTCCCCATTTGCCCTCACAATTATTCTTCCCTCTCATTCGTCATGAGTTACTTGCTAACGATTGCATCATTTCTCCAGGCATCTCAATACACCTTAACATCATCCACTTAAATTTTAAAAAGCAGAAACGTGTAGCTGTGTTCTCCACTCCTCCTTTTGCCCCATTTCTTTGCTCACCTTTTCAGCAGAAATCCTTAAGAGTGGTTCGTGTTTACTCCTCCCACTCTCTCACTCTCTCTTTGCCCACCTCCGTCAGGCTTTTCACCTCACCACGCCTCAAGTCACTTTTGTCAGGGTCACTGCTGCCCTTCCTCTGACACGTTCACGGTCAGTTCTGCCTTCTCATCCTATTTGAGTCTCCGTATCATTTGACACCGGTGATTATTCTTTCTTTCTTGATGTATTTTCTTCGGAGGCTTTGGGGTCACCACATTCTCCTGCCTTTTCTCCAGCCTCACTGGTCATTCTTGCCATGTCTTCTCTGATGTCTAATCTCTTACATCTAACCTCTAAATAGAAAAGCACTTCAGGCCTCTCATCCTTCCTCTGCTTTTCTCTTCACCTCTTCTCTCGTCTCCTCTCCTTGTCTCTCCTTCCCCTTCTCCTGTGCTCTGCTATTTTCTCCTTTCCCCCAGGTACTAGATCTTATCCGGTCCCATGCCTTTCGATATTCTGTGTCTCCGACTGTGATCTTCCTAAGCGTCATAGTTCTCTTTCCAAAGGTCTACATACAGTCTTTGCTTGGATGTTTGACAGAAACTGCAAACCCAGTATGTCCAAGACAACTCTTGTTTCCTACTCCCAGTTTTCATATTCTGTCCCCCTAACGTTTTCTGTCTTTTTTTTTTTTTTTTTTTGAGATGGAGTTTCACTCTTGTTGCCCAGGCTGGAATGCAGTGACACAATCTCTGCTCACTGCAACTTCTGCCACCCGATTCAAGTCATTCTCCTGCCTCAGCCTCCTGAATAGCTGGGATTACAGACATGTGCCACCACGTCTGGCTAATTTTGTACTTTAGTAGAGATGAGGTTTCACCATGTTGGTCAGCCTGGTCTCGAACTCCTGATCTCAGGTGACCCACCCACCTCGGCCTCCCAAATTGCTGGGATTACAGGTGTAAACCACCGTGCCCAGCCACGCCCCCCCAATCTTAACCAGAGGTGCACATGGCAGCACTATTCTCTCCCCTTTGCTGAGACTAAAACACTGGCCTTGTTTTTGCCTTTCTCTTCCCTTCATACTCTACCTTCAATCCATCAGCAAGATCTGTCAGGGGCACTTCCAAAACACATTGCAAAGCCCTACTGCTCTTCCCCATGTCCCTTGCTACTACTGTAGCTCAAGCCTTCATTTTCTCATTTCTAGGACCCTAACTGGTCTTTCTATTTCCACTACTTCCCCTTATTCCCCTGCAGTTGATTCCTTACAAAGCAAACAGAGTGATCTTCTCAAATCAGACCCCATCACTACCCAGCCCAAAATGCTCTGATGAAGTTCAGCTGCTTACTATGGAGTGTAGAATTTACAAGACCTGACCCTTTGTTGACTGTATGACCATTCCAATCACTAGTCTCTCCAGTGCCCACTCCACTGTGCCATTCTCTTCTCCTGGACACAATGAGCTGTCTCAAGCTCTTTGCTTCTGATAGTCCTTCCGTGGGAGAACACATCTCCCTTTGTCCCGGGGGGCTGTGTCTCTCTCATCTTTAGAGTCTTAGCTCAAACGCTGCCTCTGAAAGAGCCTTCTCCATCTACCTTAGCTTGACCAGCATTCCCCCACACCCATACACCAACAACCCAGTCATTCTGGACCCTCCTGCCCTATGCATTTTTCTTTATGTCGCTTAAATCCTTCTTAAATGATAATGCTTTCGTCTTCTTCCATTAGAAGGTAAACCCATGAGGGAGTGATTTTGTCTGTCATGTGAATGTGTGTGCTGTTACACAGGAGATTTCTGTATCGATACGCAAAACCTGGAATAGCCTGTGATACATAGTAGGCCCATAGTAAGTTGGATGACTTTTGACAGTTTTAGGAAAAAAACACCTATATCATTTGGAACCTACATCATTTAGATTTCATACATTTATTAATTGGGATTACATAGAATTTATTGATTGCTATAAGGAGACATAACACTTCTAGCATATTAAGTCCTGATGAAAAACAGTGAATATCTTTCCAGTTACCCAAATGTTTGTTTTTAAATCAAAGTTCTTACTGCCCTTTTCTGGTGAAAAAAACAAAAAACAAAAAACAAAAACAAAAACAAAAAAAACGCACCTTTTTAAGAGGAATATTTAGTTTGGAGAAGTAAATACACAGAGTTATTATGACATGTATCTCCAAATACAATGTCAAGTGGAAGAAGAAACTAATTTATTCATCATATTCCAAAGATCAGACCTTGATGGGAGATAAAGGAAACAAAATTCTAGTTCAAGAAAAAGTTTCCAAAAGTTAAAATTATGCAACATCAGATTGAGCTTTGTAGTGAAGCAGTGAGCTTTGCATCACTGGAGATGTTCAAGCAGAGACTGTGCAGAGAAGATTCTCGTGTATATGGAAGGTTGAACTAGAAGACATCTAAGGCCTCTCTTAACTTCAAGGGACTGTGATTCATATTACCACTACAAGTCTCTACCAATCTGATGCATCTCAAGAAACTAAATCAACTCAACTGTTCCCCAACCAAAGATACTTGAGAGGTTCTGAAAATGAGTGGTTGCATAGTGAAGTCCAAACTCCGTTCATCCAGCTCTGCCCGGTGAATTATATTTTCTTTCACTAAATACATCTTTGAGACTGGATTCTCCTAGAACCTAACTCTTCTGAAATATTTTGCTTTACTAAGACACCCTGAAATAGAGGGTGCTACAATTCAAAACAACTTGATATTTTCCTTAAGATCACAAAGCTGAACAGCCAACAGGGTTTTCTTGAGATGTTACTTGCTTCTGCAAGTTATTGCTTTCAAATAGGCTTACCAAATCAAATACTATGAGGCTCTATTGAAGAAGTTTTGTCCAAAGTTGTTACTACTGACCTGCAAACCTGGACTTTTTTTTTTCTTCTGCCTCCAAAACCTTGAAACATTCATAGAGAAAAAAAGAGAGAAAAGAAAGTAATAATGATAGTGGCCTTGCTTGCTATTATCGTCATTTGAAAGAAATGGATGATATTGTTTGCCAAAGGCCCAAGGCTGTGGAGCTAAACTGCAATTCTAGGTAGCTCAGCAAGGCTTACCAGAAAGCAGAGAGTGCACGTCTTTGTTCCAGGGTTTTATGGGAAGAAATCATGTCACAGCTTCTGTGGATTCTGCAAAGGCCTCAAGCTATAAAGTGTAAGGTGGTCTGCGGGAGGCGTGCAGGGGTCACTGAATGCTACCAGATGCCTCTTCAAGCTTGTGGATTATACTTAGGAGTTCTCACAAGGTGACTGCCACTCTGACCTTGCCGCTCAAGTCCAGGGCTCTCATGAGCAGGGAAAGAGATTCTGAACCAACCCACACTCATGTGACACTATGTCATTCATTTGTCAGTCCAAAATTCAAAGAAAAGAGACCACCCAATTCTCAAAAAAAAAAAAAAAAAAGTTGTTACACATTTGAGTGCATTACAGCCATATTTTACACAACAAAATCTTCTCTTAGGAAGTAAACAGTGATTTTAGTCACTGTCAGCAGCCTAGAAAATCCGCCAAGCTGGCTTCGGGGAATTTCTAGAAGCTCATTCCGAGCTATGAATGACATTTCCTTACGTGTATACCACAGGCTATGGCTTTTAGGCACAGTCAGGATTATAAAAAATCCTCTTCAAAACTCCCTTATACAGAGAGACAGTTATGTCTGACATGATGAGAAAGACATTCACCTGAGACCCAAGGAGCTTGCCTTTAAGATTTGTTTGATGACTTTTCATTTCAGGAAAAGCAAGGCTAATACAGCATTTCCTAAGCGGGAACGTCTCTTCCAAAGGACATCCGGCCTGTTGGCTCTCCCACTGCAGCGCAAGATCTCCCGGCATTCTGGGGGCTTGAATCCTTTCCCTCTGCTTTCATGTTTTCACCTCTCAACTTCACTTTCTTGACTTCCAAAATGGGGATGACATTCCCCGATTCTACACCTAAGCAGGGCAAGGAAAGGAGCAAATAAAACGTTTTGGGTTGAAAGACCTTAAAGAATTTTAAATCACCTTCTAAATATCGAATGCGATGGTTACCTAGGACCTGAATTTAATTGCAGAACTTTTTATTTTGTTGTTGTTTTGTTTTTTACTTGCATTACTTGTAAATGATGGGAAGAGGAGAGATACGAAGAATAAATGAACTATTCGCCTCTAGCCATCCTTAAAATATGGCTTCTCTGTAGAAAGGAGGATACTATGTGTGATACACAATGAAACTTTCTCGGGTATAGCTTTTAGAAACTAGCCTCACTACTTTGTAGGCATACTCAGATATAATAAATAAATATATCTATATATGCATAAAGTTAGTAATGTTCTCAAAACTTTATTATAAAGACTATAAAATGCATGGGTTGGAAATTACCTTATACAAAATTAAAGATTACCTTTGGGAAAGCCTCAATAGATGATCATCTGATTAAGCACCTCACTGCTTTTAACTGCTCTCACTTGCTGTTTAGAGTATTTTTTCCATCATGATTTTAAATATAAGTTATAGTCACAAGATTTTTTTTTTCTTTTTTCTTGAGACGGTTGTCGCCCAGGCTGAAGTGCAGTCATGTGATCTGGCTCGCTGCAACGTCTGCCTCCTGGGTTCAAGTGATTATTCTTCTGCCTCAGCCTCCCGAGTAGCTAGGACTACAGGTGCACGCCACCACGCCTGGCTAATTTTTGTATTTTTATTAGAGACAGGGTTTCACCATGTTGGTTAGGCTGGTCTCGAACTCCTGACCTCATGATCTGCCCACCTCGGCCTCCCAAAGTGCTGGGATTACAGGTGTGAGCCACCATGCCCGGCCAAGAATTTTTCTTTAATCCGGGGAGGATCTTTAGAAATCATCCAGTCTATCTTTTTGTTTTATAGAAGCACCAAGATTCAGAGATGTTAAGTGACTGGACTAAAGACACACAGCTCACGTGTGTGGAAGAAAGATTAAGACTCGTCTCTTCCTGCTTGCAGCCCATGGCTTTCTCCACCCCATGCTACCTTAGCCCAAGGTAAGAACTATTTAATTGAGGGCTAATGACAAAAGACAATGGAGACATGTTGTATTTCTTCTTTGGATTTCTTCATCTATCACTGCAGCATTTAGGAACTCAGATAATTATACCGTGAGGAGACAAGTGACAGAAGAACAGAGCAACTCTCTAATTCTTCGCCCCCTGTCAGATGCTGGGGATGTGGCAGATTGCTACCTGCAGGCTCCTGGAGGCTGCCAGGGGCCCTGCATAACTCACACAATGCAGTCCAGCATCTCCCTTTGTAAGATGTAAACCTCCGATCTGAGGGCGTTTCAGGAGTGGGATTTCGGACAGGGAAAGCCCTTGGCCTCACATCTTGGGCTCAGAATATGCTTTCCCTGGTTCTTATCAAATTAACTTGAGCCATACACCATGACCTTAGCCAGGGAGAAGAGCCCGACGGGCAACAGTGAGGTCGATCTCGGTTCCTTAAACTCTTCAGGTTTTCTGTTATCTAATTCAGCGTCCCTCTCCATAATGAAGATCAGATTATATCCAGGATTCTGGTTTGCTGAAAAGAGAGGGAGATCATAGGAACGTATCACTTTACAGAGGACAATACCAGCAATTTCTGAATGAATCTGGCAGCTAAGCCTGGCAATTATTTGGAGCAGCACCTGGTGGTTCTTCAGGGATAAACCGAGCTAGAAGGGCTTTAGACAGGGCGAAGCTAGGGTGGCATCCAGTCTTCAGGTGGGAGAGATCATTGAGAGATCCTCACAGCACACTCTCTCATCACCATATTTTTCTAAAATTCCAACATATTGTCATGAAAAGGCAAAAGAAAAGAAAACCACTATATTCACAAAAATGTTAATTTCCTACTTAAAAGCCATTAGAAAGAAACTCTCTTCCCCAGAACAAGAAGACATTAAAACCCTTTGCACACCACCATGTTTGAAACTTTTTTCATAAAGCAGAAAATGTGGGATTAAAAAAAAAAATTATAAAGGAATTCGGGGCCAGTTAGGAGAAAAGGAAATGTGAAATAACAAATTCAAACCAGATGCCTAGAGAAACTGAGTTCACCGTTCTTTTCCCAACGGCACTTCAGTAGAACAAGTGTCTGTGTTGCCTGTGCAGAGCAGAAGTGTGGCCAGTGGAGGGGAAAGAAAGCCGGATTCTGGTTGCATGTTAGGAAGAATTTCCTAATGATTCACTCTGTCAAAAAGTGTAGTGGGTTTCATCGAAAGTCCCCGCGGCTCAAGGTGTTTACAGAGAAGGGAAGGAAACTGAGACGTGAGCTACATGACTTCTCAGTGCCATTGTAGCATTTTCTAAACCCTCTGCTTTGTCACTGAGAAACATTTCTCCATGTCCATGACTTGTAGTTTAAAAGTCATGGATTCTTAGAAACGCATATTTAGCATCTCTCCAAACAGGATAAGGGAAAAATGAACCCAAAAACAATGGCTTTAGAAAAGGATATTTTTATTTTTAAAAAGTCTTGTCCATGCCTTCGTGCTTTCAAGGGAATCTTCTATAATGATTCAAAATTGTGAATAACTTCTGAGCATTCAGTCCCACTGTCACTGGTCGGTCATGGCCTTGAGGTGGGGGGTGCCACCCTCTGCCTGAAAGGCAGCATACTCACATTTTCCTGCAATGGAAATCGTTGATGTAGGCAACCAACCTTCTCGCCACGTTTCCGCAAAGCAGTGTAAATGTTAGTAGGTCACAATGGGACAGACAAAGAGAATTTGACAAGCAATCTGTTTATTCTTCAGATTGTAAAACTGCTTTCAGGTCCACATTAAGGTAATACACACTTGGCCAAGAGAAAGGAATCGTCACTTGGTACAAATAGAATAGGGGTTTTCAGACAATCAGGGGAAGGAAGGCGAGCCACCCCTCCGCCACGCAGGCGGTGAAAGAGGGAGAAGTACTTTATCAAAGGTCAGTGTCACCAATACAAAGCACAAAATTGGTATGGGGAAAAAAATAGAAATAGGCCAAAGATGGGGAAAGAGGCCTTCAACACTTTTCAGCAACACAATATGTAAATGGGAGAAAAAGTAAAGAATAGGAAACTTTCTGATGATTGCAGTACGCTAGGCCGTTGTAAAGATGTCATATGCGATTGCACATACTCAAAAACTTTAAAAACACCCAAAATGTGCTTTTGTCTTAGAACTTCTTTGTCTCTCTCTTTTTCACACTTCTCTCCACATGCTGTTGGAAAGCTTGTCCTCTATCTGCCTGCGTGAATTCCACCTTATTCTTTACCTTGCAGTTCAAATAGCACTTCTACAGAGGGACTTTCTTTGGCCCCCATTTTATTCTTTCCCTGGGTATCTCTTTTCTTCATAAAACGTGCACACTTTGAAATTATATTTGCATTCACACGTTTTCTCCGTGTCCCACTCCGATAAGCTCTTCGGGGCCAGAGGCCCTGTCCCTAGTGTTTTCCCTTCAGTCCTTGGTGTTGGGCACGATGCTTGAAGCAATGTTTTTCCACAAATAAATTAATGTCAGAATAGGATCGGCATGGTAATAAACAAGGCGGGTTCTCAGCATCAGGTGTCCGTGGCGGGTGGCGGGTGGGGCCCACCGCTGCCTCCTGGGCCCAAACAGGTAGGTGCTGTGGAGCCTGATGCTCTAGATTAAGAGCAAATGGTTAAAACAGCAAACTTTCCTGTTGTGAAATGATTTACAAGGATCCAGACAGTCCAATCTTTCTCATTTCTCTACCACTCAGGTTGACCCACATAACTGAGATTGCTTTACCACAGTCTATCACCCTGACCAAATGTTAACGTTGAGAATGACTGAAAGACTTGCAGCTGTTTATGTCTTCTTAACAAGTTGTTTTGCTTGCTGAGAAATCTTCTGTTTATTAAAGTATCCCATAAACAGGCAAATAAGTAAAAGTTTCTGAACATAGAGTTGCATCTTGCTTTTTTTTTTTTTTTTTTTTTTTTTTTTTTCAAGGAAGCAGTTTGAGGGGCCTTCTGTGCAGACAGAAAGCGGCCTGGGATGCGTCTTCTTCCCAGCACCAATCACAATTGAAACTTTACATTTATGGTTGTGATTGTTATCCATATCTATGACACTCAAATAGACTATAATGTGCCTGAAAGGGTGGGAGTATTGTCTGTTTTTGCTGCTATAGTTTCCCAACAGCAAGCCCATAAGAGATTCAATGAACTGATAAATGAATGAATGAATGAGTGAATGAGACTTACATTCTTCCTAAGTTTGGCTTTGTCACCAGCTCTCTGGGTATATTTGAATAAGTCATTTTATCTTGCCAGTGCTCAGTCTCATATTTGAGAAAATGGTGATATCACTCTGACTCCTTCTCAGTCTAGTTTCAGGGATCAAATGACACAAAAATAACCTGAATGTTCTGAAAAGGATAAAATTTCATTAAAATGTAAACTACTATGTAAGGAATTGCTCTTGCTATGGGGGCAGGAGCTATGAGCAGTGAAGCAGAAAGCAGATCTCAGATCAAGTATGACCTGAAAGCAAGTCAGAGCCGGGACAGGAAAGGGGTGGGACCTAAGGGCTACCTTCAGGAATTCAGGATTATTAGAATCACCTATGAGCAAGGTCCATTTGTGGAAGAATGTCCTATGTCACTTAGAGGGGCTAACTTCAGGAATTCAGGATTATTAGAATCACCTGTGAGAAGGTCCATTTGTGGAGGGACGTCCTATGTCACTTAGAGAAAAAAGGAGAGGAAATGCGGACCCCGGAGTTGACACTCCTGGGCAGAGGAAGACCACCTTGGCCTTCACAGAGAGGATGGAAGGGAGAGAAAACGAGCGCTCAGCCCTGATTTCACGGTTCCGGGCGGGCGTGAGATCGTGGTGGATGGTGTTCCGGACGTTATCTAGCCTGACATTGGAAACTAAAGTGTCTTTAATCAGGCGAATAATAAAACTCAAAGAGCAAGGTTACATTTGGAGAAAGTGGTGTCTTAGAGCTGTAGCAATTCAAAAGTAATACTAATAATGAGTACTCTTTGTTGTCTAAAATGTCTTAGTAACCTTACATATGCTCATCCCTAAAATCAACTCTGTAAAGTAGGTTTCCAGTACTCCCTCAGCACTTCTCCTGCACATCTTCGACGCGACTTCCCGCCCTCTCCTTCCTTGTTATTTTTTCTGTAACTGAGTACTCCTTGAAGGTGTACGTCAGTAGGTGACGCTCACCTCTGTGTCCTCCAGCGCCTCGTCCACATTGGTGCTCCGTTAGTGTTTCCGCCGTGGCCGACCAAGCCCCTCAAATCCTGCAGCCCAGCCCTGATTCCGGCTCCCTGCGCCTTGCTTCCATAATTGATGTGACATTTCCTTCACAGTTGAGGGGCTGAAGTTTGGAGATGTGTCCTGAGGGGGTCAATTAGTTCCTTTGAAGCATCTCCCACAAGGTGACCCAGAGGTGGGTCTTTGAGAAATTTAGCAGGAAAAGTGGTTTAGGATTTCCTGGGTAGGTCTAGAAGAATGAAGACGCTGAGGTTTGTCGTTTACACTCTCGAGAAATGACTTCGTGTCTTACACTCAAAACTCATCACAGTTTTCATGTTCTGCAAAGCACTGTTAATTGAAAAGCACGGATAGACTCACTTCTACAGACCATTCAATGCCATATAAAAAGAAAAAAAAATCTGAAGCACAAATGGTGTACTGCCTTTTCTTAAATGTGCTGAAACTCTATTTCTAAACATACCTTTGGCTTATTCTACTCTTTAAAGGGAGCTTTGGGCTTTTCCCTACTTCAGCCTTGAAATATTCTGAGTTGCCTACAGCTGTAAAAAGTGTTAAATCACATCTTATCTCTTAGGAATAATAATAATTTTTTAAAAAATCAACTCTCACGAACACTCTGTGCTGATTAACAAAATCTCCTTCCCCTGTATGGGTCTCCTGCGATGCTCCAGGCTTCCCACTATGTGCCAGGATCATGGCAGAAGCTGGAGCGAAGTCAAGAATGAAGCAAGGCCCTTGCTTCTTTCAGGAAATTTCAAAGTAATGAGAAAGACAGGTCAGTAGGCCTACCCCTGGTGGGACAGCTTCTGTCCCAGATGGTCTTAATAAACCCACTTTAGTTCTTTCTGGGTAACTGAGAGGGCTTACTCAGCCTTTTGTAAATTCATGTTTTAAAGCTAGACAAGTTTGCATCCTTCACTAAAAAGAAAAAACAAATACCACCCAGTACAATTAAAAACAACTAGGTCAACCAGTGAGATTTCCACACATACATGCTTCTCCATTTAATACATTTTTAGGAGAATGCAGAGTGAGCCACAACACCTGCCTGTGGAAAACCCAGCCCTGCAGGCTCCCAGCCCTTCCTTCCCAACAAGGAAAATGATGATTCCGAGTGAGGACCAGAGCCTGTGAGGGAATCCCAAGGGGTTGAAAGTCAAATGATTCACTTCTGGGTCCCTGGTCACTTTTCTCTCCTTAACCCTAAACACCCCTAAACCTCGGCACTGAAGAGGCATCAAAGCATTAAAAAAAAAAGAGAGAGAGTTGGGAAAGATCTAGCTTTGAATTTTGGCTGATCTATGTATGAGTCTCAGGTTTCAGGTAAGTTGTTTCACCTCTGAGCGGGCAAGTGCCTGACACAGCAAATGCTCAGCATGGAGTGATAGTAATAATGCGATTGCAGTAGTGAGTGGTTAGGAGCGGGCCGTGTGTGGTTCCTGGCCAGACTGCTGGGGGTCACATCTCTTTCTGCATTATACGCTCTGTGACCTTGAGCAGGTCATTTCAGCTCTCTGGGTTTCCATTCCATCAGCTGTCAAATGGAAATAAAAATAGGACCTTCCTCATAGGCTGTGAAGATTAAGCATATTCACATAAAGGAAGTGCTAAGAATATTGTGAACTCTGATGACAATGATCGGATAGTCACTGCTGGTGTAAGTCATGATAATGCTGGTGGAGAGTGATGGTTATAATAGTCTGTGCCCAACTTCAGCCCCAGGTCCTCTCTGTTTATATTTAATTAACCTCTGGCTAATTCTATTCAAACTGGAAGAACCTAAATTACATTCATCTTCCCTAACTTAGTAATGACACTAACATCTGCTGAGCATTTTCCATGTGTCAGACATAATTCTAAGAGCACTGGGAGCATGGGCTCACTTAATTCTCACGATAATGTCAGGAGGTAGGTACTCTGATTAGCTCCATTTTACAGAGAGGGCAAATGAGTTAGTAAGTGGCTCACCCAAGAGTCCATGCATGGCCAACTGCCTCCGTTAGCTCACACACTCACACTTAATTGATAAGATAAACCCAGGCAGGCTCATTGCTGAATCTTACTAGGGCTTGATTTCTCCCTGCAAATAGCCAATAGCTATCCAATATTATTTGAGATGCCCGCTCTTCTATACAACCGCAAGGTGCTATTCTAAAAAGCACTTACAAAATGACCAGAGTTTTTAACCACTGAAGATCATGGTATTTTGAGAATTTGGCCTGAGCGTTTCTCTCTGGCCCCTGTGTTGGGATAAGAGGGAGTGCTCCTGTTTGCATAAGCCAAAGGATTGTGAACTATTATCTTACCTTGTTATCTGAGCTGCTGGTGCACAAGGAAGTTCCCTTTGCTAATGGTTGAACTGCTCTTCAGATAAAGGCCTCGCTAGATCTCTGCAGCACTAATTAATCAGCTGTTAAAGCAGTAGTTGATAAAGACAGGCTTACTTAAAGTTCGAATTGCCTGCAATCAGAGATAACCACCAAGTCCCTTTGGGCAGTGAGATATGAAAACAGGAGAACGATCTGTTATCGAAGTGAACATGGCACTCAAATGAAAAATGCAGTTCAAAAAATAGTTATAGCAATGTTCAAGCTGGAAAAAAATAAACAATTATTTCTTTTAACCTGTGTCAGGAAAGTGAAAATGGTGCAAACACACACACACACACACACACAAGACACACACACACAAGGAAGTATCACAACATGATCTACATTGATGCTTCGATGTCAGTCGGGTGAGAACTGGAGCAGGTCTCACAAATGCGGTCACGCGAGAGTGCTTGACATGTGACCATTTCCCTTTGATGGCTCCATATTTGCCTATACTTATTATTTCTAAAAACTAAATTTTTCTCAGAAGCAAAGAACATGATTTAAAAAAAATAGTTTCTAAAGAAGTCACCTGACAAAACAGAGCCTATGGTGGATGAATGGAAATAGATTTACCTGGGAAAAGCCTAGATGAGACCGGGTTGGGGGAAGCATGTAAATCGGTTGATGTTAGCAACACGTTTCCAACAGGCGTAGCGGAAAGAAACAATTCCGCCTTCTGGGAATGAGGTCTAAGGAGGTTCAGGCTGGTAGAAACAAGCAAACAAACAAAATTCCTGTCTTTGAAGTTTAGGTTTCAGAGTATGCAGACATTTCAAAAACTGCATATGGACTCCAACCTGAGCCATAAGAAAAAGAACTTGAAAAATAAATGATAACTTTCTAACGGTTGCCGTTGTTAGCACCAATGCGTACCTTGTCATTTTGGACGGAGTTGGTTTCGTAAACTTAGGATGGAGAAGTGGAAAGATTAGAGGATTTGGAATCTGGTAACCTAATTACAGAATAATAATTATTATAAAAACTAATAATCAATATAAACTTGAATAAATAATCTCTCATCCTCAGTTTCCTCATATATAAAATGGGTGAGTAGAGTGTGGAGGTCACCAAACTGTATTACTTCCAATATCTCTTTCAAGACGAACATCTTCTAATTCTAGATTTTACCATGTATTATTTGTATTCAAATGCTATAAATTTTACTGAGAGTTTTAAGTTACATACCCAAGAGCATCCCAAAAGTTTCAAAGTGCCTGGGTTTCAAGAAGCAGCATGAGCTAAAAATACCCACAGCCATCAGTGTGCAAGGCCTTCCTGATACTCTCTTAGAAATGTTGATCTTTAAAATGCAACGATAATTCATAATAACTAAGAACCCTTTGAGAAAATTCCACTTACTTACATATTTACATAAGGCTGGCACAATGGGAATTAGATATCACTGATTTTCCATGTCAGTGAGCGCGTTTTGCATGCTTGAAATTGCCTTTTGCCTTCTGGATGCTTTTTTCCCATTCCACTTGATATGTGTGTAACATGATCACCACAGTACCCAAGAGCTTTACCAAATAAGACGGAAATCAGTCATTATTATGACTGTAGAGTGTGGGCAGCAGATGAGGTGGGTATGCCTTGGGCGGTGAGCACACGGGCCTGAGAATCGGAGCACCCCCCACGTCCTGGGCAATCACGGGCAGGTCATGCCACCAGCTCTCTGTGAGTCACGGTCCTCTCACATGAACCTTAGATCACCATAACCCAGCCACAGTCACCACATGCTGCTGGCTGTCATTCAGAGGTGGTTCACTTGGTCTACAAAGCCAGGGAAACTAGTGTATACATTCAGGAAGCTATTATTATTCTACAGGATGATTTCTTTGCAACCTAAGAAAGAACCAAACGTGGCGAGTAGTAATGAGAAAGGAAAATAAATATCCCTTGACTAGTTACCAAGAAAGTCGCATTTGAGAAAAACTAAGTGCTGTCGATTATTTCTCTAAGATTGGTTATAGAGAACCTGCCTTTTATTAGATGCCAGGCATCATACTACAGATTTACACACAGTATCTCCTCGAATTCTCAGAGAAACTCTATTGTATAGACTGGGAAAGGAGGTACAGAGAGGCTAAGTTGCTCAAGATCACACAGCTAGTATGTTGCAGTCTGTATTTAAACCCAGGTGGGCCGGCTCGAGGGCCTGTGCTTTTAAGCACTAAACTAAGCAAAGTTTTTGTTTGCTTGTTTGTTTTTGTTTTGAGTCGGAGTTTTGCTCTTGTTGCTCAGGCTGGACTACAACGTTGTGATCTTGGCTCACTGCAACCTCCACCTCCCAGATTCAATCAATTCTCCGGCCTGAGGCTTCCGAGTAGCTGGGATCACAGCACCCAGCACCACGCCCGGCTAATTTTGTATATTTAGCAGAGACAGTTTCACTATGTTTGTGGGCCAGGACGGTCTCAAACTCTTGACCTCAAGTGATCCACCCACCTCAGCCTCCCAAAGTGCTGGGATTACAGGCATGAGCCACCACCACACCTGTAATCAGAGATAACCAGCGAGTCCCTCTTGGCAGTGAGATATGAAAACAGGAGAACGATCTGTTATCAAAGTGAACACGGCCTAAAGGTTGAGAAAAATAAAATATAACACTTTATCCAAGATCCCGTGGCCGGTAAGTGGCAGACCTTACAGCCAAAAGCAGGTCTCCCTCCAGCAGGAGCCTGGCCCTCACCCCAGTCTCACCTCGGCAGTGGCTCCCGCCCTCAGGTGCGTCCTCCTGACGTTAGACGTTTCCTCCCTGCTCAGTGGAGAGGTGAGGGAAGGTTGGCTGGATGGTTAAACCCTATTCATCTTCTATCCAGGGTGAGTCAAGGCTGAGCCTGTGAGTGATATGGCCAGCCAACTCCAGAAGAAAAAAAGGAAAGACAAGAAAGGAGAAGAAAAAAAGTTCCAGGCCAAGAAACTAGAAATAGAAAACTCATTTTGTCAAAGGCCTCCATCATCTCTACCACCCTCTTCTCGCCTCACCCCTTCCCAGACAGTGGCCAGCCAGCACCCAGTGCCATGCCTGGCACGTAGTAGGTGTTCAATATGTGTTTGCCTCCCTCTTTCCCTTCCTCCTTTCCTTTCCTTCCTTTTCCTCTTCCTTCCCTCCTTCCCTCCCTCCCTCCTTCCTTCCTTCCATTCTTCCTTCCTTTATCCCTCCCTCCCTGCTTCCTTCTTTCCTTCCTTCCTTCCTTTATCCTGCCTTCCTTCCCTCCTTCCCTCCCTCCCTCCCTTCCTATCTCCCTCCTTCCTTCCTTCCCTCCCTCCCTCCCTTCCTATTTCTCTCCTTCCTTCTTTCCTTCCTTCCTTCCTTCCCTCCCTCCCTCCCTCCCTCCCTCCCTCCCTCTCTCCTTCCTTCCTTCCTTCCTTCCTTCCTTCCTTCCCCACTGTCACCACAAGGACTGAGTACTGACAGGTAGACTCATCTGGATTTTTAATGTGCCCCTAGTGGTAGTGGAAGGGCAACCTAGGCCAGTTATAATAAATCTTGAGGCTAAGCAACAGCTCCTTCCCTTTTATTCCTGCTGCCCACCTGTTAGGTGGCTAACCCCCACAAAGCACTTGGGATGACTATGCTCTCCTAATCTATTTTTAATTCTCACTCATATTTGCAAGTAGAAGACTCTTCCCCAGATGTCATGCTCAGTTTGGGTGCATTGTGATGCATGGTGGTACTCAAGAAATCCCATGGAGGCTGTTGTGATTGCTGTGAGCAATTGCCATGAGCAATTAGCTGTCTTGCCTGGACCGCTCAAGACTTCCCAGAGACTAGAAAGTAAACCGTTTTCTTCTTAAATTCAATGCACAGATTCCACTCATTCACTAATTAAATACCAAAGAATTCTGCCCTTATAAACTAGAGAGACATCTGCCCTCATAAACTACAGAGACAAGAGCCGTACTTGCCGGGATCAGTTTCCGGGCTGGATCTCTGAGGATTTTCTTTGCATTATTTCTACACTTTTGCTCGTGGCAATGAGTGAAGCCAGATCTTCACACAATGTCCTGAATCAGGTTGATGTCTTCTTGTTCCCAAGCACTAGCTTAAGCACAAGGCTTGAGACCCCTTGGCCTTCCCCACTGCTCCAGTGGGGTGCTGTTCTAGTGAGCCTGGGGTTAAGCGCATGTGTGCATGTGTGCGTATGTATCTGTTTGTGTTCGATACCATATTCACTTGGTTTCTTTTCTTTTCTTTCTTTTTTTTACTTCCATCTAAATGCTGAACTCATAAAGAAAAGAGAAGCAAGGGACATGTTTTATGTCAGGGGAGAGAGGAAAAAAGGACTTAGCAAGATTCTGTTGAGAACAAAAGCCTTTTGTTATCAAGGTTTCTTAATATTAGCAATGACTTCAGAGGATGAGATGAGATAAGGTAAGGAAAGGTAAGATGGAGTGAGATAAGATAAGACTAGGTGGCAACATCAGTAAGTAATACAGTGTTAAGGTACAAAAGGTGAATACACTACAAAAGTTTGAATCTGAAGAGAAACTGTAAAATCAACCTGGGTCCAATGATACTCCAGTTTATGCTACGGAAATTCGATAACTGACTCTACAATCTCCAGAAAGACTTGTTCTTCAGAATGCTGCTTAAGGAAGCAGAGGTTTGGAACCACGGATCTTACTTATGCCATTACAAGGAAGCTGCTTCTATTGGTGAGAAGTGCACCAACTCTCCTTTTGAGGAGTTGCATTAATTCTTTGCAACTCTTTGAGGAGTTGCATCAGTTCTTCCAAATGCTGCATTGCTTTAGTAAATGCTTTCTCCTATTTGGGTCTAAAAGATCAGTGACATGATGCAAAAGTAAAATCAACCACATTCCAAATTAAGATATCCACCTGTCCAGGATTTTGTTAGTGTTGCCCGCCCCATCCTGGTAAAGGAGTATAAATGGCAGGATAAAATGTCTTTTTGAAGCACATTGATATACACAGATCCACCCGCCTCGGCTTCCCAAAGTGCTGGGATTGCAGGCATGAGCCACCACACCTGGCCGACACTTTTTAAATTTATTACAGTGTTGATCTTGGACTCAAAAATAAAAAGCCCCCATTTGAGGAGTGAAAATACTGAGGTTTACAGATAGGCACAACTTCCTGAAGGTTATCTGCTGCAGCATCAGCTGAAACCCAGCTCACACAGGCCAGTGAGGGTTCCTTGAACCACACCACACTGCCCGCTACGTCTTTGGACTGCTGTTGTTAATGGTGAAACCTTCGTCTTTTGAACATGCTACACTACAAAGTGCTGCCCCCACCACTCAGAGCGCAGTCCTCTCTCCTGCACGAAGCACTTTCCAACACAAGGGAACTGGATTTGCGTGGGGTTAGAAGACGGGACTCGGTTGTAGCAACTATTTGCAAGAATTTTCCTGTGGCTACAGCAACAACCTGGGTACTTTGTGAGACTGAGATTGCTTCCAATGTTCCAATTAAGTCTACATACTCAGTGAATAAGGGCCTAGCTATACTTTTAGAAAGAAGCTCACTAAGTACTTTGGTTGTATTAAAAAATACTGAGCGTCCAACTTCATTCTGCAAGGTAGAATATACCCATTTTTAGGAATATTATAGATGTTGAGATTTGGCTCATTGGTTTACCTCAAGGCCTTTGGGTCTGTCTTAAAGTAAAAGAAATCTTCTTGAGGCCTAGTAAAGACTTTCTGGGGCGAAAGGACAGCTTTGAGACAGTTTTCCCCAGCTCTTAGTGGATAACACATAGCAGCAACACAATGTACCCATACTTTATTTTTAATTGGCTTTTCAGTGAGTTCAAGCATGAGAGTTTCTTGCAGGTCTCAAGACCTGACACAAGCAGTGAAACCCCTCATTCATTTCCAGGCAGAACTTTCTTCAAAAAAAAAAAAAAATCTTCAGAGAGTGGGAGGTAGGGTAAGAGAGGAGCAAAGACTGAAGGAAGCCTCCCCAAATGAGGTTCCGTTTTGTGTCTGTGTGTATTTTTTTTCATGCACAAGTTTATCTGAATACAAATTTCCTCTGTTTGCAGCCCTTCATTTTGTGGCCGGATTTTCTTGCCTGGGGTTGGAAGAAGGAAGGGTGTTGGGCAAGTGAGCCGCACTTTTAAATAAAGGGCAGTTCCCCATCTCTTTACAATGTTGGTGATTTTTACATTTCCAAGTCTGGTCTGCTGGTCTTCTTTAGTTTTATGCTTTATTTGGCTTCTTAGTAAGAAAAAAAAAGAAAAAAGGAAAGAAGAAAGAAGGAAGGAAGGAAGGAAGGAAAGAAGGAAGGAAGGAAGGAAGGAAGGAAGGCCAAGGAGGAAGTGAAGGAAAGAAATGGAGGCTGGTTGGCCCCGTTTCCCAATCTGTATTTACCTGTAGAAAACATGAGGGCATGGTGTTTATTTATCAATAGATGACAAATGTATAAAGAGCAGATTTACATGGAAAAGTTCCTTATTCAGTTACACACGGTCAAAAGAAAGCCAGAAGATCACAGGGAGCATGTATTCTGCCCCAGCGCCCTGTACACTGTAAGGTTTTTCAGTCTGATGTTGGCACAGGCACTAACCTAGGACAGAATCCAACCACACACCTAACCATGACAGTACTGGACACTGTTCCTGTGAATCCTTCCTGGTGGTTCCTTCCCAGGCCTCCGACAGCCTCCCCACAGGCATGTCCTGATCAGTATTCTGCTGAATCTGTGAGCCAGAGCCTCTGCAGACACCCAGACTTCTCCTCTCTGGTACTTCATCCTGTGAATTCCAGCCACCGTGGACACCCCAGCCTTTAAGCACTGTTTCCTCAATTCAGGGAATGTACTGGACACCACCTGTATCTCTCTCCCCGCACCATACCCTGGAAACTCTCTCAAGGCAGTAAGACAGGTAGGTTTCTTAGTCTGTTCAGGCTTCCGTAACAAAATACCTTAGACTGGGTAACCTACAAAGAATACACATGCATTGCCTCCAGCTGCGGAGACAGGGAGGTCCAAGATGAAAGCACGGGCAGATCTGGTGTGCAGTGAGGTCACATTCCTCATAGACGGCCCTTTATAGCTTTCCTGTCACATGGTGAAGGGTGAACGAGCGTTTTGCAGTCTCTTTATAAGGGCATTAATCTCATTCATGAGGGCCCCATCCTTATGACCCAATCACCTCCAAAAAGCCCCATGTCTGAATACCACATTGGAGAGCAGGTTTCAGCTCATGAATTCCAAGGGGGACACAAACATTCAGACCACAGCTCTAGGCTTTACACCATTTGTTTTCCACCTCACCAGGATCACTGCCCCTCATTACCTAAAGACAATGTCTCAAAAACTAGGATTTGAAAGTATATTTTATCTGTTTTTTAGTTCTTTCAGGTGGAAGGGTAAGTCTGGTCAGTCTATTGTAGCTAGAAACAGAAATGCAAAGGGAGCTTTGAGGGATCACACTAACTCTAGACAGATCCTGATGCATCCAGATATGGATGAGTCACAGCTTCCTTCTTTCTTCTCTCCTTTACTCTCTTCGTAGACCAAGGAGATTAAAGAGAGAGCTCCATCTCAGTTGGCTGTAACCACTCACATTCTTCTTATGATACTTCATGTGAATCAGGGACTAACATTTACATTGCATTAACTATGTGCCAGGATATGCTCAATGTTTTGTGTTACCCTTAAATCTTTGAAACTATCTTCCATAGCAAATAGATAGATAGATAGATAGATAGATAGATAGATAGATAGAGATATAGATGTAGATACACACACACACACACACACACACACACACACACACACAAAAAAAATTTCAAATGAGAAAACTGAAGCATTGAGAAGATAGGTTAGCTTACCCAAGTTCACACAACTAGTAAGTAGTGGAGTGAAGATTCAAATCAGAACTGACTCCAGGCTGAGCATGATGGCTCACTCCTGTAATCCTAGCACATTGAGAGGCCAAGGCGGGCAGATCATTTGAGGTCAGGAATTCCAGACCAGCCTGGCCAACATGGTCTCTATCAAAAATACAAAAATTAACTGGGTGTGATGGCAGACATCTGTAATCCCAGTTACCCAGGAGGCAGAGGCAGGAGAATCGCTGGAACCCGGGAGGCAAAGGCTGCAGTGAACCAAGATCGTGCCACTGCACTCCAGCCTGGGTGACAGAGTCAGACTCCATCAAATGACTGACTCCAAAATGTGCATCCTTCACACAGTGCAACGCTGCCTTCGGGGATCACATTCTGTCTGCTAAACCTAGCTCCCACAGTGGGTACATTATCTCTGTTTCACATGTTGATCAAATGTTTGGCCTTAGGAGGCCCCTCTGCAATGGAGCCCCGACCTGCATTCACGGCCCACACTCTTTCCAAGTCACTTGACTGCTCCTGGCAGGTTCTGAGGATGCAGAAGTCACCTGCCCTTGGTTTAATATTATACAACCTTGAGGTCTTATTTAAAGCAATTTTTAAAGGTAGTCTTTGTTGTTAAAATTGTAAGGTACATTACAAAAATTGGTGAGAAGACCACATTGCAGAGATTTACTAAGACCAGGAATCTCCTATTCTTTCCTAGACTTATCTGTGAAGATTATTACTATTAGCTTTGATCCTGAGTTCACAAATTCAGACATATGAACAAAAAGGTTTCCCCCAAGCAAACTTGATAAATATCCATTTACATTTGTTTTAATTATGTCTATAGTATTCATATCTATGTATAATATATAGAGTAAAATTATGTGAATAAGTTTTTTGGCTTCATCCATGGATATTCTTTGCTCAAAAACTAAGTACACCAGTAAATTTCCTTATGTCTTTCTGAAGTTAATTTTTATGAAGACGTCAAGCTTTTGGATGTCTTCGAACTATTTTGGAAGCCAGTTTTAAAATTATTGTAATGTATATAGTCTTGCAAAGGCAAAAATTCAATAGAACAGAGGAATATAAAGTGAAAAAGTAAAATGCCCTTTTCTCCTTAACTCTTATCATCATTCTCCAGGGTAACAACTGAAAACAGCTTCTTGTGTGTCCTTTCAGAATTTTTTTTAGATGAAGTCTTGCTCTGCAACCCAGGCTGGAGTGCAGTGGTGTGATTTTGGCTCACTGTGACCTCTACCTCCCGGGTTCAAGTGATTCTCCTGTCTCAGCCTCCTGAGTAGCTGGGATTATAAGTATGTGCCACCACGCCCAGATACTTTTTGTATTTTTAGTAGGGACAACGTTTAATAATGTTGGACAGGCTGGTCTCGAACTCCTGACCTCATGATCCACCCTCCTCAGCCTCCCAAAGTGCTGGGATTACAGGCATGAGCCACCGTGCCCAGCCCCTTTCAGAAATTTTTACGTGTGAGCATGCTTAGAGAAACAAATATAAATATTTCTTAGTCTTACAAAAAGGGATCATACATAAATGTACATCTACAGTCTGTATCTGCCCACCTTCTTTTCACTAAACATGTCTTAGATAGCTTTTTGCCTGAGTTTATGTCATCCATTCCATTTCTTTCGTCACCTGTATAATGTTGTACATCACACACGTATGAAAGGTATCAAAATACCATGTTATATTTAAGCAATCTCGCCAACTGGAGAACATTTAGATTGTGTTCTGTTTTTTGCTGTTATAAGCATTGCAGCAATAAATTCACTTTGTAGATACGTCTTTGTCAACATGCATTCTTAGAAGCACAGATACTGAAAGATGTGTGCATTTAAAATTTTTTAAGATATTTCTAAGTTGCCCTTCTTAAAGACTGTCACAACTCGCTATTCCATCGTAAGTATTTTAGGGTAGAACTCAGTAAACATCTGTTCGCCGCACGTGTGAATGAGCACCCACTTCTCCGTGTGCTTGTCAACAGCTGCCATTGTTGGATCTGAAAATCCTTGTCTGCTACATGAACAGGTGCACTGTTGCTTTCATTTGCACTTTTAAAATTATGAGTAATGTGGAACACGCTTTTTGGGTTTTTGCTTAGTCACTAATGGTTAGCTATTTGTATTTTATTCTTAAAAAAACTATCTGTGCCCTTTTTCCATTTTCTGTAGAGTGTTTTGTCTCTTTCTTATTGATTTGATAAGGTTATACCAAAGACTGAACATTTGTGTCTTCGTCAAATTCATACGTTGAAATCGAATCCCCAATGTGATGCTATTGGAAGTGGCATCTTTGGGAGCAGATTAAGTCTCAAGATTAGAACATTCATGAATAGAATTTGTGCCCTTATAAAAGACACGCCCAAGAGCTCCATGCGCCCCTTCCCACCATGTGGAACACAGAACCAGAAAGTAGACCTTCACCAGATACCAAATCTGCCAGCAACTTGATCTTGAACTTCCAACTTCCAGAACTGTGAAAATTAAATTTCTGTTATTTATAAGCCACCCAGTTTATGGTATTTTGTTATTTCAGTTCAAACTAAGACAAACTGTTTGTATATTTATTACATTGGCCCTTTTTCTGGCATACGTATTGAACAAATTTCTTCTTAATAAGTTGTTACATTTGAACTTTTTCTTTGTCTGTGCATGAATTTATTATTTTCATGTGTCAGAGTTGTCAGCCTTTCCTCTATATTGCTATATATCGGATGTCAAATTTATACTTTACTCGTGGAGTTTGTGTGAAGATATATTTCTTAAGCTGTTCTTAATGTTGCAGAGACTATTCAAATAATATATTAGCTACTTAATTAGCCAAATTAAGAATGGACTTTGCATAATATATTTTCTTTTATCTGAAAGGTTGAGGCTACTAAAGAAAATGGAAGTTCTGCTATTATCATGATGTAAATAGGGAAAGTAAAATACTTTGAGTTAAAAAAGTAACTTGATCAAAGTGAGAGGAACAGGGAGCTAGGTGGGTGGCTGACCTCCAGACACAGGCATTACGGCCATAAAAGTACAATGCGAAAGTAGAAAAGGTTTGTGAAGAGAAGGATTAGAAGAGTAACTGAGGAATAGAAGGAGATAACCCAACAGTGAGAGAGAGAAGGGAGCACTCAAAAACGAGGCCACGTGCAGCAGCTCACCCTGTAATCCCAGAACTTTGGGAGGCCAAGGTGGGAAGATCCCCAACCTGGGCAATGTAGTGAGACCCCATCTATAAAAAATAAAGACAATAATCCCAGCATGATGGTTCACGTCTGTGATCTCAGCTACTAGGGAGGCTAAGGAGGGAGGATTCCTTGAGCCTAGGGGTTTGAGGCTGCAGTGAGCTATGATGGTGCCACTGCACTCCAGCCTGGGCAGCAGAGCAAGACCCTGGGTCTAAAATAATACATAAATAAAAAAGAAAGGTTCAAAGACAGAAGAAGATGTTTAGTGAACCTTGGAAAAGAGTAATAGATCTGAAGGATCACTCCAGCCGAATACCTCCCTTCCATTTCATTTCCAAGATGTCCCTTTCTTCCTATCTCTACCATTCTGTGAAAATCAACTTCTAATCAGCATTACCTGTTACTGCCTCCAAGCGCACAACTCTTTTATTTATTTAATAAAAGAAACAAAATTCTTCATTTCATATGCCACCATGAGAACATCGATACAGTTTGAACCTTTGTGCCCGCCCAAGTCTCATGTGGAACTGTCATCCCCTGCGCTGGGTTTGGGGCCCGGTGGGCGGTGTTTGGGTGCTGGAGGCAGATTCCTCACGGCTTGGTACGGTCTTTGCCATTGTGAGTGAGTTCTCCTAAGATCTGGTCATTTAACTGGGTGTGGTGCCCCTCCCTCGCTGCTCCTTCTTCACCACGTGAAGTGTCTGCTTCTGCTGCACCTTCTGCAGTGAGTAGAAGCTTCCTGAGGCCTCTCAGAAGCAGGTGCGGGCACTCTGGTTCCTGTACAGCCTGCAGAACTGAGTCCATTAAACCTCCCTCTTTTAAATTACCCAATCTCAGGCATTTCTTCATAGCAATGCAAGAATGGCCCAACACAGACATCCTCAAAGAAGTAATGCTTAGGTTGAATCTTATATTCTGCCAATTTTCATTTTGCTGGGTAAGAAAAATTGGAGCATAGAAAAGCAGGTGGCTTGACATGGGGTTTTCAGACCCAGAAGAAAAATTTTAATTTTCCTCTTCGTATTCTTTTGGACCTCACTGGGCTCAATCTTAGTTGTAAAATGAGTCAACACAAATCAGCATTGTCATATAAAATGCTTTTATAAAACAATTTTTAGAACAGACCCCGATACAGGAAAATTAAGGGCTAAGAAATTAATCCTATGTCATATTCTTTAAAGCTCCTAATTAATTTAATATTTTTATCGCTGTAAGGAAAGGTTTGAATTCCTTTACATTATCCAATCATACATTTAAAGCAAAAAGAAATCTTGAAACTTCTGTGGGGTTTTTTGTTTGTTTGTTTGTTTTAGAGATGGGGTCTCGATATGTTGACCAAGCTGGTCTTGAACTCCTGGCCTCAAGTGATCCTCCCATCTCAGCCTCCCAATGTGCTGTGATTACAGGCATGAGCCACAGCGCCCAGTCACCATTTCTGTGTTTCAAAACAATCCTGCCAATCTGAGGTTTGGCTAGACCTGGAATTAGCTTTGTTACAATAGCATAAACTCTCTCTTTTTAAAATGGAAATACATTCTGTTCCTCTAATTCTTTTCTATACTCTCCCTGTCCCCTCCCTCCCTGCCTATTTTTTAACTGTGGATTTTAGGCACTAAAACGGTATCAATTTCTCCATTTCCCTGGGGTTCAGGATTTATGCAGTTGAGTCTTTCAACTTTCTGTGATTTTTGAGATTCTGTTACTCTTGTCCTCTCTGCACATCCAACTATGTCTATTTCTTAGCGAGTGATACCTACAAAATATGAGTAGTTTCAGAACTATTTCCAGCTTCTTTGTTTTGTCTTGTATTTCTATTGCGGCACTGATTACTAGCAATATGATTAATGCACTACTTACTGGTGGCTTTGTTCCCTTTGTTTTTCTGATAATGCTAATTAATCCAATTTTGAAAAAAAAAATACTTTCCGTTCTGCTCACACACGTCAGACTGCAGGTGCTTTGGAAATCATTTTTCTCCCCTTTGGTTTTAAATTAAAGTAAAAATAAGAGTCAGCCAATTAGCGGTGTGGCTGAAAAAAGTGTTCTTATCAGAGTTGTTCATCGGGAATGTCTAGGGCCAGCAGTGTTAGCAATGGCTCTGAAGTAAGAAAGCTTCAATTCAGAAAGCTACGTTGCCTTTTACTCATTTCTTAATTATTATGTGGGGGGCGGTGGGGGAGTATGGCTTAGGGTTAGACGCAACAGACTTACTCCCAAGTGGAAGCGTGCTTAAAGACGGCTGCCTGGCATGAGTGCCCACGGGGCTGAACCCAGAACACGTCTGCCCCTCCTGTCCAAATGCCTCCCTCCTCCCGCAGTTCTCTCTTAGCAGGTGCTCATTAGCTTTAACGCTGGGAGACTCCGTTTTGAACCTGTAGTTGTCACTTGCTGTGCAGTTTGGTTTGTGTGCAGCACTCATTCTCTCTGACAGATCAATAATACCCAAAGGGCGCCCTCCATTAAACTTCGCTCAACACTTTGCAAGGGCTCTGCTAAATTACACTACATATATTAAAATTTCAGTGGTGTGTAGCTTTCCCAGATGCCAAAGATGCAGTGATTTTTGCCCTAAGAAATAATGAACTTAAAAAAAAAATCAATTTCATTTCTCCTTTAAAAAAAAAACAAAAAAACAAAAAACAACTCCTTAGAGAACTAATTTCTATCTACTTTTTAATGGACTGGGATAAAAAACCTCCCAGAACTTTAGAATAATTGCGTAAAATGACACAATTTTATTCATGCCCTTTCATTCAATGTATATAGAATTGTTTATTCTGCATATAATTTCAATTTTTAAAAATACAAAGTTAGAATGTTTACACCCAACATGGAGTACAAAAAGTGACTGCTGATGTCCCCTTAGATTAACCATTCACCGTCAATCATGACTCATTTTGATCCTGCATATTCTAGTCTACGTGTTTCTTATAAAATGCCAAGGAGGTTTTCCCAAATGTCTTTAAGAGCAGCTGGAGGGTGGGCTGTCCCCCGCCACCACCACCTTGGTTGGTTTGTTTGTTTCCTTTCCTTCTACTAAATAAACCGGCAGAGGAAATCTGTTTGAGCTCTCTTACTCACTCATCAGGAGTAAGTTAAGAACGCACCTACCGCAAACAGTTAAATATTTCTGCTGAAGTTCAAGGTTGTGCTTTTAATGTTTAAAATTAACTTTGAAATTGAATTCAACGAAAGGCAGTAGACTTGGTGGAGTCCCCACTCCTACAAAATTGGATTGAAGGGCTAATTGTTCTATCACTTTCAACTAATTAATTCATTTTGCCCTTCACTGAATTGGTTGGAAACCCCAAAAGATCTTTAAGGAAAGAAAGAGAAAGCTGTGTGCCTTGACCTTCCCTCACCCCCAATCACATCTTTATTTACTATATAAAACATGAAGCTGGGCCATAAAACAAAAGGTGGGAAAGTCATGTAGGCTGAGGCTTTATGAAACGCAGACTAACAGATTTTCTTTTTCAATACGATTTCGTTTATGTTTTTGAATAGCTCTAAAGAAACTTAATCACATTAATCTAGACTTTCATTTATGAAGCTCCAATTCTTCCTTCACTTTCCAATTGTCTTTGGCTGGTATTTTAGTGAATTTTGTTGACAGTTTTGCTGTTACCCAGAAGTCGTCAAATAAATTTGGCTTTTCATGGTATAACACTTTGGAGTTGTAAAATGGAGGGGCTTTTTAAATTTAATTTTTTAGGTCAGTTAGAAAGATAAGTGAAATACAGCCATATCCAGTAGCTCATGCCCATAATCCTAGCACTTTGGGAGGCTTAGGGGGATAGATCACCTGAGGTCAAGAGATCAAGATCATCCTCGCCAACATAGTGAAACCCTGTCTCTACTAAAAATACAAAAGAAAAGCCAGGCATGGTGGTTTGTGCCTGTAGTCCCAGCTACTCAGAGGCTGAGGCGGGAGAATTGCTTGAACCTTGGAGGCAGAGGTTGCAGTGAGCTGAGACCACGCCAGTGTACTGCAGCCTGGACACAGAGCAAGACAAAGAAAGAGAGAAAGAGAGAGGAGAAAAGAAAGAAAGAAAGAAAGAAAGAAAGAAAGAAAGAAAGAAAGAAAGAGAGAGAGAGAGAGGAGGAGGAGGGAGGGAAGGAGGGAGGGAGGGACGGAGGGAGGGAGGGAAGGTGAAAAACCCTTATAATTTTAGCAGCTTTTCTTTACTCATTATATCTTTAGTCACACTATAGAATTATTCTTCTATTGGTTGTCCATTTGCATGATGCTCTTTTCACTGATGTTCAAAAGTGGTTACATATATTAGGCATTACACTTCCTTTTATTATTATTACTATCATTGACGGAGTGTTTGCTCTTGCTGCGCAGCCTGGAGTGCAGTGGTGGGAGCTCGGCTCACTGCAACCTCCGCCTCCCAGGTTCCAACAATTCTGCCTCAGGCTCCTGAGTAGCTGGGATTACAGGCGCACACCACCACACCTGGCTAATTTTTTTGGTATTTTTAGTAGAGATGGGATTTCACCACACTGGCCAGGCTGATCTCTAACTCCTGGTCTCAGGTGAAGGTGATCCGCCCTCCTCGGCCTCCCAAAGTGCTGGGATTACAGGCACGAGCCACTGTGCCTGGCCTACTCTTACTTTTTTAAAAGGACATAAGTGAAATTCTGTTAGGTAGTAAAGTGCCTTCAAAGCATATTAAACATCTCAAATGCTTTCATGCAAGGGCCCTGAGTGTTTCGGAAAGTGTTTTGTGAATGTTTGTGTGGGTTTGTTTTTCATAGCTCATTGATTCTTTTTTAGTCTTTGATTTTTTTTCAGTTCTTGATAATAGTTAACAAATAAAATGTGTTTCACAAAACTTAAATTTTTCAAAATATGTTTCAAAATACAGTAAGTCTTTATTGTAAGTTCCAGTTTTTCAGGTATAATTACTTGTCTTCCTATTTCTGTAACTTACGTATAATGACTGACATCAATAATGCCATCCTGTGAATTAAATAACATTGTGTTTGTCCTGAGTTCTACAATGATCTGCTGGTTACCTAGTGACCTAACCGAACATTTGAGCAATCACTCCATGTATCATGAATTAGTGCTATCTGTACTGCACATATAAGGAAATGATATATTAATTTTATTTAATTCATTGATAATATATTCTAAGATCATCAGCTATTGTTTTTTGAGCACCTATTACATGCCAAGAACTCTGCCAAGGGCTATACAAAGGCTGTTTCATTTCATCTTTGCATCAACCCTCTGAGGGAAGTATTATTAGCATTTGTGCTTTACACATGGGGGCACTGGGGCTCAGTAAAGTTAATCCAAGGTTACACAAACGCGTATGTCAGATACCAAAGCACCTGAGAACTGATTCCTCTCTCTTTAATTCTGGAGCAAGGCCCCTGTTCGTTCTGGGAATTCAAAATTTGTTTTTATTAGGAAGTGATTGTTTTGTTACCAATTCAGTGAGAAGTATTCAAACAGCTTATCTTGGAATCTCTGTTAAGTATGATTTCAGAAATTTTCAGAAGACAAAGTGATGAACAGTTTATAGTGTCTATAATCCGACTGCAGGACCCTGGAGCACCCAAGAAATTTGATGAATTCAATTAAAAAAAAAAAAGGAAAGAAAAGAAAAAAGAGAAGAAGCAAAAAACAAAAAACAAAAACAAAAACAAAAAGGTGGGGGGGGGGACAGAAAAAGGAGAGAAAAGCATCAAATCAACACTAGGTTGATAAAATAGTTCACTTTTCCCCACTGCTTTCAGTGGCACTGTAGAGGTCACAGCTTGAAATGACTGAACCATTTCAGCAGCCACACAGAATCCCAGATCTGAAAATGTTCTGTTCTTCAAGAGGGAATGGTTTCATTCAAAATCCAGGATCATGTGTAATCTTTCTTTTCTGGAAAATTAAAACAAATGCATTGGAATTAGCCAAACCTTTTCATTTAAATAGTACTAGATAGTCAGTTGACTAAACTTTTAGAGTTTTTAAAAAGATTTTTATTTTCACGTACATAGGTAATCAATTTGGTTCACATACATTAAATATACAAGATAGTTTGTGTGTATATGTGGGTGTGTATAAACTCATTCACTATACATACATATTATATGTATAATTATACAGAAACACTTCTTAAATTTTTTCCATTTATTTGATTTCAAATAATTATTACCTTACCTTGATTGGCAATGGTACATATGAGACAACAAGAATGATTTCAGCAATACTCCTTCCATAGCTGATTATCACCCCACCTTTTTTACACGGTCATTATCTATAAAACAACACACATGCAAAAGTAGTCCCATGATATTTTTTATATTTCTTCTTTCATTATATACAGTACTTCCTTTTGTTATGGAATGGAAATTTTCATGTAAAAGTTAGCTCCCTGTTTTTAAAAGGTATTCTTCACAACTATAGTAACTTATTTAAAAAATAGTGTCCAGCCTTTCATACCAGAAATCAATACTACTAATCTTATTAGAAGCAATAAAGACCTGCAACTTTAAAATGAGTTATGAAAATAGAGTACATGTAATTAATTTTTAAAAATTATTTTAATTTAATAATACAGTACAAATTATCAGTAATATTTACTTATCTATAATTGTTTAAAAGTTGGTTTTCTTCCTCCAGTTACTATATTCTAAGGCCACTTCCCTTTTCTATATGAAGATAAGTGTTTGAGAAATACAAAACATCTTTCACCCAGTCTAAGCAAAATTCAGAAGATAAATTCATCACCAAAAGAAAGGAATTCGCTCTACAGGAAAATAAATTTTATTTCCAATTATCCAGTCTGTTCATATTTCCATTAGAGTTGGAATTAAGAGTTGACTATGCTCGCTTTCATTATTTTGCATTTATCCTTCCTACTTCAAGAATTTTGTAGGCCCGGCAAGGTGGTTCACACCTGTAATCCCACTTCTTTGGGAAGCTGAGGCAGAAGAATCTCTTGAGGCCAGTGGATCAAGACTAGCCTGGACAACATAGTGAGACCTCATCTCTACAAAAAAAAAAAAAAATAGCCAGACTTGATGGAGCATACCAACAACTCCCAAGTACTACTCCGGACTCCCCAGGTAGGACTCCAAGTAGTACTCAAGGAGTCTGAAGTAGTCTCAGCTACTTGAGAGGCTGAGGCAGGAGGACCACTTGAACCCAGGAGTTCGAGGCTGCATTGAAGTATGATCATGCCACTGCACTCCAGCCTGGGTGACAGCAAGATTCCAGCTCAGAAAAAAAAAAAAAAATTCTTGTATATGTAAATGTGTGCTTCTGTGCCCCAGATGGATTTTTCTGCAGTCACAGAAACTTAGGCTCAGGAAGTATTTATAGGAATTTATAAACATGAATTATAAGAATTTATAAACATGAAACATGTTTATTTTATTTATGGTGAGGCAAAAAATTAAGATACAAAATTACAAATGCAATATGATTACGACTATGTAAAGGAAGAATATCAGAAGGTAATACATTCAGTGTTACCCGTGACTGTGTGGAGTGACAGACATGAGTGATCTCTCCTGACTTTTCTCTGTATTCTCCAAATTTTGTATAGAATAAGTCTATGTTATTTTCATAATATAAAAAGTGTCATTCAAACTGAAGCATGCGAGTTTAGTCATATTTTCAAGTGACGTTTAAAAGCATTCTTCCGTTTCACTGGAGTTATTTTACATGCAGGCATGATCATTCAGAGTTGGTGCCGATAAGAAGGCTTATCCCGGTTGGTAGGTGCGCTGGCCAGGACCATCTGGGTACAAAACAAGAGTATGTGGGAAGAAATAAAAAGAGGGCGATGGTTAGAACATCAGATGAGAGGCATCATGCAATGGCACACTGTTTACTAAAGGAGTCCCATTGACTGATGCTAGCTTAGTCTCCACAGATCCTATCACTGGGATCTAATAATCAGCGTTAGTAATGGGTTCATAAGCTTTTTGCCTCCATATTCCGCTAAATGAAAATGTTTTTTCACCCTATAATAACAGTTTTAAAGAATAAGATTTAAAAATAAAACAAAACAGTGGTGACCAAACTACTGTGTTTTCTGTTTTGTTCTGTTTTTTTGTTTTGTTTTGTTTTGTTTTTTTTTGAGACGGAGTCTTGCTCTATCCCCAGGCTGGAGTGCAATGATGTGATCTCAGCTCACTGCAACCTCTGCCTCACAGTTGCAAGCGATTCTCCTGCCTCAGCCTCCCAAGTAGCTGGGATTACAGACACACACCACCACGCCCGCCTAATTTTTTGTATTTTTAGTAGAGACGGGGTTTCACCATGTTAGCCAGGATGGTCTCGATCTCCTGACTTTGGGATCAGCCTGCCTTGGCCTCCCAAAGTGCTGGGATTACAGGAGTTAGCCACCGCACCCAGCCACTACTGTGTTTTTATTTCATTTTTTTTTTCTGGCAGCCTAGGAGAAAAGACCAACTGTAAAAATGAGAGTTACTAATTGTAACCCTCCGAAACTGTTTCTTTTTCCTTGTCAGTGAAATGAAGACGACAGTACATATTTTATTAGGTAGTCTAGAGAATTACTCCAAAATCAAGTATGCTCACTCGAGTGGGTGAAACACCACACACACACATACACACACACACACACACACATTATGCATTGTAATTTTATACACATTTACATTTATTTATATTCAACTGTGCCGACTTCAATGTTCCATGGATGGATTGACCTGGGGCCATCACTTGTTGACCACGTGTTTCACACAGCCCAGGAAGGACAGTGAGTGAGGGAAGGCAGATCGCATCACAGGCGGTGACAGGGCATCCTCACCTGTTAGGCCATTTTCACCATACTGCAAGCCATTATGGTTTTATTGTGTTTGGCTAATAGGAATTGTGGATTATATTATCTGGTGTAACTAAAGTATCCCTCACAAACTGAATGAGTGGCTTACAAAGATCCCTACAGTAAAACCACATATTGAAATTAATAATAATAACGTGAATGCAAATGAACAAGGAAATGACAAAGCCAGCCCATCTCCTACTGAAATAGCCACACTAAGCTAAGGATAATGATGCTATGTTTAAACTTTGATATCATTAAGAGCGAGCTTAAAAACAAAGTGAATTTAGATCCTATTATAAACTGATTAGTCAAGATGTTAGAAAAACATGAAGCATACTCAGTTGTTCCTGTTAAAATGTTATTTTGTTAAAATATTGTTATATTTTTGAAGGCAGAATATTATTATACATAATTATAAGCAAAATATTATTCTAGTTTATTATTTAAAATAAAATTTGTTTTACATGTATCAGATTCTTTTAAAATCCCTGTTTAGTGCACATTTTTCAATGTCTGTACCACAGTGGTAGTGCAGAAAATATATGTAATAAATCAATGAGTGTGCATATTTTGTGGATACATGTTCCACGTTGTGAAATTGTTGGGGCGTAGGATCAAAGAAGTCTGGCACCCCCTGGTTTCAAGGGCTGGATCTGAAAATATGTATAAAGTCCCAGGAATAGCAGTGGTCACCAGTGGTTGTCAATCTAACGCACTAAGGGAATTCTACTGAGGTGACCGTCAGTGAGAACTAAGAGATATTTTTAAATTCACTTCAGTTTATACCATGTCTTTATGAACAACCTCATTCTGGTGGGATATTTATATCACATCTGAGGCCACCGGAGGAGTACCCAGTGATCCACGGGCTTTCACCGGTACAGAGAGAACGGAAGGAGGCATGGTAACTTGATAGGCTTGAGGCTCGTTGATTTCTGACTCATCCAGATAACTTATCCAGAGAAGTGACGATGATTTCATTTCCAGCAACAAAAGTGACAAGTGGCATAAAATAAAAATGTAGCAACGATGCTTAGATAAGCCCAATCGGTGTGGAACTCAGAGAAATTTGGATTTGAGGAATGAAAACCTTTCGGTAAATACAGCAATTGGCTTATATACTTCTATAGCAAAAAATATTTTTTTCTCAGATGAATTAAAACATTATTTATTGATGGTACATCTTCTCAGGTCAAGTAGTAAAAGTTCTTTAAAAAATAAGCAATAATAGTTATTTTGCCCTCCACTATTAGGTGGCTTCAATACAGGATTAGAGAATTTAGCATAGTTCCTCCCCAGCTTTGCCACAGAGCCCTGTACTAAAGTCGTGGTGACACGGAGGGAGACAGACTGTTGTGAGAAAGAGGGAGAAGGAGAAATTCACAGCTAGAGAATATTCAGGACCTACATTTCAGCTCCTGAAGTGTTATGTCATCTAAATGTGTCTGCTAGGCATTCATATTTGTAACCTGTTACGTAAATCAGCAAGCTTCTTTCTTTCTTCCCTATCCCCTCCTTATTTTCTTCTTCAATATACGGACATTTAAAAGGAAATTAATAAACGAACAAACACAAAGAAACATGCCTGTTGGGAAAACGCTTTTGACCCCGAGTCGTCTTCTCCCTCAAGAAGAAGGAGGAGAGGGAGAATAAGACTCAGGGTCAAAATTATTTTCCCAAGAGGTATGTTTCTTTGTGTTTAAGAGAATTATCTAAGAGCCAGGGAAGGACTGGACAGAAGTGTCTCTCATCTTTTCTCACGTTCCGCCTTTCTTGGACTCTCCTCTCCATCTACTGGAATGTTACAGAGAGGAAGTTCTCTGGCCCACGCATAGCTGGCTCATTCAAATTCCATGTGCATTCAGCCCTGCCACGGAAGAGGCCCTCTGTTTCCTTGGAGCTTTGGGGAAGCCAACATCATTTGATCGGTGAAATTATTGAAGGTGATATTTAACATAAACACACAGCAGAAGGGCTGGGGCCCAGAACAAAACAGAGGTTGAGAGATTGGAAAGAATGTCTTCTGCCAGGTTTGTGAGGGATGTGTATTCAAAAATCCTGACTCACCTGTGGTTTCTAAACGCAGCCCGGGGAAACAGCAGCCCCTCTCCCCGTGCAAACGCCTGGGCTGCCGTGTGACTGGACTCAGCCGCTGCTGCTTTTCCAGTTCTGATTTTCTGGCCTTGTGAGAACATCCAGCCATTGAGGGGTGTCACTCAGGCTGATCCTTTTCATCGGAGCCCTTAGAGAAATGCCAGTTTGCTTTTGGAGACAGTTAATCTGACGGAAGTAAGTTCAAGTTTTGGCAAAGATCTGTGGCAAGACAGAGTGCAAAGCTGCCAAACAGTATTAGAGAAAGAAGAAAAGGTACGACCTCCCCAAGTCAAATGCCAGCACACCTCCACCCGTTCCGATCAGGCCAGAGAAAAATATTTTTAGATGTGCTAAGCCTTAGCGCTTCTTTGCCCTGGGGGCTGTTTTGCTGCCATGGAAAGAGCCTGTAATCACTTTTCCATGAGGTGTTTATGATTTCATATGAAATGAGCTTTTAGAAAAACGACACTTCACAACACATCTGCACAGTTATGACTCCACCTCACCCCACTGACCACAGAGGCCACGACTTTCTCTCACTTGCTTCATCTCAGAGCCGTCTCCCGCCGCTCTGCGGACAGCTGTTCGGTTCCGCAGGCCTCCGATCAAGGAACGCATCCCCCGATCTGGGTTGCCCAGGCCCATCGTACTGCTTGAGTTATTGTTACACTGCTGAGTTGATGGCTAACCGGAGGCTCCAGACGAACATGTGGCATCCCGGCAGCAGAGCTGAGCAGCAAACCAAGGCCTCCACTGCCACAGCTCCCTGGGGTGGACTTTGGTGACGCTCTGACCCGGCGCCCCCTCTTATGAGTAAGGAGATTGAAATTCAGGGTGGCTGCAGGGGACCCAAATTCATGCAGGTCATTAAGTCCTAAGTACAGAGGATGGGTTAGAGCCTGGGTCTGGCGCATGGGGTTTTCCGTTTCACCTCTCTGGACTACTTGTTAATTCCAGAAAAAGAAGAGTGTTTGTTCAAGGAACATAAAGTGCTTTTTTTCCTTCTTCTGCCTCTTCATCCACGGACAGGTCACAGGAGTCCTTCTCATGCCACACTGTGGTTCGTGACTCATCACTCCCTGGAATGCCAAAGAGAACACTGCCATAAGCATCCCTTTTCCAAATTCACTCTGGTGATGGGGCAGAGGGGAGGGAGGGAGGGGGGCAAGGAAGTTCCAAATGGCACTCCCTCCCGCAAAGGAGGAGGAGTGCGGAGTATAGGCGATTGGATTCCTTGAATTCCATGTCACAACTGAAGCCACCAAATGGAGCTGGATCTGCTCACAGCAGCAATCCCTGCTTGCCGGGAACTGTAGTTTGCGCCATGTGGAACCAGGGCATTCAACCATTTTTGACCTACGAAAAGAGCAGTCGCATGCGGTTCGACCTACATGGTGTTGGGCAGCTCTGTCAACCTCCCGCATCGCCAGTGAGCTCAATGTTTTGGCCCCTCCTGGACAGATGAGGCAGCAAAGGCTCAGAAAGGCAACGAGGTTTACCTAACCCCAGGGCTGGGGAGGGAGCGTGGCAGGTTTGGTCCATTTGGGCTCATTCATTTCTTGTTCCCTCATGTTTTCAGGAGCGTTCGCGCCGCTCACTGCCCACTTCCTCTCCATCTCACCTTCCCTCAGCCTTTCCAGTGCTGGGCACGGGTGCTCACGGTGCATGGTGTTCTGGCACGGAGCCCATGACCCTGACCTCCATAACCCTGCACCGTCCATCAAGCCTTCATGGGGATCCCCCCTCCATTCCCCCATTTTGCTTTCTCGGCTTTATCCACTCAGCCCTCTGATCCCAGGTCTGGCTCTACCTGAGAAGTTCCCTGAGAGAGAGTTGTCCTCATATACCCGAAGCATCCACTCCTCCCCCTCTACCTGCTGGCCCCCAAATAAAGATGACCTGGGTCTGTGCTGAGGACTGGGCGTCACAGACCCTGCTGGTCAGTCCCTGGCCACAGGACAGTAGAGCCTGGCCTGGGAATCCTTAACCAAGGGTCACTACAGAGAATTTAAAAGTTAGGTGGCTTTTAACTTGAATAGAAATGACATTTTAATTTTCATGAACTTTCCACTGTGGCATTTTCTTCCATTTTGAATGCAATAAAACAGTGGTATTCAGTATCTATAACTTTGTCATCAACAGAAGTCACAGATATTTTCCCTTCCAATTCCAGTTATTGCTGAAATACTGTTACATTCATTATAACTTCCCAATCATGACCGGCCACCAGCTGTTACTATTTAATTTATCAACAAAGAAGCACGTCTGTTATAATAACAACAATTTTCTTTTTAATATTTGGCAATTAAATTTTAATGCATTTGGGTTTTTGTTCAGCCCACATAATTTTATTTTATACATTTAAAAGCATTTTTTTCTGAGATGGGGTCCATGGGCTTTGTCAGATAGCCAAAGATGTCTGTGGCACTGAAATAGTTAAAATCCCCTGGTCCCGAGGCTAAAGGGGCAGTCAGTTAGGGTTGCATCTGAATCCTGTCACCAGCTGAGTGGCCCAGGAAGTAGCTGCTAGTGTCTAAGCCTCACAGCTCTGTCGTGAGGCTCAAACAAGATGACACCTGCCACACATGGAGCACAGTGACACCTGCCACACATGGAACACGGTGACACCTGCAACACATGGAGCATGGTGACACCCGCCATGCATGGAGCACAGTGACACCCGCCACGCACAGAGCACAGTGACACCCGCCATACATGGAGCACGGTGAGACCTGCCATGCATGGAGCACGGTGACACCCGCCATGCACGGAGCACGGTGACACCCGCCACGCACGGAGCACAGTGCCTTGCAGAGTCAGGCTCTCAGATGCGAACCCTTCTTACTGCTGGCTTCCCGCCTGGGGGGGGTCCCTGGCCTTACCCAGTCCTGTACCACTCACAGAGGTGCCTCCGAGCCCACTCTGGGTACCCAGTGCTCTTAAGGTCCCTCCAGGTACCCACAGACTCTCGTGGAATGTTGCCCTCTCAGAAGCAAGGAGTTCACCATTTCTCCCCATCCAAGCCACTGGTCATCAATAAACAGTCCCTGCCTGATTTCTGTGGGGCCATTTCTCTCTCCAGACAGGGAGCTTTTACCATCAGACTTGGAGTCAGACATCAGTTCTGCCAGCAGCCACATCCTGTCCTGGAACGGTCCTTAGCCGGGGTGAGTCCCTTTGCTTCTCTGCACCCCCAGGGAAGCAGCCAGGAAATCTCCGACTTGTCCTCTTTTTATAATTTAAATTTTATTTTTTAAATGGACACACACTAATTATACATATTAATGCATAAGAGGATACACAGAGATGGATGTATCGCAGTGAAGTTTCCATGCATCTAATGTGTAGGGGCCGGATCGGGGTATTAGCTTATCCGTCATCTAAAACACCGATCATTACCTTGTGTTGGGAATATCCACTGTCGCCTTGTCCTCTTCAGCCGACAGTTGTGCAGAATCAACGAGAGTGCAAAAGGCCCTTTGAAGGCTGTGAAGTGCAATTACGTGTTTGCCACGCATGCCTCCCTCTCCCCTCTGCGCCTTTGTGCTTTCTCCTCTGCCAGCAGCACTTTGCTCTACCGTATTTCCAGGCCTGACTCACACGGTGCATCCCCCAGCAGCACCCCAATGGAGCCATCCGGGAGAGACAACGGTCCTCCCCTTTCTCCTGTCACCCCTTTATTGACATCGTCGCTCAGCACCTTCGCTTTCTACGTGACACCCTGCCTTCCCTGACAAGCAAGCATTCTGAGGGCACGACCATTGTCTAATTTCACTTTGCATAAACAAAACCTGTCGTAAATATATGAAAAAAAACCTCATTAAAAAACATTTTTCGAGATGTTGAAGCTAATTTCTGTTAATCATCTCATTTAAAATGTCAGTGACCCCATGTGAGGTGGATTTTCCCCCCAGAGGTTACCAACGAGAAACAAAGACAGATTCAAGTAGCTTTCCCAAGGTTCCGCAGTTTGTAAACGTAAAGCCGGGTTTTGGTACAAAGCTGTGTTTTGTTTTGTTTTTGTTTTTGACCACATCGTCCTATATCCATGCCTTTTCCTGTTATTCTTCTTTTATTGAAGTTTCTGGACATATGCGGCTGGTTGGAGACACACTTCACGTGTTCTTTCTTGTCACAGCTGGAGAGAACGTTCTAAAACTGAAGAAGAAAAATGCTGATCAGGTCTAGGCTGGGAGAAGTAATACGAACCTAACGTTTTAGAATGGATTCTTTAGAATTCAAAAGGACTAATAATAAATACGATGTGGCCATTATTTTTGGTGAGCAATTAGAATAGCATTATCTTGACAGAATTGAATCTCCATGAATGGAAGTAGGGAGAGTACTTCAGAATCTGGCACATCTTCACTTTTATGTTTGAAGCAGGCACTGGAAACAATGTTTTCCTAAAATCTTCAAAAGCCCGCTTATTGTGGGAAATTTGTTCATGGATATATGTAGCTGTTCTTTGGCACTTTTCTTGTAGAATGCTTTAATATTCCATTTCAGAGGCTCTCCAGCACAATCAGACCAATTCAGCCTTCGTTCATTCACGCGTTTAAAGAATTAATTTAAAGTTGCGCAAAGAACCGTTTGAAATCCATAGGACTTGCAGCTCCCGCTAACTGAGTCACGAATCTGCTCCTGTCGCTTCTCATAATGATGTGTTTGTTGAGTACAGAAGTGTGTGTGTGCACAGGACAGCGCAGATCTCAGTCTATGTGCAGCCCCACATGCACACACACTTTCGCATTCGTAGGTACCTATGCTGTGGAATTGCCTTCTAGAGGTTCATTAATTCATTCATTAAACAAATATGACCTGGCACACCCCACATGCCTCCCTTCTAGACAACTGCATGGCATTTAAGGAATCCCCAGATCCAGGCTATTAAGGGAAAGAAGCCAGAGGAAAATAAAATGCGAAGTACGTAACTGAGAAGTGTGATGAGTGGTCAGAGTTACAGAAAGAAAAATAGCAGTTCTCAGGGCCTCATCCCAGAGGAAGCCGGGCCTTCAGCTGCGGGCACTCGCTGCCATTCCCTGAACTCCCATCGTGTGCCGGGTTCCCTGGTTCACATCCTTCCTTCTAAGAGGAGAAAGCAGACATGAAGGGGTGTGCCTAAGGGTACACAGAACAGACATGAAGGGGTGTGAACAGACATGAAGGGGTGTGCCTAAGGGTACACAGAAGCTGAGGGCAGAGGCAGCACCCACACCCAGTCCTGCAGACGGCAGGGTCCTTCCACTTCCACTTCCCCCGGGCCCCTCTTCACTCCTCTGCTACCTTCTGCTCCTCAGAAAAAAGGAGGCGCATGGCCGGGGATGTGCTCTCCCTTCCTGTGGCCACCATAGGACACACACAGGTGCCAGGAGACGAGCAGAGTGGCAGGTCTGAGGGATGCCCGTAAGAGGGGGAAATTCCAGGCTGGGAGTGAGCTGGGCTAGGAGGGGCTGAGCAGGTGTTGCCAGGACGGTCCGTCCGTCCGTGTCAGAGACTTTGCTCTGCGCAGACACACATGGCAGGTAACGAGGTGCTCCCTCAGCCTTGAACCCTCCATATCTCTCATGCCCCTCGGAAAGACCCAGGCTGGACACCAAGTAAAGTAAAAACATAAGGTCCCGTCTCAGGGCCTCTGGGGCTGTGATGATGGACCAGCAGCCCACCCAGCAACAGGTGATTCTCTGATACCCCATAGATAGTACTGCGTATGATTCACGATATGGTGTCTAACGAAGCCCACACATTTTCATATATATGTTAGAAATAGGAGTGGTCGACATCACTAGAAGACAGCTTATTTATAAAACAACATTCTTCTGAAAAATGTTCACTGGCAAAAACTGGCTTTAGGAGTAAAATGTATTATTTCTATTGTTAAATCAGAATAATGTTAAGTTTTCATTGCTAAAGTACTTAAGTGCCCTTATTTTATTTTTACTAGTCATATTGTTGTTGTTTTTGAGGTAGAGTCATGCTTTGTCACCCAGGCTGGAGTGCAGGGGTGCGATCTCAGCCCACTGCAACCTCCACCTCCCAGGTTCAAGCGATTCTCCTGCCTCAGCCACCCAAGTAGCTGGATTACAGGCACCCACACCACAGAGTCAGCATTTTTTTTTTTTTTTTTTTTTTTTTGTATTGTTAGTAGGACCAGGGTTCACTAGGTTGGCCAGGCTGGTCTTGAACTCCTGATCTCAAGTGATTCATCCGCCTTGGCCCCTCAAAATGCTGGCTACAGGTGTGAGCCACTGCGCCCGGCCTATTGTTGCTTTTAAAAGAGTAGGAGTTAATTTTGTAAGAGCGATATTAATGGTGTCCTCATATGAAGTGATTATTGTTTGATGCTCTGAGACCTCAGAAAATTTAAAGTTTAGTAATTCAACTTAACACCTCACATGGTAAGAGGAGAATGTCTAGGCAGTTTGCGGAAGCGCCAGGTGAAGCCATGGCAGGACCTCCCGGCCAGCACAACGCTGGCTGGCGTCATGGCAGAGCAACGGCGTGAAGGTAGCATGGCAGAGGAGTCCCTTTCTCTTCCTCCTTCACTTTATTCTTATTCTCCGAGCAAAGTGAAGCACCAGGCTTTTATTTTCTAAATTAAATTTTTATTTTAGAATAGTTTTAGATTTACAGAAATATTGCAAAGGTAACAGAGTTTCCATACACCCCACACTGCCTCCCCTATTATTAGATCTTACATTAGTACATACACTTGTCACAATCAATCAACCAATACTGATACACTGCTATTAACTAAAGCCCACACTTTATTCAGATTTCCATGGTTTTTGTTTTATTATTATTATCGAGATGAAGTTTTGCTCTTGTTGCCCAGACTGGAGTGCAATGGCATGATCTCAGCTCACCACAACCTCCACCTCCTCGGTTAAGCAATTCTCCTGCCTCAGCCTCCTTAGTAGCTGGGATTTCAGGCACGTGCCACCACACCCAGCTGATTTTGTATTTTTCGTAGAGACAGGGTTTCTCCATGTTGGTTGGACTGGTCTCGAACTCCCGACCTCAAGTGATCTGCCTGCCTCAGCCTCCCAAAGTGCTGGGATTACAGACATGACCCACTGCTCCCAGCCCAGATTTCCATAGTTTTTAACGAATGCCCTTTTCTTTTCCAGGATCCCATCTGGGACACCATATTACATTTGTTGGTCATATTGGTCACATCTCCTTAGGCTCCTATTGGCTGTGATAGTTTTTCGGTATTTATTTTGGACGGTCTTAACAGTTTTGAGGAATACTGCTCAGATATTTCATAGAGTGCCCCTCAATAGAGATAAGATTTATCTGATGTTTTTCTCATAATTAGAATGTAATTGTGAGGAGAGGGAAACCACAGAAGTGAAATTCTCTTCACACAATGAGTTGTCATTTTTATCATCAGTAAAACACCTGTCACATTGAGTACACAGCAAGTACTCAATCAACGTAAATAATGTCAGTAAATGTCAGATTCTTCCTCTCCTCCCTTTCCCAGGCCAGTCTGGAAACCAGAAAATCATTTGTTTATGAAATGGCTTTGCTACGTGTCAGTTCCTCTCCTCTAGGAAAGGTGGGAACCAGAGAGAAGGCAAGCTTGACCCCACCGTGTGCCCCCAAAAGGTCATCTCTGCGGCAAGTTACAACAGGCAGTCTCTCTGCTGTAGGTTCTTGTTGGGTTTGGTGTGTGGGGCAGTAGCAGGAGTTCAGAGGGCAGGAGGAGGGTGAGATGGGGTATTTGCTCCGAGCTGGGCTCCCCCAACATTTAGGCGACATGGGCTGGCTGCCTCCCCCAACGTGGACCCCTGCACGCAGCCCTGTTCACAGCAACTACCCTCCCTGGATCTTGCCCCTGCTGCTCTTCTTGCCCCTTCAGGCTGAGGGCATTGACGGTGCCTCCACGCTGCCCATCCAGGCACCTGCAATTTCTGTCATTGGTTTCCACAAACCCTGCTTATAACCCTGTAAACTGTTTCTTTATTTAACTCTCCTCAATTACCCATTTTGAGTCACTCTCTCACCAGGGTCTTGACCGATAATGTCCCCTATATAAATTTGGATACAGAAGAATCGAAAGGGGCTTCTGGCAGGTCAGGTAGTCAGATAGCATCTATTGAATTGTGACCTAATAGGATGGTTTCATATGTTTAGAGGATGAATCACTGTAGCAGAAACATCTATGCCACTGTTCCCTGTCTTTCAAATGCTCTTCAGAATGACCTTTGCAGGCTTTTACATTCATTTTAATGATGCTGCCATTACACAAAACATTTTTGGAATTCTAGAATCCCTGTTTGAAAATTATACTTAGAGACATTTTAACTTACAGCGATCTTACCAAACTTGCTTTCTCCTCTCTTCACCAACCTGAGTTTTGAATCACTTTCAACTATTTCCAAAAGTCAAATTCAACCTCAAAGAGTGAAGCTTTTACTGGTGATATTTAGACCAACAAGACATAGTTTCCACAAGAACTTTTTTTTAGAAATGAAAGAAAAGAGAATGTTCTGGAAGTGTTAAGCCATGGCAACATCTGAAATAAGTACAGAGCATACATAGGTGGCTACTTTAGGATGGACTGGATTCATTTACATGCATAGATTCTGCTGTGTTTGTTTAAATATTTGTCATTAGACCCTAATAACATAGTGTTTTATAATTCAGGTTCTGAGATCTGACTATCTAGATTTAAATTCTGGCTTCGTCATTTATTATCTGTGTGTGACCTCAAGCAAGCAGCCTAACAACCTGTCTCTGCCTGGAGTTTCTCATCTGTAAAGTGGAGGCAGTAAGAGCACCAATGTTGTGGGGCGTTCTGACCATTAAGTAAATTAGTATTTGTAAAACATTTTAAATTGTGCTAGAACATAGGAGGAAATCAAATCTTAGCTATTGCTTCATAGGTTTTGATTAATGACCATTAATTTTCAGGAAATTGGTGCTGTAACTATGTTGTTACATTCTTAAATCTTATAATTTATTTATTTAATTGATGGCTGTTATCTTCATTAGGCACCACAAACATGTAAGAGCAAGATTTGTTCAGAAACGAATAAAGTAAAGAAATATATTTACCTTTTATTTGTTTTTACAACCAAAAATTGAGTGTCCTTTAAAAGGAAAAAAGTCTCTGAAGAGCTAAAGTTTCTGACAACATTCAACTAAATAAGCCGCAAGGCTGGGAAGGGAATTAGAGTTGGCTAATTCACCAATTGTAATGACCTCAGTCCCCTACGTCGGCCCAGGCAGAGAGAGAAAAGCGAGGAATGTCATGACCAAATGTATGTGTAACAGTAAAATGATATACATAGAAATTGTTCTTCTTTCTAAATATTTCAAATAGACACAACACTTTCTAATTACTCAATGACAGATTTTACTTTTAAATTTAATCTGTAGCACACTCCTGGGATATAAGTAAATACACACACACACACACACACACACACACGTATTTTTAACTATTATACAGTCAGACTAAGTTGGCTAGAACTACTGAGGAACCCCATGAATTAATGAGGTAAACATTTGCCCCCGCTGGGATGTGGAAGGCTTCCAGAACTCCCAAGCGTACACCTGCAGAAACCGATGATTCACCTCTGAGTCACTCGGTAAACGTTAGCACGGAGAAGCCAGCCGGGACACAGAGCATGCACTCGGCTGCGGGCTCTCTCTCACTCTCCTGGAATAATGACATAATGACACTTCCAAACAGCTCACCCCGTCACAAAGTGGGAGAGTACAAAATTCATGTGGCAGCTGATTTCCTAATAGGATGCATTAAACAGGATGTTGCATGTTTTATGGGCTAGGGCTAGTTAGACTATAAGACTTAAAATATGTAGCTAAAGTGGTTGAAAAATAGGCTTGGAAGTTCAGATCAAAGCATTACAGCGGGGTGATTAGATAAATAAAAAGTTTAAGCCTAACTGAGCAAATAATTGCACATCCCCTGAAAAGCTCAGTTCACAGGGATTGATCAAATGTGAGTCACCCCAGGCACAGATGTCTTTCTAAGAATATTTCTTTTACTTTTTAAATGTACATCAAAAGAAAAAAAAAACTTGGGCACTGACCAGCAAATACTCCTGTTTGTAAAAGAAAAGCCTCTTTAAGATACTAACAAGGACTGTACTTTCAAGATGGCCAAATAGGAACAGCTCTGGAGTGCAGTTCGCAGTGAGAAGAACGCAGAGGGTGAGTGATGCCCACATTTCCAAATGAGTTTTTACTGCCCTCAGACCAGGAGATTCCCGGGCTGAAAAGTGCCATGAGTCTCCAGCATGGCTATTTTAGCCAGTGTTGCAGGTCTCCACACAAAAACTCACACAAATCTGGGCAGCCGTTTCAATAGGTACCCGGAATGCCTGGGAGACAGAGCCGCCCATTCAGTTGAGAAAAACGAGGCTGAAACAGGGAGCCAGGTGATCTGACTCAGAAGAATATAAATGACCTGATGGAGCTGAAAAACACAAGAGAACTTCGAGAAGCATATGCAAGTTTCAATAGCTGAACTGACCAAGCAGAATAAAGGATATCAGAGACTGAAGATCAACTCAATGAAACAAAATGAGAAGGCAAGATTAGAGAAAAGAGTAAAAAGAAATGAACAAAGCTTTTAAGAAATATGGGATTATGTGAAAAGACCTAATCTACATTTGATAGGTGTACCTGAATGTGATGGAGAGAATGAATCCAAGCTGGAAAACACTCTTCAGGATATTATCCAGGAGAACTTCCCCAACCTAGCAAGGCAGGCCAACATTCAAGTCCAGGAAATACAGAGGACACCACAAAGATATTCCTCAAGAAGAGCAACCCCAAGACACATAATTATGAGATTCACCAGGGTTGAAATGAATGCTAAGGGCAGCCAGAGAGAAAGGTTGGGTTACCCACTAAGGGAAGCCCATCAGATTCATAGCAGATCTCTCGGCAGAAACCCGACAAGCCAGAAGAGAGTGGAGCCAATATTCAACATCCTTAAAGAAAAGAACTTTCAACCTAGAATTTCACATCCAGCCAAACTAAGCTTCATAAGCAAAGGAGAAAGAAAATCCTTTATGAACAAGCAATTGATCAGAGATTTCATCACCACTAGGCCTGCTTTACAAGAGCTCCTGAAAGAAGCACTAAACATAGAAAGGAACAACCAGTACCAGCCACTCCAGAAATGTACCAAATGGTAAAGACCATTGACACAATGAAGAAACTGCATCAACTAACAGGCAAAATAACCAGCTAGCATCAAAATGGCAGGATCAAATTCACACATAATAATATTAACCTTAAGTGAAAATGGGCTAGATGTCCCAACCAAAAGACACAGACTGGCAAATTGTATAAAAAGTAGCAACCCATCAGTGTGCTGTATTCAGGAAACCCATCTCACATGCAAGGACACACATAGGCTCAAAATAAATGGATGGAGGAAGATCTACCAAGCAAATGGAGAGAAAAACAAAACAAACAAAACAAAACAAAACAAAACAGGAGTTGCAATCCTAGTCTCTGACAAAATAGACTTTAAAGCAACAAAGATCAAAAAAGACAAAGAAGGGCATTACATAATGGTAAAAGATCAATGCAACAAGAAGAGCTAATGATCCTAAATATATATGCATCCAAAACAGGAGCACTCAGATACATAAAGCAAGTTCTTAACGACCTACAAAAAGACTTAGACTCTCACACAATTATAGTGGGAGACTTTAACACTCCACTGTCAATATTAGACAGATCAACGAGACAGAAAATTAGCAAGGATATCCAGGACTTGAACTCAGATTTGGATCAAGCAAACCTAATAGACATCTATAGAACTCTCCTCCCCACATCCACAGAATATACATTCTTCTCAGCACCGCATCACATCTACTCTAAAATTGACCACATAATTGGAAGTAAATCACTCCTCAGCAAATGCAAAAGAATGGAAATCATAACAAACAGTCTCTCAGACCACAGTGCAATTGAGTTAGAACTCAGAATGCAGAAACTAACTCAGAACTGCACAGCTTCATGGAAACTGAACAACTGGGCCTTGAATGTTGACTGGTTAAACAATCAAATGAAGGCAGAAATAAAGATGTTCTTCGAAACCAATGAGAATGAATGCACAACATACCAGAATCTCTGGGACACATTTTAAGCAGTGTCCAGAGGGAAAATTATAGCAATAAATGACCAAATAATAAGCCAGGAAAGATCTAAAATTAACACCCTATCATCAAAATTGAAAGAAGAAAAAGATTAAAAGAACTCAAAAGCTAGCAGAAGACAAGAAATAACTAAGATCAGAGCAGAACTGAAGGAAATAAAGACACCAAAACCCTTCACACAATCAATAAATCCAGGAGCTAGTGTTTTGAAAAGATCAACAAAATAGGCCGCTAGCCAGATTAATAAAAAAGAAAAGAGAGAAGAGTCAAATAGATGCAATAAAAAATGATAAAGGGAATATCACCACAGATTCCACAGAAATGCAAACTACCATCAGAGATTACTACAAACAACTCTATGCACATAAACCAGTAAACCTGGAAGAAATGGATAAATTCCTGGACACTTGCACCCTCCTAAGCCTAAACCAGGAAGAAGTTGAAACCCTGAATAGACCAATAACAAGGGCTGAAGTTGAGTCAGCAACTAATAGCCTACCAACCAAAAAAAGCCCAAGTCCAGACAGGTTCACAGCCAAATTCTACCAGACATACAAAGAGAAGCTGGTACTACTCCTTCTGAACTATTCCAAACGATCCAAAAAGAGGGAGTCCTTCCCAATCATTTTATAAGACCAACATTATCATGATACCAAAACCTGGCAGAGACTCAACAAGAAAAGAAAACGTCAGGCCAATATCCATGATGAACATAGATGCAAAAATCTTCAATAAAATACTGGCAAACCAATTGCAACAGCACATCAAAAAGTTTATCCATCACCATCAAGTAGGCTTCATCTGGGAATGCAAGGCTGGTTCAACATACGCAAGTCTATAAATGTAATTCACCACATAAACAGAACTGAAGACAAAAACCACATCATCATCTTAATAGATGCAGAGAAGGCCTTCAACAAAATTCAGCAGTCCTTTATGCTAAAAACTCTCAACAAACTAGGTATAGATGGAATGTATCTCAAAATAACAAAAGCTATTTATGACAAACCCACAGCCAATATCATACTGAATGGGCAAAAACTGGAAGCATTCCCTTTGAAATCTGGCACTAGACAAGGATGCCCTCTCTCACCACTCCTATTCAATATAGTATTGGAAGTTCTAGCCAGAGCAATCAGGCAAGGAAAAGAAATAAAGGTATTCAGTTAGGAGAAGAGGAAGTCACATTTTCTCTATTTGCAGATGACATGATTGTATATTTAGAAGACTCCATCATCTCAGCCCAAAATCTCCTGAAACTGATAAGCAACTTCAGCAAAGTCTCAGGATACAAAATCAATGTGCAGAAATCACAAGCATTCCGATACACCAATAACAGACTAAAAGAGAACCAAACCAAGAGCGAACTCCCATTAATAATTGCTACAAAGAGAATAAAACACCTAGGAATACAACTAACAAAGGATGTAATGGACCTTTTCAAGGAGAACTATGAACCACTGCTCAAATAAATAAGAGAGGACACAAACAGTTGGGAAAACATTCCAGGTCATGGTTAGGAAGAGTCAATATTGTGATAATGGCCATACTGCCCAAAGTAATTTATAGATTCAATGTCCAGTTCTGTGACCCTCTTCACAGAACTGAAAAAAAAAAAACACCTTAAACTTCATATGGAACCAAAAGAGAGCCCGCATATCCAAGACAATCCTAAGTAAAAAGAACAAAGCTGGAGGCATCACACTACCTGACTTCAAATGATACTACAAGGTTACAGTAATCAAAACAGCATGGTACTGGTAGCAAAACAGAGATATACACCAATGAAACAGAACAGAGGCCTTGGAGGCAATGCCACACATCTGCAACCATCTGATCTTTGACAAACCTCACAAAAACAGCAATGGGGAAAGGATTCTCTGTTTAATAAATGGTGTTGGGAAAACTGGCTAGCCATGTACAGAAAGCAGAAACTGGACCCCTTTCTGACACCTTACACTAAAATTAACTCTAGATGGATTAAGACCTAACAGCATAAAAACCCTAGAAGAAAACCCAGGCAAAATCATTCAGGACATAGGCATAGGCAAGGACTTGACTAAAACACCAAAAATGTTGGCAACAAAAGCCAAAATAGACAAATGGGATTTGATTAAATTCCACAGCTTCTGTACAGCAAAAGAAACAATCTAGAGTGAACTGGCAACCAATAGAATGGGAAAAAATTTTTGCAATCTACCCATCTGACAAAGGGCTAATATCCAGAATCTACAAAGAACTAAAACAGATTTACAAGAAAAAAGCAAACAAACCCATTCAAAAGCGGGTGAAGGACATGAACAGGCACTTTTCAGAAGAAGACATATGAGATCACAAACCTATGAAAAAATGCTCATCATCACTGGTCATCAAGGAAATGCAAATCAAAACCACATTGAGATGCCATCTCATGCCAGTTAGAAAGGCGATCATTAAAAAATCTGGAGATAACAGATGCTGGAGAGGATGTGGAGAAATAGGAACACTTTTACACTATTGGTGGGAGTGTAAGTTAGTTCAACCATTGTGGAAGACAGTGTGGCACTTCCTCAAGGACCTAGAAATAGAAATTCCATTTGACCAAGCAATCTCATTACTAGGTACATATCCAAAGCATTATAAATCATTCTATAAACACACATGCACATGTATGTTCATTGTGGCACTGTTTACAGTAGCAAAGACCTGGAACCAACCCAAATGCCCATTGATGATAGACTGGACAAGGAAAATGTGGCACATATACACTATGGAATACCATGCAGCCATAAAAAATGATGAGTTTGTGTCCTTTTCAGGGACATGAATGAATCTGGAAACCACCATTCTCAGCAAACTGACACAAGAACAGAAAATCAAACACCACATGTTCTCACTCATAGGTGGGTGTTGAACAATGAGAACACATGGACACAGGGAGGGGAACATCACACACTGGAGTCTATTGGGGGGGACTAGGGGAGAGACAGTGTGGGTACAGAGGCTGAGGAGGGATAACATGGGGAGAAACGCCAGATATAGGTGATGGGGGGATGGAGGCAGCAAACCACATTGCCATGTATGTACCTATGCCACAATTCTTCATGATCTGCACATGTACCCCAGAAACTAAAGTACAATTAAAAAATTAAAACAATTGAAAATAGATACTAACAAATACACACACACACACACACACACACACACACACACACACACACACACACATTCCTCATTGTTTAAACAGGCCAATTTTTTCCTTTCTCTTCCTTCTCACTCTATAGTAAAAGGTTTTTCCTTTTTTAACACAGATTAATAGAGCTCATCTAAGAAAATTCTAAAATATTTCTGGAGTCTTATCCATTATTATATAAAAGTTAGATTCAGGTTTATGTTAAAAGCATGTATTGATGTTCCTTTTCTAATGAAAAATACACCACTGGAAAAACTTACCTTTGTCTAGTCAGAAAACAAAAACATTTGCTAAGCTTATTTTTGCATTGGTATGTGCCAGGCAGAAGTTATCTCATTTAACCCCCAGGACAAGGCTCAAAGGCAGGTTTTCATATTTCTGTTTTATATGTGATGAAATGGAAGCACACTTACAGGTTAAATAACCTGTCCAAAATGGCAAGTTTGGGAACTGGCAAAGTGGAGCATGAGCCGACATCTAACAGGGGGCTTTTCCCCACTAAGGTCAGTTCTTACAGTCATTCCCTAGCATTCCACAAATCTGCACTAGTACCTAGAGTTCAAACATTTCTTTTTTTCTTTTTTCTTTTCTTTTTTTTTTTTTTTGAGGTGGAGTTTCCTTCTTGTCCCCCAGGCTCGAGTGCAATGGTGTGATCACAGCTCACTACAACCTCCACCTCCTGAGTTCAAGCGATTCTCCTGCCTCAGCTTCCCATGTAGCTGGGATTACAGGTACCCACCACCATGCCTGGGCTAATTTTTGTATTTTTAGTGGAGACAGGGTGTCTCCATGTTGGCCAGGCTGGTCTCAAACTCCAGATCTCAGGTGATCTGCCTGCCTCACCCTCCGAAAGTGCTGGAATTACCGGCGTGAGCCACTGCGCCCAGATTTCAAACACTTCTATGAGCTGATCTTCACTGATTTTTTGAGGCAAGATCCCAGTATTATTTCTTATTTTGCCAAAAAAAAAAATCTGATGTAGAGATCATGGCTTTCCACAAACAGCATAATAGTAGCAGGCAGATGGGTAGTCGGCGTGCACTCACAGCCATTACGTTTCGAGTCTGTAATTTGGCCATCAGCTCCCTGTGGCCGGCTGGCCAGGGAAAATGTTTTGGTAGCTGGAGTTCTCAGCAAGTCCTGTCCCTGCGCCAGAATCAGCAGCTTCTTTGGGAGCAACATTTGTCTTCTTATGATAATCCCAAGAAAACAGTAATCAGAATTAGGGAAGGATGGAAAGCTGGTAACATCAATGGCTACCTATAAATCAATACAAGTTTTAGTTTCCAGGTCTGTTCATGAGCTATATTTCACACCATTATGGAGGATATTTTTATATCTTATCTACACACCACGAATAGCCAACATTTTTTTTGTATTAACACTTTGTTTATTAGAATTTTTTACTCAGAAATTTTACCAGAATGTTAAAAAACAGAATTTTGATAATTCATTCCACCAAATCAAAGAAAATAAACATGTCTGCTTTCACATATGTTATCATGAACATTTGTCCAGAAATATCTAAATAACCTCAAGAAAAATTAGGGGAAACAATAAACATATTTTGAAAACCTAATTATGGGCCAATCCCTTTCTCTTTTCCATTTTTATTATTATAAAATATCTAAAACAGAGCCATGTACCTTTGACTTGTACCAAATCAATAACAGATAACCTCTTTTGATTTTCTGCCTTACCTACTTCTTGGCTTATGATGCTCTGTACATTGCTTCCCATTCTCAGCAAGGGTACAGGGCTGTTTGTGTGTGTGTGTGTGTGTGTGTGTGTGTGTGTGTGTGTGCAGAGATGACCACTGATTGAGCTACATGTATCCAACAGTTCTGATAAAGAGCCAGAGAAGTAGCTGGCCAGCCACCTGTGGTACAGGAGGTCTCACTCATGTGAGCTGGCTTTCTACCAATTTCTAGAAGTGGAAATATTCAAAGACAGAGCAGACGAGTGGAGAGAAGCAGAATGTAGGCTGACGTTCCTTGCAGGACTACACACCCAAAGAACCAGCAGAGGAATCAAGTGAAGTGGAAAACAGGCCAGTAAAGGACGAGGCATACAGATATGAGGGGGAGTGTGCATCCTTGTGGAAAGAACTGTTTTCTTGATGACCGACTCGTTTCCAGGTGCCTGTTCTGTGAGACCTGTCCATAATTCCCAGAAATGGGTCCTATGACATTTCCTATATTCTCACACTAATAGCACTGGGACCATCTTGAGCTTTCTTTTTTAAAAAATTTATTTATTATACTTTAAGTTCTGGGGTACCTGTGCAGAACGTGCAGGTTTATTACATAGCTATACGTGTGCCATGGTGGTTTGCTGCATCCATCACTCCATCATCTACATTAGGTATTTCTCCTAATGTTATCCCTCCCCAATCCCCCCACCCCTGCTATCCCTCCTCTAGTCCCCCACCCTCCAACAGGCCCCAGTGTGTAATGCTCCCCTCCCTATGTCTATGTGTTCTCATTGTTCAACACCCACTTATGAGTGAGAACATGCAGTATTTGGTTTTCTGTTCTTGTGTCAGTTTGCTGAGAATGATGGTTTCCAGCTTCATCCATGTCCCTGAAAAGGACTCAAACTCATCATCCTTTTTTATGGCTGCATAGTATTCCATGGTGTATATGTGCCACATTTTCTTTATTCAGTCTATCACTGATGGCATTTGGGTTGCTTCCAAGTCTTTGCTATTGTGAACAGTGCCATGGTAAACATATGGGTGCATGTGTAATTTTTCTACTTGAAAAATTGGGTTCTAATGCTCTGAAGTTTGATTACTCAAGTATTCCTGCAACAGGTTGTTGCTTTATATTTCAGTTCCCCCTCAGACAAAAAGAAGCAGGTAAACAGCTTAGCACAGAGAAAAAACCCTTCCTTCCCTCCGGGGTCAGACTAGCCTGGTCCAAATGCCATTGTGGGACTTTAAGAAAGTTGCTAAGCTCCCTGTGCCTCAGTTTCTTCACTGATACAATAGTATCAGCTCATGGGCGATTGTCTTAGTTCACTTGGGCTGCTGTAACAAAACGCCACAGACTGGGTTGCTTAAACAACCAAAATGTGTTTCTCACAGATATGGACGCTGGAAGTCCAAGATCAAAGTACTGGCCACTTCAGTCTCTGATGAGTGCTCTCTTCTTCCTAGCTTGCACACGGCCATCATCTTGCTGTGTCCTCACATGGCAGGACAGAGAAAGAGAAAGAGTGCTCTGGTCTCATTTTATAAGGGGACCAATGTCATCATGAGGACATCATGTAAACTTTACTACCTCCCAAAGGCCCTGGCTCCTTATATCATGGCATTGAGAATCAGGGCTTCAACATGGGAATTTGGGGGAGGACATAAACACTCACACCGTAACAGGTACTGTCAGTAAAGCAACTGGCAAGAGCTCCATAAATGTCAGTCATTATTATTGTTACTCAGATACCAAACTCAAGGAAACAGAAGATACTGCAACAAAGAGCCTCTGTATACCCATCTTGACAAATACAGAGAGACAAGCATACATTGTGGCAGATGCTAAAAGACAGAAATAGGAATAAGGCAAAGTTGCTTCCCTGAAGCTCTTGGACTCCTGCGCTCTTTGGAAGACTCTGCTCCAAAAGACATCCTGCTTTCCTTGAGGACCACCCTCTGTTTTGCGGGGAAGGTGTTTCTAGCTATGGGAAAACATCCACAACAGGCCTGGAACCCACACCTGTTGCACAACCATACAAGCCATAGGACAGAAGTCATGAGACAAGCACTTACATTTCAGCTGTTGTAGTTACTGTCTGTGACTTTGGCCAAGTCACTTAACCTTGTTCAGTCTAGCTTTCTTCTCTGTGGAATAGGAATAGTATTGATTTAATTTTTACTTTAAAATGTTCATGTTTTCATTATTATTGCATCAAAAGAAGATGCTTATCTTGCATTTTACAATGTGGCGCCTAACAAGGAAACAGTTGTGCACAGCACCTGGGCTGCAGAGGCCATGGGGCGAATGGGGAATCGCCAACACCATCATCATCATCATCATCATTGTGTTAGTCCGTTCTCACACTGCTATAAAGATACTATCACGACTGGGTAATTTATAAACAAAGGAGGTTTAATTGACTTACAGTTCCACGTGGCTGGGGAGGCCTCAGGAAACTTACAGTCGTGGCAGAAGGGGAAGCAGGAGGCAGCAGAGAGACTGTGAGTGTATGAGGGAGGAACTGTCAAACACAAAACCATCAGATCTCGTAAGAACTCACTTGCCAGCATGAAAACAGTATACTGCAAACCACCCTCATGCTCCAATCACCTCCCTCCCTTGACATGTGGGGATTACAAGTCCCTCTGTCGAGGTGAGATTTGGGTGGAGACAGAGCCAAATCCTATCAATCATTACACACCTTCTATCATACTCCATATATGTCATATCTAACAACTACAGCTCTAATTTGCAGAGTTGTTGTGAGAATTAAATGAAGTGTATGTAAAATCAGCCATCTGTAGTTATCACATACAAGGACTCAATAATCATTCTTAAAACAAACAAGTGTCCTAGCTCCTTGTCAGGAGGGTATGTGAGGAGTTTCTGCCCTATCAACACGTTTATCTGTAACAACAGGCAGGGCTTAATAAATAGCCATAATATACTGAGGCTGTGGCTCCATGAAGACAAAGCTAACAAACAGAGTGGCCAAGCGTGGTGAACTTCTGTCCTTGTCCTCAGGGATCTGCCAGGTGGGGGTCCTTGCAAGTCCCAGCATTAACATTTAATGTGCTCTGGCACCAAAGATAAAGCAAACATGAGAACTTTTTCCACAGTGCCACCTACGTTTTCACTGATTGGTTTAGAAATCACCCACATATTAGAAATGAGAAACAAAACACAGCAAGTCTAAAGTAGGGTTAGTTCCTTCTCCCCTAAAGCATTTTTCCACAATCTCTTTGTCCCATGGAAATGAAGATTCAAAAGAAAGTTTTAAAAGTGATACATGCCCATTTTTTTTCTAAATTTAGATTTAAACCTCAATGAATATTAATGGAGAGAGTGAGCCAATATAAAATAGTGTTTTTCAAAGACTGATAGAGGATCCTTCTCAGAATCAATTGAGGTCTTTGTTAAAAATGTGGAGTCCAGACTAGTTATCTTGACCCTCCGGGGATGGGAAGCTGGAATTCCCATGTTTAACAGGCTTCCCGGGGGACTGACTCTCACACACAAAGATAGAAGAGAAACTCTGATAAATGAGCATAAAATTTTCTGGAGTTTTTTGCTGGCAAACGACACCTGCTGATTTTTAAAACAAAGCAATAACAGGTTGATTTAAAACTGACAAATGAGAAGAGGGGATACCTAAAAACACTTCTGACTTCAATTCAGTTGTCCTTCGATATCTGTCGGGGACTGGTTTCAGGAACCCCCTGCCCATAGCACACACACACAAATCTGAGGTTGCTCAAGTCCCTCGTATGAAATGGTGTAGTATTTGCATATCACCTATGTGCAACCTCCTGTACCGTTTAAATCATCTCTACATCCATGAGTACAAAGGGGCAACCGTAGTAGCAATCTGCAATTTGCAAACAACCATTTTACCAAGTCTGATTCTAGGGCTAGTATAAGCTTCCTAATGTCTTAGGGACCATCTCATAATTTAGAAAAATAAAAATGTGTGTGTGTGTGTGTGTGTATTACAGTTAGACCAAAATGTTAAATAGCCATAAAAGAATAGGGTCACAGAATAACCAATAACCTCAATACTCAGGAAAACTTACTGTATATTAACCAATATTGTGTGCCAACCCTGCTGGACACTGCCCTAGGCCCTAACATACAAAGATGGATTAAAGGTAGTTCTCTCCAGCTCACTAGCACAGTGATTCTTAAACAGTGCAGGCTTCCAGAGCCTTTGAGAGTCTGATGAAGCTCATAAGCTTTTACCAGGAAAAAATGCACATATGCACCAACACTTGATTTTGAATATGTTTTCAGGGGACTGGTGGAGACCTCACTTGAGAATCTCTCAAGACAGACACAGAGTATGAATTCTGGAAGGTTGGTGGTGTTTCCTTCCCACAGGTGTTTCAAAATATAATGTAACTGTTATAATGACATAAGCGTTCTACATTAAACTTGTATCTTTTGAGGTCTTCTAATTGCCCATTTCTGTCTTTGTTTGTTTGTTTTTGGTGTTGATGGTTTTAGTAGCTTGTTTTGTTTATGCCTCTGCTTTGCCAGAGCCCAAAGCGTGTATTTAATTTTCCTGTGGATAATTTTGCATTAAGCTGGAGGGAAGCATCGGTCTCCACACATACTTATTACATTACAATATAGGATGCTACAAGTTCTGAGAATGATCTGCGAGTATAGAGCAGAGGGCATGGGGAAGAAAGTGTCGTCTCAACACAGTTATCCAAATATAAGTTCTGAGCTCAAATGGAATGTTCTATTAGTGGTGCTAAGGGAAGGAAATGACTCTCAGTTAACAGGCAGTATCCCCAGGGTGTCCTCCACAATGCCTTTGGGCTAACCAGTTAGAAAGGGCATATGTGGGGCTGGTATGGAGAACAAAAAGGGAACGGCATCTGGGGAGCATCAGGTGCTCTGTCCTGTTTTCCAACAAAAGATACCATTGAACACCTCCTAATGGTGAGGATTGGGGCGAGGTAATGTGCGAGCCAACACAAAGCTGTGAGCAAGCAGAGGAGGGAAGCGGGGAGAGATGAATCAAGTGAGAGAAAAATCCTGCCACACGAAAAAGGGAATGGAGAGGGAAGTGGGTAAGACAAGGACAGGGAAAGTGGCCACACTTGGAGGACTGTGCTTTGCAACTTACCCGAATGTTGATAACAGAACAAAGAGGCTCCCAGAGCCAAGACCCAAGTGACCTGGGTTCCCATTCAAAAAAGATTTCCATCCTTATTGTTCAAGGTATTTACCCCAGCAGACATTTGTTTTTAACCCTCTCACACACATTGACCCATGTCTTCTCAATCACCACCTGCTTTCACCCAAACATCCAGAGAAGAGTTGACTATTTATACTCTGCCTGTTTCCAAAATGGATTTAAGCAGTAGACCATAAGAGGTAAGTCTAATTTCAGTGTTAAAAATTCATCACTGCAAGAATTTTTCATATCTTTAGCTAGACAATACGTGATCATTAGGATGTTAGTGCTTCCAACACTGTCTATATTGAGGCGCTTCCTTCCGCTTACCCAGTGGAGAAAAGCGATTCCTTGTCCTCAGCTCTGTGCAAGTTGCTTTTAAATATTTCAGGGCAGGGTATCAGGAACCATATATATATATATATATGTATATATATATATATATACATATAATTGTACTTTAGGTTCTAGGGTACGTGTGCAGATCGTGCAGGATTGTTGTATAGGTACATACACGGCAAGGTGGTTTGCTGCCTCCATCCCCCCGTCACCTATATCTGGCATTTCTCCCCATGTTATTTCTCCCCAACCTCCCCACCCCCTACTGTCACTCCGCTAGCCCCCTCCAACAGACCCCAGTGTGTGATGCTCCCCTCCCTGTGTCCATGTAGGAAACATATTTTCAGATGAAGAGTCAGCCCATGCATGTGAAGTTCATGGTGATAGTAACTACCATTTCAAGGGTACCTGTCATTTTAACATGGAACCATGTTGAGTTCTCGCAATAATCTTTTAAGGGAATGATTGCTAAAATGTCTTCATTTTATTTTATTTTATTTAGCTTACGTTCTAAAGATGAGGAAATTGAGGACCAAAAAGGGATTTTACTGACTTGCTGAGACACATTGCTAATAGGTTACAGGCGCCAAAGGCAGGCCTCACTGAATTCAAAGCCCTGTTTTGCCTTAGAGTGCTTTTCCTTTCTGAAAACAGGGACAAGCTGCCAAAAGGTGTGAAACATCAGAGGTGGCCCTCAGTACCTGTAGCCCGAATGTAGAAATGGATACATGCACAGAGCATTTCTTCTGAAACACACGCTTGCTATGAATCCATCCCAAGGGTTTTATTCACTTTGCCCACCTAAATGAACAGTTTGCTTTAGCATCACTGATGCAATGTAAACAGCATCCTTCCCCATGGGAATCTTTTTCCCGTTTGAGACTGTTGGTTCAGGCCTGGATTTGTGCATGTTTTGCCTGCCAGATCATTGCCATGAACAATCTAAGTGACTGTTAAACAGAAAGGTAAACATACTGTTTTCAAACACCAGTGTTTTCAAATACCATTGCGGAAGTCAGATTATTACATTAAGACCCTCTGCCGCAATTTTTGTTTTTTATACAGTACTTTCACTTTTTTAGGGGGTAGAGGCAAAGCCTGGATGTAATTCAAAGGGAAATGGGGATTTAGCAGGATCCAATCAGGAGTTAATTAGCCCTTTATATGCCAGAAGCCTGTGAGTGTTCTTCAACTAATCCTTGGTTCTGTTACTTGTGCCTAGAGGAATTTTGAGGCCAGGGTAAAAGTCAGAGATGCCACCAAGATTCTGGGATGAGAACTCAGACCTGCGTTAGCAAATCAGCTCTTTTGTGGAATGTTCCCCTGTTTCCACATGAATTGGCATGGCTTTGTATTTCACCAGCCTTTCTTTTCTAAGTTAGTGACTGAGCAATGGTTCTCAAACTGTTTCTAAAAAAATGAAAGAGGGATTTCCGCTCCCCTTGCTGATGCCTGATATGAATCTTTTGCTCATTATCCGTTTAAGGTCATCTTTATCTCAATAAAAATAGTGATTTTCCAACAAAAGATTATTTTTGTTCCCAAACATAACCAACATCAACTCAAAGTCTACTCCCTATGGCTTGTGAGCCTGGATCAAAGATGCCCCTTTGAAAAACATATGACCAAAGTCTTTAATACATAGGTTGACGGAGCCATACACTTGAAGGCAAGAAGGGCCGCACACAGACAGGCACTCCACAACAGTTTTAATGATAAATATCACCGACTGAGATGGAGTGACTGCCTTTTTTTTTTTTTTTTTTGCCACTTTTCCCTTGTTTATGGAAAAACCTTAAAAGAACAATTAATACATATTTCTTACAGGAAATTTAGAAAATGGAGATAAACAGAAAGAAAAACATGAAAATTCTGTGTCCTGCTATACAAACATAACCACAGTTAACATTTTGGTATATAATCTACATATTTCAGATGAAAATAGATCATGTCATATGTGATTTTTTAAAATCCGGCATTTTAAAAATCACTTTATAAAATATGAGCATCTTTCTATGCCATTAAAAGTTCTTTTACAGTATCATTTTTCTATCTTTATAGTATTCCACTTCATATAATTATTTATTGTAACAGGAAAATGTGAGAGTGTCTATTCCTTTCATAACCTCAAAGACACAGTATTACCTCTTACTAATGTTTCCTAATTTGATAGGCTGACAAAAGGAAATATGATTTTATTTATTATGACTTCAATTCTTAGTAAGGCTGATTATTCCTCTGTGTCTATTTGTATTTCCCACTGTAATCCTCACATTTGCATTTGTCACTCTATATTGCTTATTTATTTGCTTACTTTTCAATGGGTTTATAAAAGCCCCTTTTGGTAAGACTATTAATCATTTTTTTCTGCCATCTACATTAAACATTTTCATGAATTTGTTATTTGTCTTTTGTTTTTAACTTTTTCTTTTTAAACAGGTTTATATTTATAGGAGAAGCTCAAAAGTTGTAAAAGAAGTTCCCATATACCCTTTATCTCGGTTTCTCTGTTAACTTACATAATCACAATACCACCATCAAAATTAACATTGGTACGATACCACTAACAACACTGCAGGCTTTATTTAGATATAGTAGTATTTTCCACTCTATTTTTCTTCCCATGCTGTGTTTTGTTGTCATGTCGCCTTTCTCTCCTCCAATTTATAACGATTTTAAATCTTTCCTTAATTTTCCTTTTTTTTTTGTTTTAAATATCCGCATTTCTCATCCATGGACGTCCACTCGGATTAGGTTTTATCCTGGACTCTTTCCTTAATTTTCATGACCTTGACACTTTTAAAGAGTACTCGTCAAATGTTTTGTAAAATGTCACTCAGTTTGAGTTTCTCCACTGTGAAATTACCATTTTTCTCTTTCCGTACTCGATTGTTAGAAGGGAGTCCCTAAGTTCAACTTGTACTGAAAGAGGAGGTGAGCCAATCTCCACCTTCTAGAAGGAGGAATATCAAATAATTTGTGGAGCTGTTAAAACGACCACATCAAGTCATAAACATTTGGGAGTGGAGATAATTTGAGGCTATGGAAATGTTCCGTTTCTCATTAAAGTTTCACCCACTAATTGTAGTGTTCATTACTGGATCTTGCTTAGAGAAATTATTACTGTGGAGTTCTAAAGGTGGTTTTCCATTTTTCCTCACTGCTTCTACATTTATTTATTTATTCATTTAACTTTTATTTTAATTTCAGGGGTACACGTGCAGGTTTGTCATACAGGTAAACTTGTTGCATAGGTGTTTGTTGTACAGATTATTTCATCACCCAGGTATTAAGCCTAGTATCCATTAGTTATTTTTCCTGATCCTCTCCCTCCTCCCACCTGCCACCCTCTGATAGGCCCCAGTGTGTGTTATTCCCCTTTATGTGTCGCTGTGTTCTAATCATTTAGCTCTCACTTATAAATGAGAACATGAGGTATTTGGTTTTCTGTCCCTGTGTTAGTTTGATAGGGATTATGGGCCCCAGTTTCATCCATATTCCTGCAAAGGACATGATCTTATTCTTTTTTATGGCTGCATAGTATTCCATGGTGTTTATGTGGCACATTTTCTTTAACTGGTCTACCATTGATGGGCATTTAGGTTGAATCCATATATCTTTGCTATTGTGAGTAGTGCTGCAATGAATATATGTGTGCATGTGTCTTTATAACAGAATTATTTATAATCCTTTGTGTATATACCCAGTTACGGGATTGCTGGGTTGAATGGTATTTCCAATTTTAGGTATTTAAGGAATCATCACACTGTCTTCCACAATGGCTAAAGTATTTTACACTCTCATCAACAGTGTATAAGCATTTCTTTTTTTCTCCACAATCTTATCAGCATCTGTCATTTTTGACTTTTGAATAAAAGCCATTCTTACTGCTATAAAACCTCATTGAAGTTTGGTTTGCATTTCTCTAATGATCAGTGATGCTGGCCTTTTTTTTTCATACAATTGTTGGCCATATATATGTCTTCTTTTGAAAAATGTCTATTATGTCCTTTGTCCACTTTTTTATAGAGTTGTTTATTTTCTTGTAAATTTCTTCAAATTCCTTATAGACACTGGATATTAGAACATTTTGTAGTTTGCAAAATTTTTCTCCTATTCTCTAAGTTGTTTATTCTGTTGATAGTTTCTTTCTTTTTCTTTCTAATTAAACTAAGCTCTTTAGTTTAATTACATCCCATTTGTCAATTTTTGTTTTTGGCATCTTGGTCACGAACTCTTGGCCAGTGCCTATGTCCTGAATGGTATTGCCTCAGTTGTCTTCCAGAGTTTTTGTAGCTTTGGGTTTTACATTGAAGTCTTTAATCCATGTTGAGTTAATTTTTGTACATAGTAGAAAGAAGGGATCCAGTTTCTATCTTCTGTATATGGCTGGCCAGCTATCCCAGCACCATCTATTGAACAGGGAATCCTTTCCCCACTGCTTGTTTTTGTGAGGTTTGTCGAATATCAGATAGGTGTAGGCGTGCAGACTTATTTCTGGGTTCTCTATTCTGTTTCATTGGTCTACGTGTCTGTTTTTCTACCAGAATCATGCTGTTTTGGTTACTGTAACCCTGTAGTATAATTTGAAGTTGGGTAGCATAATACCTCCAGCTTTGTTCTTTTTGCCTAGTATTGCCTTGGCTATGTGGGCTCTCTTTTGGTTTCACGTGACTTTTAAAAATAGTTTTCTCTAGTTCTATGAAGAATGCCAGCGTTTGTTTAATAAAAACAGCACTGAATCTATAAATTGCTTTGGGAAGGATGGTCATTTTGATGATATTGATTCTTCCTATTCATGTTTTTCCCTTTGTGCCATCTGATTTCTTTGAGCAGTGGTTTGTAGTTCTCCTTGTAGAGATCTTTTATCTCCCTAGTTAGCTGTATTCCTAGGTATTTTATTCTTCTTGTGGCAATTGCAAATGGGAGTTTGTTTCTGATTTGGCTCTTGGCTTGACTGTTGTTGGTATATAGGAATGCTAGTGATTTTTGTGCATTGATTTTGTATCTTAAGACTTTGTTGAAGTCGTTTATCAGCTTAAGAAGCTTTTGGGCTGAGACTGTGAGATTTTCCAGGTATATGATCATGTCATCTGCAAAACGGGATAGTTTTCTTTCTCTCTTCCTATTTGGATGCTTTTATTTCTTTCTCTTTCCTGATTGCCCTGGTCAGAACTTCCAATACTATGTTAAATAGGAGTGGTAAGAAAGAAATCCTTGAATTGTGCTGGCTTTCAAGGGGAAGGCTTCCAGCTTTTGCCCATTCAGTATGATATTGGCTGTGGGTTCATCACAAAGAATAGCTTTTATTATTTTGAGGTATGTTCCTTCAACACCTAGTTTATTGAGAGTTTTTAACATGGATGGATATTAAATTTTATCAAAACCTTTTCTGCATATATTGAGATAATCATGTGGTTTTTGTCTTTTAGTTCTGTTTATGTGATGAATCACATTTATTGATTTGTGTATGTTGAACCAAACTTGCATCCCAGGGATGAAGCCTACTTGACCATGGTGGATAGGTTTTTTGATGTGCTGCTGGATTCAGCATTTTATTAGGAATTTTTACATCAATGTTCATCAAGGATTTTGACCTGAATTTTTCTTTTTATGTTGTATCTCTGCCAGGTTTTGGTATCAGAATAATGCTGGTCTTGTAGAATGAGTTAGGAAGGAGTCCCTCCTCCTCAATTTTTTTGGAATAGTTTCTGTAGGAATGGCATCAGCTCTTCTTTGTACATCTTGTAGAATTCGGCTGTGAATCTGCCTTGTCCTGGGTTTTTTGTTGGCCGGTACGCTATTTATTACTGCCTCAATTTCAGAACTCTGGATTCTGCTTCTTCCTGGTTCAGTGCTGGAAGGATGTATGTGTCCAGGAATTTATCCATTCCTTCTAGATTTTCTAGTTTATGTACACAGAGGTTTTCCTAATATTCTCTGATGATTGTTTGTATTTCTGTGGTGTCAGTGGTAATATCCCCCTTGTCATTTCTGATTGTGTTTATTTGAATCTTGTCTTTTTTCTTCTTTTCTTTTCTTTTCTTTCTTTCTTTTTTTTTTTTTTTTTTTTTTTTTTTCTTAGACAGAGTCTTGCTCTGTCACCAGGCTGGGGTGCAGTGGCACAACCTCGGCTCACTGCAACCTCCGCCTCCTGGATTCAAGTGATTCTTCTGCCTCACCTCCCAAGTAGCTGGGACCACAGGCATGTGCCACCAGGCCTGGCTACTATTTTTTGTATTTTTAGTAGATACGGGGTTTCACTGTGTTGGCCAGGATGGTCTCGATCTCTTGACCTTGTGATCTGCCTGCCTTGGCCTCCCAAAGTGCTGGGATTACAGGCGTGAGCCACTCTTTTTTCTTCTTTATTAGTCTAGCTCACTAGCTTTATTTGTCTAGCTCTCTATCTATTTTATTAATTATCTCAAAAAATCAGCTCCTGGGTTTGTTGATCTTTTGAATGAATCTTCGTGTCTCTCCCTCCTCCAGTTCAGCTCTGATTTGGGATATTTCTTGTCTTTTGCTAACTTTGGGATTTGTTTGCTCTTGGTTCTCTAGTTCTTTGAGTTTGATGTTAGGTTGTTAAATTGAGGTCTTTCCAACTTTTTGACATGAACAGTTAGTGCTATGGTTTTCCCTCTTAACACAGCCTTAGCTGAGTCCCAGAGATCTGGTACATTGTATTGTTGTTTTCATTAGCTTCAAATAACTTGTTGATTTCTGCCTTAATTTCATTCTTTACCCAAAATTCATGCAGGAGCAGGTTATTCCATTTCCATTCTAAATTTATCATATAAAATCCTTACGTAAAAAGCATATGTCCCCTCTCCCTCAGAAATACCTTTGACTTCAGTAACTAAACAATGTCCCCAAAGGTCTAATCTTTTTATCTGCTCTGCTTTCTGTGCTGTCGCTTTTCCTGTGATGGCACAAACGCTCCCAAGGTATATTAGTTTTTTCTATTGCTGCAGTGGCAAAGTACTAGAAATTTGGTGGCTTTAAACAACACGACTTTATTATGTTACATTTCTGGAAGTCAGAAGTCCGAAATGGGTCTCACTGGGCTAACATCGAGGTGTTGACAGAGCTGTGTTCCTTCTGGAGGCTCTGAGGCGAAACCCATTACCATGACTTTTCCAGCTTCTAGAGGTCACCATATTCCTTAATTCATGGGCTTCACCCTCCATCTTCAACATCAGCAGTGTCTGGCCAAGACCATCCCATACTGCAATCTATCTGGTTCTCCCTCTTCTGCTTCCCTCTTTCACATATAAGGAAGACCTTTGTAATTACACTGGGTTCACAAGGATAATCCGCGATACTCCCTCCATCTCAAGGTCAGTTGATCAGCAAACTTAGTTTCATCCACAACCTTAATTCCCTTTTCCTGTGTAATGTATCATCGTCACAGTTTCAGGAGTTAGGATGAAGACATCTTTGGGAGATATTATCCGTCTATTAGACACAGCTATAAATTTTTTCATCTGTGGGCACTGGGAGAAAGAAAGAAATAGAGAAAAAGAGAAACAGAACAATGCTAGCACCCTCGACAGGTGTAATGCAATAGAATTAGTTTGTACATGGGACCCTGACATCTAGCACTGGGCCCTCTTTATTTTGGGGGTCAAATGAGTTTATTTCCGAGACACTATTATAATTATAATTATTATTTTTAAGACGGGGTTTCACTATGTTGGTCAGGCTGGTCTTGAACTCCCAACCTCAGGTGATCACCCGCCTTGGCCTCCAAAGTGCTTGGATTACAGGTGTAAGCCATCATGCCCGGCCCCGAGACATTATTGAGAATGACCAGACATTCAGGGCCCAGACTCTATCTACAAGTAACCTTGAGCCAAAATATCAGCTGCTATAATATCATTCTTTATGTTTAAGGCCTACAGACTTCAATGAATTCAAGGACCAAGGAAATAAAGTATCATTCCAAACTGACCGTTAAAAACGGTTTTTTTAGGGGAGACCTTACTAATTCACATACCTATTAATGATTAAATACAAGATATTCCAAGCTTCTTTGAACCTAAAGGGAGGCGTTCAGAAACTGGCTTCTCTAGTGTTTGTCACATTGACTTCATTAGAAGCTGTAAACTCTTATTCTCCTTTGTACTAGGAACTTTCCCTTTCTTCTCTCCTAGGTTTAGTGAGCAGTGTTAGGTAACAGGGATTTTGCTTTTCTTTTATATTGTGAGTCTGTATTTTTTGTATAAAGGTCCACTTTGTCCTTCTTCCTGCTACCCCTCCTATTGAGGGCTCTTGTTCTACTCTGCTGCACATGGGACAGAGGAAAACGTTCCATTATTCCAAAAGGCAACACAAAACAAAGCACCTGGACTCACCTTCTCTGCTGCTTACGGCTTCCTCGAGTGGTATGACTCTTCAGTACTTGGGAAGAACAGGTCTTCGGAACCACCTAGACCTGATTTCAAATTCTGTTTCTGCTTTTTAACAACTTTGTGCTTTTTGAAAATTTAAACCTCTTGGAGCTCTGTTTTCACCTCTTCATAGGTTAGAGTGGTCTTTGTCTTTGCCGTGAAGCCTAGTTATCCGTCATTGTTTTCTCTTATTCATCCATCAAACCCCTACTATGTGCTAAGTACTTAGTCGGTATGAAGAACACAAAGGCAAACGTAATCTATATAGTAGATTGCCCTTATGTTGCCTCCAATCTACAGGGGAAGACATATTAAAAATCTAAGGACAGTGGAATAAGCTGTGTGCAAGGGTCACTTAAGTAAAGAGTGACAGACAAGAATTTAAGGGAATCATATGTCTTTAATTTTTCTAGAGTTTGTTGCAGTGGTAAACGTACATGGATGATAAGTTCTTTGAGAGAAAGAACTCAGTCCTCTTCATTTGCATACATTTCTCCACCATAAAAAGCAAGAGCTTAATAGAAATCTGCTAAGTCCAAGTTTTCATGGGGGAAACTTCAAATTTTATTGCTAAATGAAATAAACTCAATTAATCATAATAAAAGGACTAGATTTTAAGCTGTTTCATGGCAGTCACTGCTTCCCTATTTATCTAGATATGCTTAGTATCTGGTCTAGAGTCAGATGCCTAGTAGCCACTCAAAACATTATTGTTGAATAAATGAATGAACAAACCTGGAATCTAAAAGTACCTTTGTCTATCACTAAACTTCTCATTTAAATAAGTGAAGAAACACTCTTTATGAATGCTTGGGCTGACTGAACACTTAAAAGTCATGACTAAATATAATATTATCCTTGTATGTCTTAAATATGCCCTGCATGAATAAGGTGTGAGATTTACAATCTCATTTCTCTATGTAAAAGCTTTTTATTTGGCTTCAAAGTCTTCAACTTCACAGCAAAATTTCATTATGTCCCAGTTGAGTTCTGTTTAATGGAATTAAATTTCACCCCTTCTAATTATCTTTTGGAACAGACAATCTTTACAGAATAATTAGTAATAGAAGAACATAATGGATCATTGTCTTTATTACTGCAAAGAAATCCTAGATGCTGCTCTAAATCTTAAAAACAGACCTCATAAAATATAAAATGTATTGAATCCTTCCTCTTAAATCATATAACATTTAAACTTTGTCACCATAGCTCAAAGATTGGGGGAGGTAATTATTTTCTTGCTTTACTTTAAGTTATTTTATGAAACTACCTTAATGATCTCATTCAAATTAATTATGCTTACATTTTATTTTCAATATTTTCATTGGTAGAACATTTTATTATCAGACACAATTTAGCTGCTTTTTTTTTTTTAACCCATTTTGGGCTTTATTTTGCTTCCATGAACTTTTTTTTTTCTGGCCTCTAACCTAAATTTATTAGATTTATATAGAGAGAATGCAAAAGAGGGCTAAAAATGCAGCTACTCCAATATAAAAAAAAAAGATAAAATCTAATTAAAAATAATTCCACTTACCCATCTGAAAAACCATGGTACCACTGGAAAAACTTTATAAAACATAGCTCAATGAAAAAGAAATATCCAAACACGGACGTTTTATTTTAAAAAATTAAAAAGCACCAACAGACAAAAAAAAAATCTCCTTTTTCTTTCTCCGCATTCAAGCAATTAAAACATCTTTAAAAAATGGAAGATGAAAAATGTGCTTGAAAAATGAGTAAGGTCCTTCTTGGACTTGTAGTCTTTACAGTTTAATTTGTTGAGAATTTAAAATTACAGTAATTGCCCTTAAATAACTGACATTATTTGACACTACAACAACGGAGGAGTGGAAATGACTGACAAACACACAAAAGACTTTTGTTATCTTTGTTTGTCTGCCTGAATAAATCTCTACAAGTATTTCAAAGATTTAAATTTATAGCACACTTAATCGCCATTAGATGGCCAATCCTATTGGCTTTCGGCTAAGTTTCACTGACACTCAACATTTTTCGTATCAACTTCTTTCACACATCTAGTTAGTCTCAACAACTGTTTTTAAACTAAATTATTACCTCTAAATTAAACGTTTTGAAAAATACAGGCAAACCTTAGAGATACTGTGGATTTGGTTCCAGACTATCACAATAAAGCAAATATCACAATAAAGCAAGTCACACCAATTTTGTGGTTTCCCAGTGCACATAAGTTATGTTTACACTATACTGTAGTCTGTTAAGTGTGCAATAGAATTATGTCTTTAAAAATACCAGTGTACATACCTAAATTTAAAAACACTTAGTGACTAAAAAATGTTAATGACCATCTGGGTCTTCAGCAATAGTGAATCTTTCGCTGGTGGAGATCTTACCTTGATATCAGTTGATGGATGCTGACCGATCAGGGTAGTGGCTACTGAAGGCTAGGGTGGCTGTGGCAATTTCATAAAATAAGATAACAATGAAGTTTGCTAGATTAACTGTATCTTCCTTCCATGAAAAATTTCTCCATAGCATGGGATGCTGTTTGACAACATTTTAGCCACAGCAGAACTTCTTTGAAAATTGGAATCCTTTTAAACCCTGCTGCTGTCTTATCAACTAGTTTATGTAACACTCTAAATCCTTCATTGTCATTTCAACTGCAGCATGTTCACCAGGAGTAGATTCCATCTCAAGAAACGACTTTCTTTTGCTCATCCTTAATAAACAACTCCTCATTCATTAGTTCTCTCGTAACATCACAGCAATTAAAGCACATCTTCAGGCTCCATTTCTCAAGTTTTCTTGCTATTTCTACCACATCTGTGGCTAATTCTTCTACTGAAGAGCTGAAGGTCTCAAAGTCATCCATGAAGGCGGGAATCAACTTCTTGCAAACTTCTGTTAGCACTGATACTTTGACCTCCTCCCATGACTCACAAATGTTCTTAATGGCATCTAGAATGGTGAAAATTTTCCGGAAGGTTTTCAATTTGTTTTACCCAAATCCATCAGAGGAACCACCAGCTACGGCAGCTATCTTCTTTCAAAATGTATTTCTTAAAGAATAAGACTTGAAAGTCAAAATTACTCCTTGATCTGCATAGATGCAGAGTAAAGGTTGTGTTAGCAGTCGTAAAAACAACACTCATCTCCTTGCGCATCTCCATCAGAGTTCTTGTGTGACTAAGCGTGTTGTTAATGCACAGCAATATTTTAAGAAGAATTCTTTTTGTGAATAATCGGCCTCAATAGTGGGCTTAAAACACTCAATCAACCATAAACAGATGTGCTCCCATCCAGGCTCTGTTGCTCCATTTACAGAGCCCAGGCAGAGTAGATTTAGCGTCAGTCTTAAGGGCCTTAGGATTTTTAGAATGGTAAATGAGCATTGGCTTTAGCTGAAAGTCCCCAGCTGCCTTGGCTCCTAATAAGAGTCAGCCTATTGCTTTAAAGCTTTTAAGCCAGGCATTGACTTCTCCTCTCTAGCTGTGAAAGCCCCAGATGGCATCTTCTTCCCATAGAAGGCTGTTTCATCTACACTAAGAGCTGTTGTGTAGTGCGGCCACCTTCATCAGTGATCTTGGCCGGACCTTCTGGAGAACCTGCTGCAGCTTCTCCATCAGCACTTACTGCCTCACCCTGCATTGTTATGTTATAGACATAACTTTTTTCCTTAAGCCTCATGAGCAAACCTCCACAGCTTCGTCACCTCTCCCAGATTTCGCAGAACTGAAGACAGTTAAGGCCTTGCACTGGATTAGGCTTTGGCTTACGGGAGTTTTGTGGCTGGTTTGATCTTCTATTCAGATCACGAAGTCTTTCTTCATATCAGCAATAAGCCTGTTTTGCTTTCTTATCATTTGTGTGTTCACTGGAGTAGTACTTTTAACTTCCTTCAAGGACTTCTCCTTCGCATTCACAGCTTAGTTAACTGTTTGGTGCAAGGCTTAGTTTTTGGCCTGTCTCAGCTTTCAACCTGCCTTCCTCACTAAGCTTAATCATTTCCCGCTTGTGATTTAAAGTGAGAGATACGTGACTCTTCCTTTTACATGAACACTTCGAGACTGTAGGGTCATTAATGGGCCTAATGACAATATTGTGGTGTCTCAGGGAATAGGGAGGCCGAGGGAGAGGGAGAGAGACGGAGAAATGGCCAGGAGCAGTCGGAGCATTCATCGATTAAGATGATCATCTTACATGGGTGCAATTCATAGCACCCTGATAGTAACATTTGTTCTTACCATAGTAATATCAAGAGTGCTGATCACAGATCACCATACTAGATAAAATAATAATACAGTTTGAAGTTTTGTGAGAATTGTTCACATGAGACACAGAGACATGAAGTAGGCACTTGCTGCTGGAAAAAAAATGGTGCAGGTAAACTTGTTCAACACAGGGTTGCCACAAACTTTTCATCTGTAAAAAACACATCTGCTAAGTGCAACATTGTGAAGTATGATAAAACGAAGTATGACCATCTGTAGAACTTAATAGCATTAATTGAGTTAAGTAGAGCCTTTTTTTATCTCCTTCTATACTGAGGATTGACTTGTTGAGGAAGGGGTGTTGAAATGGTGATTTTGAAAAATATAATTGACTATCTACCTTTCATGTAAGTTAGTTAAAATTTGGTTTAATGATTTTCTCAGAAAATCAAGTGCATTTAAGTAATCAATTCTCAAACCATTTATTGTGATTTAGATGTCAAGTAGAAGTCACTTAAAGAATATCAAGTCTGCCATGCAATGTAAAATTCCTGCAAAGAATATAGAATTCAAATGACACCAATGAAATATAGTTTTATTTTTTCATTATTTTAAGTATTTAGTTTTTGTCTTTCCCTCCTGCTAAATAAGACATAATCTACAAAGGAACCTAAAGAATTTCTTCTTGAAGTGATCATTTTATTTCCTAGTGAAAATAAACACTTAGAACAATGAAATTGCAATGTTCCCTTAATTGGCAACACCTTTGACATTAAAAAAAAATATTCTCCCATAAATTCGCTTAGCATTTACCTGGCTTATAAAAATTCATCTCCTTTTTATGTTTTTAACTTTGATGTCAAGTTGCATCCACACCAAACGAGAGGCATAAGTGTTTCTATGTACATTTTGATAAAGTGACTTTCTGAATGGTAGGAAATACTGCATGTGACATAAATAAGGGTCTTTTGGGGTGTGAGCACTTGTAAACTAGCAGATGTATTAGATTTCTATTATGTTAGGTCACAGGCATGAATGGGGCAGAGGGGGCTTTAAGTTTACTACTGCATGATCCATCTCAGAAGAAGGATTATCTGGTTTTCTTTTTGAATATGCTCCTCTTTGTCCATGATTTCAGCCTATTTCTTCAGGAAATTAAAAGATGCTGGCTTGTTTATTATCAGAAAACAAGTTGATTTTACCGCTTGCGTATTTCTATAGAGACTAAGTACACACAATGATGACAACTCAATTTTTCCTTTAGCTCTCTTCTAGTGCCTTTATGAAGTGAAAGCACACTCTACCTATCCACAGTTCTAAGGACTTTCTGTTGGAGCTATTGGTTCCACAGTAGCTATTTACACAAACTGCCTAATTAACCAGCAGAAATTCTGATTCATTTCTCTGGCCAAATAAGGTAATTTCCTTCCTTCATTCTCTTCTGGTACAGGTGAAATGCCCCACAGCTTTAGATCTGACATTGTCATTTGCAATTATACCCTTTCCCTTCCTCTCTTTCCAAATGCTAAAACCTGGGAGCATATTTTTCGTGATAGCTAATGAAGGTTTCACCCAATTTCACAGGAAACATGTCTCTTTTCAGATCTAACTTCTTCTAAATGTGAAATCACTGAATTCCTTATTTTCAATTCAACTATTGCACCCCATCCTTTGAACTGAGAATGTTTTGAGAATCTTGATTATGCATGATGAATTTGAAATTATGGGATTTGTCTCAGAGACCAGGAAACATCATCTTAATCCATAGTTACTCTAATATTCGAGCCAGTATTTAAAGAGAGGCAATTGGCAGTTGGCACAAGGTGGAAACTATTTTGGCAACCCAGGGGTTAAATATTAATTGACCTATTAGTTCTGAATATTCCATTATTTAATCTCAGCTATACACCATGACAAGCAGATGAGTCTGATGACAATGTCTTCCCCCAGCTTTCAGAACTGTCCTTCCTGTGACCTTAGCTGCTCCTAAGCTGATAGGATCAGCAAACTTCCTGCAGCCCACCGGGAGACTGGCGATTTTCAAAGAGTTGTTCAGGAAAACAAGAAAAGCAAATGTTCCTAATCTTTGAGGCAGAAGGAAGGGTAGGGAGAAATTTCTAAATGCAGCAAGGAATTATTTCCCTGTTGATTTTATTTTGACAGGAAAGCAGAATATATTCTTACATTGTTTTTCTCCTTAAAGATTTATTTAAGGTAAATCCGTGTTCAACATTGGGCTTAGCAAAAGAGGGAAGATATTGGTCTTGTGAGTGGCAAATACCAAAACATCATCTGAGGAATTCTAAATTGATCAGTTACATATCAAATGAATCTAGCATTTAAATTTAGACTCAGTATGGCCAATTATTTAGCTACAGTTATGACAGATAGTCTAAATTTTATTATTAGTGTCTGAAAATGTGTAATAGTGACAGAAGAGATCTACCAGTTTCATTCAGGTGGTCTCCAGTGACAACATTAATTTGGAAAATGATGTGTAAATGCACAATTTTACAGCATGTTTACTTATAAAATCTCTATTCATTTGTATTCTACTCAATGAAGGTTACGTGGTTTGGATCTCTTTGTTAGTGACATCTTGACTTTGGGTTGAGATTATTTGAGAGAGAACTTTTTACCAGCCTATAGCAGATATTAGTAGGTTTACTTTCTCCTTATCAGACTTAGGAGAAATAAAATAAACTTTCTTCTATGGTTACTGGAGCAAAGATTGACCTACAGTCATTAATTATCTTCATGTTATTATAAATTCTTAGGGCACAAACAGAAATATTTATTCACAGTTTGCTTGATACCAAAACTAAAGCAATTTGATTATTCTTTTTTGGTTTAAAACATTTTTTAAATGACCAAGTGAAAGAAAAAAAGCAATTAGTACTTATTTTTTGCATTACACAATATTAGGTGAGTGATATCCTAAGACTTTTGTATGTATACGTTTACAAAGACATTCATGTGTAATAATTTCAAATTTTAAACAAAAGAATATTTAGCAACAAAATGTTCTGTTGGGAGACACGCTTTAATTTTTTCCCAGATCTCATGTTCATAATTGTCCCCTACTGTTACCAAATAAATTATATTGTTAGAGCAATATGGTAAGAAACACAACATATCTTTGTTACTGAAAACATTTAACAGTCAAGTTGAATTTCATAAAACATTTTATGAAAAAAAGTTGAAGGAAAAGGCACAAAGAAACAACACAAATGAAATTTAAATGTAATGAATATTCTGTTGTTGCCTGCCAGAGGAAATAAACATTTTCATATTTATTTTCTCTTTTAAGTATACCTGATAACTGTGTAACTTTCCCTCCTCGCTTCCATTTGGTTCTCTTATTAATTAATTAGTAGCTTTTCTTAGGTAGAGGACCACACAAACACACGAGCATTTTGCTAAGTTGCACACAGCCACGTTAGAGGGAACTAGTAATTGATCTGTAGCTCCTAGATATCTGGCTGTTGATCTCAGTCATACACAGAGATTCTCAGTCATACCCAGGAAACAAAAGGTCCAGAACAGTAGGGCTTTCTTTTGAAAGTAGCTGTATGCTGGCTATTAAATGTTAAGGCTGGTTCTATGCAAGGAAATAGTTTTATTTGCTCCTCCAAAAAAACCCCTTGTATTTGCTGCATTCCTACTCTGAGAAAAGCATTCTGGTGCTTTCCGAGATAATCATATGCTTCTCAGGGTTTTGCTATGATTTTTCTATTAAGCCCAACTGCATATAACATTGGTGGGGATGGCTTAGAGCTGACCAACTTTGTGGTAGTACACAGTAATACCTAAACCCTTTTTAATGCCCTGCTGTAACAATGGGGATGAGAAATACCATTTACTGAAGACCCGCTCTATACCGCAAATACATTGCATACACTGTCACACCACAACAGCCTCATGAGCGAGACACCGTTATTTTGCTTCCCATTTTGCAGATAAAGAAACTGAGACTCAGATGCAGCAACTTTCCAAAATTGTTTTAATTGAGACCTTACACAGATCTGATGAACCTGCCAATTGATACCTAAAAATAAAGGCCTCAGTTGGGTGGGAAAGCTCTGAAAAGCATTTTCCTTCAGGACAGTTCAACAAACTACTGTGACCGGAGAATTTTTCAGCTTGAATAAGTCACTTGTTTGAAACATGGGATGATTCCTGACCTTGCTTCAGGTGCTAATAGAGCAGCCAGCCTGTGTTTTTGGCTGCCCCACCAGGTAAATGGAAGTCCACTTACCACTCACTATGTGCAACGGTCTGTTTTTTTCCCACTGTGTAGGTTTCATGTTGATGGTTCTCTAAAACTCTTTTTTCAGAGTGTGAGCAGGATAAAAATATAAAAATACGAGGATACAATAGTGTTTTAAGAAACACCCTATTTGTTGAAATGTTAAGCTTTTTCATGGATAGCAAATAGAGCATGTTTTGTTAAGTCTTCCAGAAACATTCAAGTCTTGGATTACTTATACATGAAGATTGATTCTATACAAGCATATATTTCTTATTTGATTTACCAATAAGACAAAATAATTTGATTCCCACATAGACAGAATTCTCTTAAAATGCAATTCAGACTAATCATTCCTTCTCGGACTTTATTTTTTCCCTCCTGTTAAAACCAAAATGCAAACAGGATTGGGGGAAAATTCTCTAGTCCAAACAGACATGCGACATGCAAACAAACTGCTATTAAAAATGGCACCATTTTTTAAAAATTCAGGGAAAACAAGAATAAACATTTTCCTAGCACGCTAAAAAAAAATGGCACCATAAAAAAAATCAAGACTCTAGAGGCAGATAAAACCTCAGACATGGTTAGTCAGTCAGGATATTCATATCTTTTCACGGTTTTAGTAATTTTACTTCCTTTTTGTCTGCCTACAAGACCTTCTTCTACCTTAAAAAGAGTTTATTATTATTACTATTGTTATTTAATCTAATTGACACAGGTAGTCTTTTGAAAGAACAATAATGAGAGATACAAGTGGGTCTCTGGCTTTCGGAGGGGGCTATTAATAAGTCATTTGACACTAATAGACTGGGAAAATAATTAGTGGCCCATATAAGTGACAGAATATCTTCAATGTGAAGACATTGCTTATAGCAAATGTTTGGGAGTTGAGAACCCACAGGACTCTTCAATAATGGTACTGAGTCTAAATGAAATGGTAATAAGTAATCCCTTGTTATAATGATACCAGTTCCCATTTACTGAGGGGTTCCTATGCACATAGCATCGTTCTAAGCACTGACATGCATTACCTCATTATACTTCACAACAATCTCTATGAGAGAGCACTATTACTGACCCCACTCTACAGATGGTGAAAACGAGGCTTAGAGAGATCATGTCACTTGCTCAGTGCTACAGAGTAAGGTGTTAAGCTGAGATTTAAACCCAGATCTCTCTGACCCCAAAACCTGTGGCTCTAATCTACAGCACAACCTTGCCTTTCATACTCTAAATCCTAAAATCGTCAAGCTGAAAGCGACCTCTGAGACTGCAGTCCAGCCCCTTTCTGCACTCATGAGAAAACTGAAGCGTTAAAAAGGAACTATGCCTTGCCCATCATCCTAATAACAAATTAGTGACTGGGCAGGCCTAGAACTCAGGTCTCGCCTTCAGTTCCAGATGGAATGCCATTCTATCATTTAACAAAATTTGCATGACCCAGGAGACTAGAAGACTAGCTGTGCAGTTTCACACACACACACACACACACACACACACACACAAAAAAAAAAAAAAAAAAAAAAAAAAAAAAAAAAAAAAAAAAACACCAAAGCGCTAAATTCAGGTTGCTTCTGTTTTCTAACCTGCAGCTGCTTCATTGCAGGATCATACAACACATGATACGACAGGGACTTAAAGCCACACATAAAACATATTAAATGTAGTCAGCAGTGATGAGATTTGGTACCAAATAAGAAGCTTTAATTAATTTTAAATGGTGCTTTTCATAGTGTCAAAAGCTCAGTCCACTGAAGTGGAAAAGGGGGTTGGAATGGCCAGATCCTAGCAACCCAGCTAATCTGGGCCCTTCTGAGCAAGCTCATTTGGAATTCTGACATCAGTGCATCGGCATGCCGAGGTGGGGCTCATGGGGACAAACAAAATAGCAACCCCAACTCCGGGACTCCTCAGAATCCCGCATCCCGGGAGGCCTGAGAGTTCAGCTGTATTAAGGGGCCGTTGGAGTTTCCCTGTTATTTGTCTACTTTTGGAGGATTAGAACTTCCGCTGGGCTGTGTTCATCTGTGCTGAGAATTTAAACTCGGTGCATGCAACAACAGGAACAGCGAGATCTGCTAGAAGTGTTCCCAAAAAAGTCTGGTGACTTTTAAAAGCTGTTAGATGCATAAAGAGCAATAAACGGAAGGGTTTCCAGTTTCTTCTGGGAGTCTACATCGGATAGTGATTGCTTTTTCTATCCCCTCCCCCTAGCACCCGACATCATGAGCCTTTGTTTCAAGGCTGTGACCATACAGATACTCACCATGTAGACCTATTTCAGTAGCATCGTTTTAGAAAGGCTGATACATGCCTATGGGTGTAACCCACACACACCCCCACACGCGGATGAACAGAAACCTTCTCTTTCTCTCCATGACACAGAGACAAAAACTATCCTATGGTCCTTCTTCCTAGAGGCCACAGAACCATGTGGTATGAACCAAATGGTAAGGGCTACTTGAGATTTTCTGTGACCCAATTTCCTGGCTTTGCAGGTGGGGAAACTGAGGTTCAGTGTGGTGCCATGACAAGAATGAGGACATGACTCCAGATTTCTCCACCTTTTACTCAGTCCATCATTTACAGGTATTATTGATAAGAAGAGCATGTACATAAGAGCCAGGTACCAGTTGGGAATGTGGCATACTTACTACTTGTAACATAGGAACTATGCTATGTATACATATGGATGACAGTAATGATGAAAATTGTGATGCATTCTTAACACACGGATCTAAAACATTTTCTCTCTCTATTACATCATCTTACATAAATGCACTTCTCATGTGAACATAACTAACACAACATAATTATAAGATTCTAAAGACCATCCATTTATTAACAAGATTTATCAGCTTGTTTTTTTCCCCCAAACTCAGACTTGACTCTGTTTTGTCCTTTATAGAAAGAAAGAGTAAAACCTCACTCATTCCTCACCATGCTCTCTGTCCTGCTGTACAGACAGGGATAGAGACTCAGGACCATCCTGCGGCCTAGGTGATTTTCTATTCGTGGTAGGAATGTGCACAAAACGGTTTAGGCCAGCATCCAAAAGCACATATCTGTCCAGTGATCCAGTTCCTGAGAAGGAACTAAAAATGATCAGGTTTCCATCCCAGGATTTTTAGAAACTTGATATTGGCAAGTTGGAAAAATTTTAAGTAAGGTGTTTCTTCCCCCACCCCCCGACATTTCTAGCCTACATCAAATTAGAGTGAGAAAGAAAAAGGAAGAGCTAATAGAATAATAATTGTACTTTGCATTAAATCAAGGAATGCTGATTTTCTAGCATTGATTTTTAACATTTATTAATGAAAAGTCACAAACTCAGGTAAATTCTTTATTGATTGTTTTAAACATTTTTTTTTTTGTTTTTTGGTTAGTATACTTGAGATATCCTTCACTGTTGTTTAAGTCATTTCATTAACTCTGTATTGAGTATCCTGACAGGTTTTTTTCCCCTACAAACAACTGAATTTTGCTTTTCTATATGTCCCTTTGCCTCCTTAGACACAACCCAAATATGGGATGCTGGTATTGGTGTGGTTATACTGGACTTTTAAAAGCATCGTTTTGGTCTCATCCAGCAATCATTCCACTCAGAAGAAAAAAGTATGAATGGAGCCTACTTATCTTGTTAGTAATAGTAGCTCTTATCATAGAAATATTTTATATAGTACTCATTCAGTATCTTCTGAGAAATGTATGTATGTTTATAACAATATTTTTAAAAATAAGAAAGTTCTTGGCATATATGAAGTATAAAAGTACCAAAAATTAAAATAACTGAATCAATAGAATTTATAAATAGATATCTGCTTTGCCCATCTATACCACTAAAATGCAAATAATATATTAGTTAAAACTTCGAACGGAAAGGAAAACGAAGCTTAAATGCTAATCTGAAAACAGTCTTTGTTTGCATGGAGGGATGTGCAGAATGAAACTGCCTCTCTCAGCTCAGCCACTTAAGAACTAAGTAAGGATTAAGGTAGCAGGTAATAGATCTTGTAAGTACAGAAAATGGAGGGAGTTGTGGGAGTGTGGGGGGAAATCCAAAAAGGGCTTTGGAAAAGCAGTAACTTTGTACACACTTTTAATCATTGCCGAGAAAAGGGTAAAGAACTTTTGTTAGCCTTATATGAGTTCAACAACAAGAGAGTAAAGGTTAAGAATCCTACTTTCAGTTCTAGTGTGGAATTAGACGTCCATTCGCCCATCAATACACAGGGGATTTGCACATGAGAATGAATGGGAGTTACATGATCAAATCCTTCAGAGATCTGTGAGAAAATAAACTCTAACAAGAATATTTGAACTACCTTTTATAATAGATGGATCATCATAATAGACATGCATATAGAAATTTTAATCTTTCAAGAATCACATATAAGTACATGTCTAAATATATAGACATGCATTTTATGTATCTCTATAAAATATGTGTATATATTTGAAATCTGTATGTATCTATATGACTGTGCACTAATTCTAGTCGGTAAGACAGCTCATTAAGTGCTCCTAGCATTGTGTGTGTGTGTGTGTGTGTGCGTGTGTGTGTGTGTGTGTGTGTGTGGTGTACTGTTTTGAGGACGTGATGACAGCATGTAAGATTTAATTTAAACAACTGAGAGAATACTACAGAAAAACTCAAATGTATACATCATGTGAATTTTTCTTTTACTTTCTTTTTTCCCTATTTTTCAAGAGGCTCAACCATAAAACACACAAAAAATACATTCATTACATTTTTGTCTCGGTGGAGCCTTTTCAACAATAGATAAAGCATCTCTATTTTTCTTCAAAAAGACCGAAAGACGCAAATTTTCCATTTTCCTTTGCAAGCAACACAGTGGATTTTCACATGCAGGTTTCAGCCTAAAACATCTTCTCACTGTGGGAAAAGGGGTGCCTTCTAGTACAAATTAAGACAGATAATTCTTCCACTGGCACGTGCATCCTAACATTAGAACACATGCAGGTGGGTGTGAGGCTGGTGTTTATTAGGCCATTTCAGTTCTCCATCATCTGTGCTTACTCCTGTAGCAACTTGTTGATAATAGGAAGTCTTTTGTGAGAAACGGCACGAAAAACAATGAAAAGCATCAGATTTAATAAAGTATCTAAGGAAAGTCTGAAAATGACACCCACACTATGAAGGGAAGGCCACATTTGCTTTTTCTGAGGGGAATTTGTGTTCGTCAGGAAGGGTTCCTGGAGGCTTTGTTTTGAGGCCTTGATGTGTGACCACTGCGGCTCGGGCCGCCCTTCACCCTTGCCCTTCTTCCACCACGGCTCTGCCCACCCATACTGACACCGCAGGGGGAAGGGTTTCAGAACAGAAAGAATCAAAAGCTGAGGGACGGGGGAAAAAAAGTGCTTTTCAGGGTCTGATGTGTGGGAATCAAATGAGAGGCCTAGCTCAAATCCGGTCGCCAGGCAACCAAAGTGATATGCTGAAGGAATATCATTAAAGTTGGAAAGTAAGCAGTCTCTCTGAATCAGTAAACCGACCACAGGACTGGCAAGGCACCCAACCCCATCAGCGTCGGACTGCGGCTTCTCCAAGGAGGACACGCGGGGGGCTTTGCTCGGTTAGAGGGGGAAGGAGAGGAGAGGCAGAGAACGCAGCTGATTTGTCGAGTTTTTTCACAAAAAAAAAAAAAAAAAAAGACAATGGTTGTCCAGACATGGAGTTGGTGGTGAAATATGGTAACTGCCACGGCTGCAGCTGGCTCTCTGACACAAGATTAATACGTCGCCGTTTCCTAGCCGACCAGAACCTAGTGGGAACTATCCAGCATTTTATCTTGAATTGTGGGTAACAGCCTTACTGCAAGCTGGCCTAGTTTACTGCTCTGTTTTCTCCCCATCTCCCAAAGTGCAGCAAACATCTGTGACTCTAATGAGGTCATCATTGAGGGTGTCCAGCGAGCCGGGCCCTGAGAACTGACCTCACCTCTGCCTGAACATAAAGTACGAGTGCTGTGGGGAAGCAGGACAAATTAAATGGGGGAGCTGGCACTTGGCTGTGAGTTAAGCTCTTAAGAAACTTTTTTGCTGTGATTAAAAAAGAGAGGGAGAGAGGGAGAGAGAGAGGAGAGGGAGAGAGAGAGAGGAGATTGAGGTTCAGAAATGACAGCGCGACAAAGCAGTAGCAAGCCCACAGAATCACATTTAGGCCTCGCTGATGAATATTATCACTGACATGAACAAGCAAAGCTTATCTGGGCCTTCCTTCTTGAAAGGCTGAATAAAACTGAATTGCCAACTTCTGCATTTTACCACATTTTGGTGGAAATGGCTCAGAGACCTACGTGATTTAAAAGGAAGCCTGGGTGAATTCAACCACAAAGTGTATATATATGTTTCTGACCACAAAATTTCAAGCATTATGCCCCATGTCATATCATTTATAAGTGATTTGATTACAGACACAGAAAACAAATCAAACTTCTCCAGATAGGCCTTTTCCCCCGCTCAGTTATTCCAACAGAGGCATGGTTTTTATAAATAATACCACCAGGCAAACATGCAGACACAACCCAAAACTGCATTCAGACCGGTGAACTATAATAATTTTGTTTAGTCATCAGAGGAAAGAACATTGAAGACGTGACTCTACCCACTATTTTCTTAAAACAGTCCATGTCAATGGGGTGAGGAATGGAAGCTTTCAAAGGGAGGAAAAATGTTTTAAGTTTGGAAGAAAAAAAGAGTATTTCTGAACGTGTTCCCTATCATTTAATATATAAGCATATCGGCCACATGTTGAAACACTGTTCATTTTAGCTACATCTGCTCACAGTAACAACAGTCATTCTTGATTCCTTAAAAAAAAAAAAAAAAAAAAAAAAAAAAAAAAAAAAAAAAAAAGGCTCTGTGGATAAAGTCCAGAAGGAGAAGAAAAGATGGAGGTCATCTTCAAAACTCATCTAGAAACCTTCATTCATATGTATTAACTCACTATGTATGCAGATGTATTTTTCCCTGAGAGCAAATCCATGAAGCCCAGAATGGCATGTCACGGTACTTTTACAAAGAATTTGGTTTTTAAAAAGTAGGCATCTGACGAGATTAAATCTGGCAAGTTTTTATCTTATTATTCTCATATTATTATCAGGCTCACTGCAGCCTTGACCTCCCTGGCTCAAGAAATCCTTCTACCTCAGCCTATTGAACAGCTGGGACTACTGGCACGCACCACGACCCCCAGCTAATTTTTTTTTTTTTAATTCATTCTGTAGACACAGAGTCTCACTATGTTGCCCAGGCTGGTCTCAAAGTCCTGGGCTCAAGTGGTCCGCCTGCCTCGGCTTCCTAAAGTGTTGGGATTGCAGGCATGAGCCACTGTACCCAGCTTCAGTATTATTAGATCAGATCTGGTACCGGAGATACAGAGGACTTGCAGTAGAAATGTAATCTCTTTCTCGAAAGCTAGTCACTGTTATTCAAAACTTTCATTGCACTAAATATGTAGTGTGGGTGGCTGGAGACAGGACAGCAGCAGCTAGGCTGGACAACAGAAAGGATTAGCTGTTTCTGATTGACACGAGCCTTTCCACTGTGACATCAAGAGGGAAACCAAGGAGCTGTCCTAAACTTAATTCATAAATAATGGACATTATGGGTTGGGAAGGATTGTGAGCAAGTGCTTAAATGTAGGACATTCAGGATGGAGGGTTTAAAGCAACGCTAGAGAAAAGTTCTAGTGTTACCTGCAAGTCCCTCAATTTGGACAGCAGAAATCTATCCCATTATACTCTTTCTCAGTTTTCAGGAAGGGCTTGCCTAATGCCCATTTCAAGGCTGAGTTTATTTTTTAAATGCAAATGAAGGAAGTGTTGCGTTCAGCTTTGCAAACAGTTTTCAGAAATCCTGTTGGCCTACATTTAGCTGGGAAGCAGTACCCAGCACCAAGGGTAGGGGCTTAAACAATCAAGTAGTTGTTTGCCTCACTCACATTCCTGAGGCAATCTGGTTCCAGCTGAACTCCTTGGGAACAGTCTGGGCTATGTACCCCTGGGGCATCTGCCCCAATTAGCACTGACCCTTGGGGGCCTCCTTGCTGGCTCTAGGCTGCTCCCAACCTCTTGAACTCTGGGTAAACCAGATTGCTTTAAGAGCCTCAAGCTTTCCATAGCCCCAAGATGAACTGGACATCCAGGCTCACCAATGGAAATTTAGTCACCCCAAAGCGCCCAAACCAACATGGCCTCTTCTGAGGAGACCCATGAGCCAGAGGAGAGACCCACGTGGTGGGATCATTGCTATGACTAAGGAACAATAGGAAAGAAAGCTCAAGGAGTGCTTGGCCAGGCTAAACTCAGCAGTACGTGCAAAGAGCACACAGGGTCTAAAGCCTCACAGAACTGGATTAGGCTCTGGGATCTTCTCCAACTAGCTGAATGACCTTTGCAAGTCACCAAACCCTATCAAGCTTCAATTTCCTCATGTGTGAAGTAGGGACAAAGATATCTAACCTGCAGTATTTTCGTGAAAATTAAACGACGTAACGCATGTAGACATGTTGAATAAAATGAAGTCTGCCTTATAGAAGGCCCTCAGAAAATGAGAGTTAATTACAAAAACAAATAAAACCCACCATGTTTTGCCAGGGCAGTACCACTCCTGAGAAAATCCCCACCCACATGATTCTTGAAATCCCTCTTTTTTTGTGGTGGTTTATGATCGGTGTGTTACTGCCCCTTCCTTTCTCAGAAACAACTAACGCACAACTAATGTTTGTGTCTCTCTCACCCAGCACTTCCAGGACCTGTGGGGCCGACAGAAGGGATCGCGAGAGGTTCTCCATCCTTGAGGATCTGACTGTGAGAACAGCATAGAAAGCACAGGGCCCAACTCAAGAAGAGTGTAGACATCTCAGTGTGCACAGTGCGATCGGAGAGCCAGGAAGGGGGTCAGCATGGGCTGCCACGATCAGGAAAAGCCGCACGGAAATGCTGCGTTTGGAGAGTGTCTCACAGTGAGTGACTACTGTGAACCAGGCAGAGCCATGTAAGGTGCAGCCTTTGCTCTAAGGAGCTGAGAACTAGTGAAGAAAGACTATTAACATGCAATTTTTAAATGGTGCAGTGAGAGCTAGGAATGGTTCTTGGGAAGGAGAATATTGTAAGAACATGGAGGAAAAAAGGCTTAAGCTGGCTTTGCAGGATGAATTGGGTCTAATAAGCCCTAGGCGAATGGATCAGCATGAACGAAGGTAGAGCAGGGGGGAAAGCAGCCAGGTACCCCTGTGTGTGCATGTACGTCTGTGTGGCGGGATGGGGTGGGGGCATCCCGACACACAGACACACATAGGTGTAAAATCAGATCCAAGATTTAAAGAGGAACTTACTCTAAATACCTCTCTTTCTTTTGATTGATGTGGCTGATGATCCCACGATGATGGTCCATGGTCAGCAGGTTATGAAGGCTGAGGATTTTACAGTACAGCTTTAGCAAGTGAGCTATGCAGTTTACCCACATTCAAATACACTCCTACTTCCCAAAGAATTTTCACAGCCTGCTGGGATCGACCAGAGTGGGGCTGGAACCAAGAGAGATTTTTTTTTGTGAGTTGATTTTCTGATCAAGGCTTTGTCTTAGACACTAGCCAGGAAAACAGATGCAGACATCTGGGCCCAAGTCCCTGCAGCAGGACCCATTGGCCAGGCACCGCGTCTGGGGTGAGCATAAAAGGACGACGGGGATTGGGACACAAACGGCATTTTTGGAATTGGCCAGGAGAAAGGAACTAGTTCGAGGCCCTGCTTTGAGACTCTCTGAAGACCCCCCAAATCCCAATCCAGTGCCCAGCACGTCCTCTGCTTCTTGGAGTCATTTCTTGTGTTGGCTCATCCCTGCTGGTGTGGCTGTTTGCCCGGCATGCCAGGGCCGGAACAGGAAAGCTGTTGAACTTCTGGATCATTCTTGACAGGGTCATCCAAGGCTCTATCTCATGGAGTTATCCATGTTTACTGATGATAATCTCTGAGCTCTAGTAATTCAGAAGCTCTTCAATGCCATAATCAGTGCTCCTTGGAAGAAAAAAAAGTACGAGCCATCATGAGCTTCTTCCCTTAGAGTCAAGTGACCCGAGGACATCTGCTTCTCCCACCACTGGGACTGAACGTGACCAAACAGCAGTTCTTCTGTGGGACTATTTAAGTGGCGTTGGAAAAGAGTAGGCTATTGAAATACACAACCACGCCACTCATTTGGCGTTTCCCTTCTTTTATCCAACATTTATTAAGCACCTATTATGAGCTAAACATAAGGCCAGGCACGGCTTCCATCTTCAAAAGCTCAGGGTTAAGAGTGAGAAATGCTGGTAGAAGTCAGCATGAAACATGGAGGGAGGCCAGAGGGGTGCACCTTGGCATCTGGGAAGGTTTCCTGGCAGAGGAGACAGAAAACACAATGGAAGAGCTGACGTGGTTACCTGTGAGGACATGTGGGACAGAGAGCTGCGGCAAGACAGGCAAGCAGACGCCAGGCCATCAAGGGTCTTGCCCAGCAGGCCGACGAGACAGGGTTTCTATCTTGAAGGAAATAGGGCATCGCTGAAGGTCTTCAACAGGGAAGGGGCATAATCAGTATTGTGTTTTAAAGTCATCTTTTGGCAGCCGAAAAGTGGAAGTGGTGACGGGGCAGGAAGACACTACAAGTCTGTGAGGCAGACAATGAAAATATGACCAGTTACCGTCCTACAGATGACGCGTGGCAGAGGACTGCGGGTTTACTCAGCCAAATTCTCAAGGCTCCGCAGTGGAGTTTCTTGGGACAGGGACCCATGCGTTTCACCTTAGTGTTCTCCTTTGTCCCGACGCTCCTAGTCTGTAGCAGGCACTTGCAAAATGGCTGCTGAATCAATGGCAAATCTAGGGTGAGAAATCAGCTGTCCAGTGCTGTTTCTGTACCCACACAGTGGTTTCCCAAGGGAGTTTTATTTTGGAAATGATTAAAGGTTGGGGTAGCAGTTTTGTGTGACAAAGCCCAGCACCATTAGACCCTTCGGGAATAGTGAGTGCAGCAGGCCAGTGGTGAGGGGAGTGAAAGAGGTAAAAGACCAGTGTTCCTTTTAGTCTCCAGTGCGTTGTTAGAGTGTGGGGCGTTCAGCAGCTGCAGCTAGTGGACTGCTAAAGAGGACTTTGGGCAATCTAGAGTCAGAGAGAGGTCATTAAGCTCTTGGGAGAGGTGGGAGGGAGACAGAGAAGGTTCTAGGAAGTAGGAGGAGACTAGGTTAGGAGGTAGGAGGAGCCCTGCTCTGACATTTTGTTGCTGGTCTGCACCCTCCCCACCCCTCTACCCGAAAGGCAGAGAGGAGCTTTTGACCTTCCATCTTTGTCTAGCGAGTTCCTTTTGTCATTGGCACCCATCAGCTCCTGCCCGCCCAGAATGGAGCAGTGAGGTATACCAAGGTAGGCAAAGGCTGCACGGCACAGGGCTGCATGCACTCTTGAATCTGGGATCTTTTGGCCTCAGTTTCCACATCTGCAAAGTGGAAATAATAATACCCACTTCAGAAAGTTGCTCTGAAGAGTTAATAATAGATGATGTTTGTAAAGAGTTCAGCATAAGTGTCTGACACAAGTTAGGCAAGGAAAAAAACATTTGTATTGATTTTTCTCAGGAGCTGCGGAGGGGAGAAGGTCATGGAACCAATAATTCATGGCCTCAAAGATGCATCTCTCAATAACGACATTAAACTTCATAATCGGCCACCAGATGGCTCTCGGGAAACTGCCCTTCTGTCTATACCTGCTCCTGGTGAGGCTGAGGGACCGAGCTCCACAGTGACATGCCCTGGAAGAGGGAAGGCCTTGGCCACGGCCAGCAAGTAGAACCAACAGGGGGCCCCGGGAACCCGAGGGGCCACCCACGAAAGCAACAGCCAGCAGCTGGAGGGAACGCTTGGAAATTTGTCTGCATAATTATTTTTTAAAACATACCAGACTAACCCAAACTAGGAAGCAAAAGAAATAAGAGTCATTCTTCAAAGGCAGCCTATCCAGAGCACCAACCCTAACTGTGACCCAGGAAAATTCGATGAGTTGAAGTACAAAAGGCACTGGGTTTCTTCTATCATCCTGTTTATCATGGATGTGGACGTCACACACAGAAGTAAATAAGGCATTCAAAAATAGTAGAAAAACAGACAAATTCTTATTTACTTTCAATAACTCAAAGAACCTTCATTCAAAAGAAAAAATATACAGTAGTGGATTTCTCCAGAACAAATTCTGATTGAAATATTTACTCACCAGTATTTGCACGGATACATTTTTTTCAGTTACTGTAAGAAGCTTGGCATTTCTCAGAGACACGAAATCAGTAGAAAGATCAGTTGAGAACATATATAATAAAGTGTGAAATTGTATTTAAGTTATACCTTAAAAAACAGAGCTAAACAAATAAATACATAAATAAAAATGTATATGTTCTTCAAAAATAAAAACATTTGATGTTCACTTTTAAAAATCTAGCCTAAGTCAATGGACAGAAATTAAAGCAATTAATTGTGTATAAAGATGAATATTATAGAATTATTATAATTATTATAATGACTATTATTAAAACTAGACTAAATGTCCAACCACAGGAGACCTGTTAGACCCACGTAATCGAATGTTAAACAGTTATTAGAAATGACCAGCCTGGCCAGCATGGTGAAACCCCATCTTTACTAAAATACAAAAATTAGCTGGGTGTGGTGGTGCATGCCTGTAATCCCAGTTACCAGGAGGCTGAGGCAGAAGAATCGCTTGAACCTGGGAGGCAGAGGTGGCAGTGAGTTGAGATCATGCCACTGCACTCCAGCCTGGGTGACAGAGTGAGACTCCATCTCAAAAAAAAAAAAAGATACATGTTAATGATTTTAAAGATAGGAGAAAACACTCAAGATATAATAGTAAATAAAAAGGAAGCAGAACTGCAAATGAAGTATGATATCATGTATATTACAGCAACAAGACTTGGAAGAAATTACCAAGTACCACACTAAAATGTTTAACAGTGGTTACCTTTGGGTGGTAAGATTATGGACGATTTTTATTTTATTTTATTTTCTATTCTAAGTATTTCCTAATATGTATGTAATACTTTTTAATTGGTTTAGAAACACAATAAAATTGCCCTACACAGTTATAGCTGACCTTATAAAAGGAATTATTTCTGTCGATAACACATTCCACTAAACTGTATAATAGATTTAAAATATGAGTGTTGAACAGAGTCCACTCACACCCTGAGATCTCCCAGTCCCTGAGAGAGTCTGATTTCTAAAGCTATTCACAAACTGCACCACGCATTCTACCCCAACCCCATTTTTTTCTCCATCCACTGGTAAATTTCTGTCTTAGAACTCACCTTATTCTTTCTCTCTTATATTAATGAGGTAGAAAAAAAGATAATAAACAGCCACACTGAGGGACAAGGTTACAGGGGTGCTTTGAGGGGTTTTTTGGTGGTTGTTTTGTTTTGAAATGGAGTCTTCATCTGTTGCCCAGGCTGGAGTGCAATGGCACCATCTCGGCTCACTGCAACCTCCGCCTCCTGGGTTCAGGCGGTTCTCCTGCCTCAGTCAGCCTCCCCAGTAGCTGGGATTACAGGCATGCACCACCACGCTCAGCTAATTTTTTTTTGTGTATTTCTAGTAGAGAAGGGCTTTCACCATGTTGGCCAGGCTGGTCTCCAACTCCCGACCTCAAATGATCTGCCCATCTCAGGGGATGCTTTGTTTTGAGTCCAAACAGTATTATAAAAACAAGTACATGATTTAAAAAGCATCGATCCCTTACTTTACAAATAATTCACATTAATAAGTTCAGTTTTAGAAACAACAGCAATGAATTTAAAATACAATTTGATTCTTTTTTTTCTCTCTTTTGAGATGGAGTCTCACTCTGTCACCCAGGCTGGAGCACAGTGGCACTATCTCGCCTCACTGCAACCTCCGCCTCCGGGGTTTAAGCAATTCTCCTGCCTCAGCCACCCAAGTAGCTTGGATTACAGGGCCCACCACCACGCCAGGCTAATTTTTGTATTTTTGCTAGAGTTGGGGTTTCGCTTTGTTGGCCAGGCTGGTCTTGAACCCCTGACCTCAAGTGATCTGCCTGCCTTGGCCTCCCAAAGTGCTGGGTTTACAGGCATAAGCCATGGTGCCCAACCACAGTATGGTTCTTAAAGGTCTGAGTTTCCTCAGCTTCTCTTCTCAGGATCCACTGCTTTCTCCATCTCTTGTCAATCTCCAGGTTCCCCTTAGTCAGCCGACGAGGCTCTAACGTGTAAGGAAGCTCAGGCAAAGCTACAGTGAACCTGCAAAGGGTTGTCCTTGGGGCTGGGATTGACCCCAGGCAAATGAGACGCTTGCTTTGGGCACAGACTTTAAGGGCTAGGAGGTGGGGGAAGCAAAAACGTCATAATCCAGCTCAACATGAGCTTAATGTAATATTTTTAAGAATCAAAATTAACGTAAAAATCAATGATAACCAAATATCAAAATTTTGAAAAAAAGGCCAGTACCATGCCAAGACGTCAAGCCACATGCCAGCCTAAGGTGGGAAAAAGAAAAAAGGTGCACCCTGCAAACATGTTTTTATCTGCCTTTAGCAGTTAATTCTTCCTGGGACATTAAACCTATTGAAAGATTGAAATGTGGGGGTATTTTTATTCCTAAAGGAATGAAATAATACAAAAATCACTCCTCAAATTCAGTGATTTATTTCCTCAAAAGCAACCATAATGAAAAGGCCCAAAGCTCTGGGCCAAACTTTTAACAAATATAGCGTCTTAAGCCCACTAAATTGTGGGTTAAAGTTCCCATCTCAGGTTAGGAAGTGAGAGTTCAGGTTCAAGGAGAAGACAGCCTGCCACTGTACCATTCAGCTCACGAATATTTACTCAACACTCACGGCATGTACATCAGAGCATCAGACAGACAAGGGGCTGATACCGTGGGACTCACCTTCTGCTGAGCCCTGCATTAACTGATTTTTCTTGCTGCTTTGTTTTTAATGAGTCTTTATTTCTAACCAAGTTTTTCTTTTCCAAGCTGCTGTAAATTTACTCTCGGCTCATCTCTGTCATTCTTTGCGCTACTGAAATATGCTGTCTTGCTCTAACTCGTGCGTTTCACACTGGACCTCTATATTTCCAGTGATGGTTTATTTTCCACATACATAAGTCTTCCCTTTCATACTGCCTTTGCTTTTCCTATTTCTTGCTTTGCTGAGCTTGGTGCTTTACACATAGTTAACTGTTCACCAAATATTTGAGGATCACTTGATTGTTGAATGAATGAACCAGTGAAAGACTCAGCAAGGAAGAAACAAACAAATCAGTGTACCTGGTCCCTAGAGAAGAGGAGAGAGGAAGGGGCAGTGTCATCATGGGCCATTGTGCTGCTTTTCTATGTCCAGTATACGAATGTGTGCTTGTGTATGCATCGTTTACGTATGTTCAGTAGTTGCCCATTCACAGATGGGACAGAAACAGCTGGATCAGCCCTTCATAGTTGTATTGTCTTAGAAAGGACACCAGACTGGGAGATCTGTGGTATATTAGGTAACTCATTCCCCCTCACTGAAAGGGTCTCTGTTTCCTCATCTATAGAACAAGAGAGCTGAATTGTGAGGTCTAAAGTACCTTTCAGTTCTAACACGGATTGCATTCATTGCTTCTAATGCTATCGATAGTTAGTGTAGACGCCAGTAAGTATGGCCTTGGATTCTCTTGTGCTTTTTGTTTTCTTAGAAAAAGAATGCCCTTTAATTCTACAATATAAACGTGAGTCGGGAAAAGGGCACAATTATGGCATTTCTTCTTGATGAAGATTCCAAGAAATAGCTGTGTGATTTTAAGATGTCCCTTTGTTCTCTAGCCATTTTAATGTTAAAATGAAACCTCAAATAATAAACTCAGGCTTCATCTAGGACAAAATATCTCTGGTTTAGCATGTTCTACTTTGAGAATTTTTGTACTCAGGTATGGGGTAAGGAGCATTATTTGGCTTTTAGTTTAGCCTTTGAGAAAAACTGACAAATCAAATGCCAGCTCCTGAATACTATTACAGTGACTGACATTTGTGGAGTATTTGACAGGTTACACAGAAATTCTCACATTCATATTCCTATTTAGGCCTCATGCAGTCCAGTAGGGTGGGAATTCCTTACTATAATTCCCCCTTTTTTTTCTACGTGAGGAAGATGAGCTGAACATGTATGCCCATCTTCAGATCCCAAATCTTCAGCCCTTTGTAGAGACAGATTTTTAAAATCTCTTTCAAAGAGGAAGGGTCCCAAATAGAACAGGTATCCGGCAGAGCCTCTGGTATTGTCTCTCAAAGATTAGGAAAAGCTTCCTGCTTTAGAGCGGTAGGTGAAGTAAATCAGTACTTCCCCCATACCTGGCCTCATCCCAGACCTGTGGACTCAGAATCTCCAGGGAGTGATTTAAATTTCAGTTGTGAAAGGATTCGAAAATTTGAAAATGTTTTCTTTTTCTTTTTACATACAGGGTCTCACTCTGTCATCCAGGCTGGAATGTAGTCACGTGATCATAACTTGCTGCAGCCTCAAACTCCTTGGGTCCAAGTGAGCCTCCCACCTCAGCCTCCCAAGCGTTGGGATTACAGACATGAACCACTAGGCCTGGCCTCAACAGTTTTTCTATTTAAAATGTTTCTTATATAAAAATTTAATAAATATTTATTCAGTGATAATGTATTTGTTTTTATTTATCCACTTGATGAAAAAGGTGCAACACTGTGTTTGGCTCCCCAGTTTTTAGTTGTGTATATCTGGCTGTCCATGAACTTCTAAGAACTTTTTTGGACTCTTTTTGTATAACTGAAAAGCCTAGAACACAGTGATGTATACCCATTACTTTTTATTACATTAATTCCTTACATAGAAATCTTTAATGATCTTTCATTACTACTAGGTTAAATATTATTTCCTAGGTCTAACTTGATGACAAGCTGCCTGTTTGATTTCACCTGCTCTGGGGTTTTCATTTTAAGCTGTAAAATGAGGTTGTTTGACTAAATCATCTCTAAAATAACTCTTAGCTCCTACATTCTATAGATTTATAAGTGTCATAGATATGAGTACAGTGGCATCTAAAGAACAATAAGCAAAACATTCTTAAGGAAGGCTCTCCCTGAAGACAGGAGTAAGAATGGCTTGGGAAACTTCGTATTTTCTCTGAGTGATATTGGTCCAGTTGAGTGTGATTTGGTTGTCAACTGCAGAAGTAAGAGCTCCACCCACTTCTGGTGAGGTACCTACAGGAAGCATCCTTCTATTGAATTGAATTCTTACACACATTTGTCAAAATGTAATTAACTAGAACATCATGAAGTAAAATATAAAGGTCAATCATTATAATATTGACCCAAATATAAACTGCTCGAATGATAATCTAATGTTAACTTTCTCTAATATATCACACTTAGATCCTCCAAGATTTTTGTTTTATTTAGTATTAGGGACTTGTATCTCTTTCCGAGTAAACTAATTCATTTCCCTTTCCTTTCTTCCTTCCCTTCCTTCCTTTCTTACCTTCGTCTTTCTTTCCTTCTGTCCTTTCTGTTTTCTTTTTTAGTACATTGGCTTCTTTAAATGACAATCAATATCACTATGACTGATTTTAAACCATCCTATTACATGCATAGAATGGAGTAAATCAGAGCAATGAACATGTGTTGTGAAATGGATAATAAAGTGGTGATAGATGACTATCATCGTGGTTGTTATGATACTGTCAAATTAAATTCACGTACAATATGTCCATTCAGAAATCCAGCAAAACACAACAACCATTCCCTTTTTTGCCTTTTTTGAAGCTTTGTTTTAAAAAGACACCTTCCTGTCACCAGTGCTTATTAGTGAATAAAATGAAATTGATGCCTTGCAGGGAAAAAAAAAAAGGAAAATACTTCTTTACTTTGTATTAAGAATACGTGACATCTTTGCTGTCAGTGATAGTGAAGTGAAATACATACCAAATATGTCTTGACATAACTTGACAGAAATGTATGTCTTCTTTTCTCTCATTTATTTTTGTGATAAGAATATGTGATTTTGCTGCCAAGGAAGCTTGTAATGTTGTAGAGAAATGGAAATGAATTGTGTTGGGCATGTCCAATCTCCCTGACACAGTGGCATCAGCTATAGCAGTCAGGCAGCCTTGCAGAGGCAACAGCAGGCCTCAGCCAGTGAGACCCAGGCGCTGACATTTGTCAAAACAACTTTCCTCAACACATCAAAATGTTCCTTTCTCTTTTGTGTTATTCAGATGTGTTCGGGTAACTACATTTGAGAAAACAGTGACTGCCAGAGACTCACTGCCATCCACATGGGAACGATATCAAGAGAAAAATCTTACTTTTCCCACTGAAGGATGAGTTTATTCCCTTGTGAACGTTCTTAATCCACGAGGGTCTTTTACAGTAAACCCCAAATCTAACGTAACTAAACGTATGCTACTTGTTTTGTGCATTCTGTCCTATAATTTGACAAAAGGAAATGACACAAATTGGTTCTTTCTTCTTTTCAAAGCGTGACACAGATGGAAGTTGTGTGCTGGCGTGGGTTTGGTTTATTGTTCTTGAGTTCCTATGCTTTTGACCATCATTATCTTTCTTAGAAGAACTCAAATCATGTGGGCACCACTGGCCCTTTAGAGGGCATTCTATTCTTCATTTCCGACTAGTGCTATAGAGCAGTGAGTGTGAGGTGAGACGGGTACTAAGCACAACAAAATGGTATTTTATATGAATCTCCAACGCTGTCTTTTTGGGACTCTTTTAAGGGTACACACACAGTTTCTAGATCCCTAGCAACAGTTTCTACAATAAATGGTGTTTGAAGCAAGAATCCCTTACCTAGGGCAGACAGAAAGAGAATCGGCCCAGCAGTGTAATCATTGCTCTGCTGTTTGAAGGAATATTGAGCTCAGATGCCTCCAGAAAGCCCACCAGGCCCAGAGGCACTGGACAATGAAAGGGGAAAAATAATAGACGCCAATGCTTTATTAAGCATATTTTTTTCTCACTTAGGTGCCCACTCCCTGGCCAGACAATTAGTTGAGGTTCTTTCCAGAGAAAGTGTTACCCACCAAGAAAAACTCTTTTAACCTTTCAAAATAACAAATATCTTTAATGACTTTTATCCCCTTTCCATTGACATCACAGATACAATGTGGCCTGTCTTGAAGTCAAGCCCAAATTGAAATCACTGCTGGCAGGGACAGGAAAAATAGAACGTTTGACAATAAGAGTGACAGATGAAGCATTGGGAACCTTGAAAGGGAGAATAACTCAAGCTATGACCCAGGACAGAAATACTGCACCTTAGTAAAATACCTGCCCAATCTGTAAGTTAATAGGCAGGTACATTTGCACGTGATAACGGGCTAAATCCAACGCTCGATAGAAGTTGGTATTATTTTCCATGTACATGTTTAAAAGGAAAGCTGAACATGCTTCATAGCAAGAACCTTTTGATTATAGACTAACTGTTCTCCCCACACTTCCTGGGGAAAACATTTTTATTTGGTTATATAAAAGGGTAACATTTATTAGGTATATATCTAAAGATAGGACTTTAGAAATTTATCTAATCCTGCTACAAATGATTATTAAACATTTATAAGAGTAAAGATGTGTGTGTGTTTGTGTGTGTGTGTGTGTGTGTGTGTGTGTGTGTTGGCTGTGTGTCTGTATGATAAAGGCAACTTCATATAATATCCCTTAACTAATTGGCAGAAGAGAGAAACTTTGTATCTCATGACTTAGAAAATCCATCAGTTGCATCTCAAATTTCTTTTTTTTTTTTTTAACATTGTGCTTCATTTCTGATTACTTGGGTTAGGGGGAGAAACCTCACTAGGATCTGCCAATTTTTAGTGATTTCTGTCATCAATTCCTGATTGCCTGGGATTGCTTTGTTGTTCACCTTAGACGCCTTTAAAACATGATATAGTTAAGCCTCCTCACTGTTACTTGGTTTTGTGATTGGTAGTAAAGTTGTTTTGGTATCACCCATTGGAGTGAGAATTTTCCCCACATGATGGCCATTGTGGGTCTTTCATAGCAGGTGTACTTCACTTCCAGAGTTGTACGAAAAGAATTTAATTCCAGTAATTAATTGTTTGAGATAAGTTTCCCAAGGAGTCCTCAACTTAGGCTACATTAGAGGCATGACTTTCTATTGGTACAATATGAAACCTTTTAGGGTCATATGAAAAATTAAGTTTTACATCATTGTGAAATAAACACATATGCCTACATTTCCACTGTAAGTGCATGGTTAAGAAGCAAATGTGTGTTTCTTTTTGTGGATGATAATGGCAGACAGTCGTATTGTTTATTTTGCCTTTGACATAAATCTAAATCAAATAAGGATGGTTCAAGTTAGCACAGGGAAAATCCAGTTGCTTCCCTGAGTCCATCAGCATCTTAACCCACTTTTCAAATGTTCTGGAGTTTTGCAAATCTCAAAGCATTTTTACCATGCCCGCTTTCCCTTATTTTATAAGTCAATGTAATTTTAAAGAAAGACTTAATCCATATGTTTCTGATTAATCTTTACTAAACTCATCAAAATGGTGTTTTGTAAGAGTGATTTGGTGTCCAACAAGTCTTTTGAGTCTCTCTGTAACAGGCCTTCTTAATGCCATTTCTCTTCAAAGCAGGAAGTTGTGTTTTGCCAACAGTAAAGAAATTCAAACCCCCAAGGGTTGAAATCAGTTTGAAACTTCCAGCCCAAGGGCTCTGTGGGGTTCTATACTTGGCAAACAGCTACTTCCCTTCTAACTTTGAAATACCTTATTTTCCTCTCACAAGAAATGCTCTATTGTTTTGCTAAAATATGTATTTAAAATAACCTTCAGATTCTTCAATACATAAAAATATATACATTAGAAAGTGAGGCCTAACATTTAATTTACTCTAAAGCAATATTATTTGATTGTTCATTTGGATTTCCCTTGAATTCTCATTTCCTGACCCTACACATCTTTGTGACTTGGATTTACCCAAAGATTTACCAGCAAAGATGACCATGAAGATCCTACAAGCCGGAAATAAGTGCTGGGTAGCTCTTGGACTTCTTCCTTAGGTTGCTCAATGAGGCATATTTCTGAATGTACTAAGCCAATGTCTCACACTATATTTCATACTTTTATTTACGTTGACAACCAAAAATTCAATACAGAGATTTTGAATAACGTGCTCTATGTCACAAGGGGAACCATAATTCACAGTTGTAAATGTTTGCTAGTTTTTCAATGTAGTTCATTTCTGTTTATATGTTTAAAGGGAGAACTGTATAACTTCACTTAGTTTTTATACAATGGGTGAGAGAGAGAGGAGAGAGACTGAGAAAGAGAAAACAAAATAGTATGTACAGCAAGTTAAGCATCCAAACCACTATGGTCCTTTGTCCTGACCGCCTTCTGGCCATGAAGTGGGAGTGCCCTCTAGTGAAACTTTAAAATCATTGGAAGATACTGGGTGTAACGTGATTGAGGTTTCCTCCTAAATTCTTTTCTTCAAAAATCTTTGGGCATTGACAGTTTGTATAAGTTTTGAATGAGAGTTAGAGAAAAGCACAAAATGCCATCAAGTATTTCTTTGGAAAACAAATGCAAATGAATATATTGCTGTCAATATCAAAAAGGACATGTCTGCATATCTTTGTCATCTATCAATCGATCGATCGATTGATCAAAAGATCCCAAGGACACATAAGTAGCATATTACCTACAACAGGGCTATGGTTATCTAAAGGAAAACATATAAAACATAATTACCCACTTTTCAAGATGATGAATAATAAAAAGTTACTTTAGAATGTGAAAATAAGGCGGTAGTAGCAACACAGAAGTCAACAAGAACTGAAAAACACACCTCGTCATCTATATTATTCCAAATCTCTTTAAGGAAAGCAGCTCACGCTCATTGTGATAAAAATCTGGTGTGTTCTGAAAAAGTACGAGACCAGGAGTCAGAGTTCTTGCCCTGGACATCACTTACCAGCTGTGTGAGCTTGGGAAAAACATTTAACTTCTCTGAGCCTCGGGGTCATCATCTGCAAAATGGGACCTAAGAACGCTGCCTGGCCACCTCACAGGGCAGCACTGAAGGCGATAAAGCATGGGAAAGTGCTTTGAAGTAGGTACAGGTCTGTACTGCGAAGGTATTATTTTTCTGACTTCTCTCTTCTTTCTACTGAGGAAATTTCAAGCAAAGTCCCCTTTCAGGATGAAGAGGGGAAGAAAGAAGACCCTTCTAAAATCCTCTGGAGTCAGGAATCATTGACAAAACATCTTTCTTGCCAATCAAAAAGGGTCACAGAGAAAGAAACAGGTGGTGCCCGGGGAAGGATGCAGGGTGAGACATCACCATTGGGGAGCCGCCAGCTCTCCTGGACTAGGCTGGCGCCCACGTGGAGGGCCTTCGTCCGGGAGGCACGGCCTGGGCAGCCCGCGCTGGAGCCGGCTGGGCAGCAGCTGGTGGAGGAGCCAGGAACCGCGTCCCCTCGGGTTTACAGCAGCAAGAGTTTCCGTGAGTCTAATCTCCACCTTGCACAGAGAGACGCCCAGCAGCTCGCCGCCCCACACCTCTCTGCCTATAATCCCCGTCTCCGTGACCATTCATGCAAAACAGCCCCCTTCCTGCTGTCTTTTCAAAACGGAAAATATTTTCATTTTGTTCATGCCAACATAATAAACTCTTCATTTGAGCAAACAATCTGGTTTTTCCCTTTAGTTGCAGTGAGTTTAATTTTAGATTTCTGCCATAACAACTCCTTACTTTTCTCCACATAAAGCTTGTTTTTAGGATGCGGTTTCTCACTGTGTTTGCTTTGAAGAGAGTTTCACGCATTTATTTTTAAAATCAACTTCTGTAGGCACTTCAAAGCAAGATATTAAACATTTCAGATCATTCAAAAACTTTTCACATTTTTTTTTATGGCAACACAGGTATCTCCTACATACTTGGTGCCTCGATTTTCACCATTTGTCTTCCGGATATACATCTTTCTTTTGTCCAGAGTGAGAAACTGTTTCTAGCTTCTTTACTCAGAGGTACTTCACATTGTCAGACATGCATAATCAATCTTGTACTTAAACCTTTGTGAGGAGCACAACAGATGGATAATGGGAACATGGTTGCCATTTGGGGGTCTGGTCAATTCATGAGCTGCCTCTACAGCCTTGACTCTGGTGTATAGGACAAAACCCATAAAGTGAATCTCTGGAGCAATCTGACGGGTCTCATGCCTGCTGTTTATGTCCTCCCTGCCCATTTGATCTAAACAGTTGGCATGGGGGTTGAGGGGTACCACCTCTTCCTCAGAATAAAATTAAGTAAGATACTCAGCAGGTCTTCAACTGCTCACGGATTTATCCAAGATAAGCGACCAGTTTCAGTTGGATGACTGGGGCTCCCATATCATAAAACTGCTCTTGGCTAAAGCTAGAGTTCACTTTGTCTAGGCTACACGCTCGTGTATTACTGGAGCACCATGACTCCTCATTGAAACTTTGGGTTCCTTCTGTATTAGAACCTTCCCTGACCTTTGCTGAACACCACAAAGAAACCAAATGCTAACCTCTGTTTGTCTCAAATTTTCCCCTATTAAGGCTTGGTCCAAGTCTACATTTCCAGCCAGTCTTTCATTTAAAAACACAATCTCATTCAAAACCTGCCTGGTAACTTTATCACTGGGGTAACTGTTACCTATGATGCAGGGCTGACCTGGGTCCTTGTAGCACTTGACATCATCTTTTGGACGGGTTACAGAGCCTTTTGAGGGAGTTGTTAGAAGCAGGCTCACCCTGCAATGCAGAACCGGTCACAGAAGAAAATTAGTGCATTTATCTGTCAGCATTAGACTAGATTTTCAATCCAGTTCACTAGTCACAGGGTCTGGTTTTCTCTTCCTCTGGGAGATGAAACTGATATGCTGGTAGGTAGTAAAGGTGTCAGTTATAAATTGGACCGTTGGAGCACGCACACACGAAAAATAGACGAGAAGACTTTAAGGCCATAAATTTAGTTCAAGGCAAAGAATTTCCCTAAAAATAGTCCCGCTTGTTAAAACACTATAGGAAGAATGTATGTCAGGTAACCGTCGGCATTATCAGAACCAGTTCACATTTCTTTTATGGGAACCAGTGTTTGCAATTCTCCCTCCAGTGTGCTATTCCTTTTAACTACTTGAGGGAAGACAGGATTTTGCGGACTCTGGTGCTAAATAAATAAATACCTTGATTGGTTCCTCTTTACTGTTTCATACATGAGTGAGGCTGCAGCAAATCTCACTTGCAAACAGCAGGGGCAAGTTTGGCAGACACCAGCAAGCTTCTCCCTATGTTCTACTTACTGTTTACCTACCATTTAACTAAATGGGGCTCCAATGTCAACTCAAAAGAAGCATGTGACCTTTTCTCAACTCGGCGAGTGATCCTCTTCTAAATTGGTTGTTTCCTACCCTCAATCCTATAAAATTATTCAGGTGGAAACCCTGACGACCAACCCAATGTTAATGACCCATTACTCAGACATAGCACAAACTAGTGGTTAAAGTAAGAATGTTCAGTGCCCAGTGACTCCCACACTTCAAACCAATAGGGCCCAGGAGCCCACTCAGTTTGATAAACATTGAGTGTCTGTTGACCCCAAACCGCTGGGATGAATTGTCTGGGTTTACAGATACTACCTCTTGACTCAGAGAGCTAACAATATAGATTGAGTGATGATCTCCAACAACAGACCAGAGAATAAATCAGGGTAAAATAAGAATTCAATGGGGGTAAGCATCAGTATCATATTATGAAAAGAACAAATGAAGGAATCCATAATATACCATGTTGGTAGTAGTTTAATTCATTTATCACTTAAGTCTTTATGTATATCACCAACCACATGTCAGGTATCGTGCTAGATACTGAAGATTTTTAAAAATCCTCCCTTCGTACAGCTATATTCTCTCAAGAGTAACAGAAATAAATAACCATAATCCATCTTCACATCCAACCTCTTCCTTCCTCACTATATTGTGTCTTCTCATCGGGTGGCCTCATCTTACTCATCTGTGTCCCTAGAAAAGCACTCAGCCCAGTGCAGATGCTCAATACATATCTTTCAAAGGAATGAATCAATGTTAAAATGCAACATTTGTGATAGGGTTTCCAAAAAGCTTCACTTTTCCTGGTTGATGGGGAAAGTGTGTTGAAATAAAGATATGGAAGATGACTCCTAAGTTTTAGTTGGGCCCACAGTGGATAGGGCAGGATATTTCTATTGATAGGAATACTGTCTATAAACTGCTACAGAGAACACAGAGGAGAACTAATCTGAAGAAGGGAAAGAGAGAGACCCTGAACTGAATTTGGGACAAGCTGCACTAGAGGTACCAGTTTTATGACATTCTGCTGGAAATGTCTAGTAGGCAGCTTAAGAATTGGCTGAGAGCTCAAAAGAAAACTTGGAGTTAGTTTATCATTATGTTGAGAACATATAGACTAGGACTAGTACTAAGGACTTCTTTTGATCTAAGTATTTGTGTCCCATCTCATTCCACCCCTATTTTTATGTTGAAATCCTAACTCCCGAGGTGATGGTATTCGAAAGTGGGGCCTCGCCTGGGCGTGATGGCTCATGCCTGTAATCACAACACTTCGGGAGGCTGAGGCAGGCAGATCATGAGGTCAGGAGTTCGAGACCAGCCAGGTCAACACAGTGAAACCCCATCTCTACTAAAATTACAAAAAGTAGCCGGGCATGGTAGTGGGCACCTGTAGTCAGGAGGCTGAGGCAGGAGAATCGCTTGAACCCGGGAGGTGGAGGTTGCAGTGAGAAGAAAGAAAGAAAGAAAGAGAGTGAAAAGAAGGAAAGAAAGAGAAGGAAAGAAAGAAAAGAAAGAAAGAAAAGAAAGAAAAAGAAAGAAGAAAGAGGAAAGCAAGCAAGAAAGAAAGAAAGAGAAAGAAAGAAAAAAAGAAAGAAAGAAAAAGAGGGCCTTTCAGGATGTAATTGGATTATGTCATGAATGGGATTAGCACCCTTATAAATCAAGCCTAAAGGAGCTTTTTCACTCTTTCCACCGTATGAGGGTACAGCAAGAAGGTACCATCGATGAACCAGGAAATTAGCCTTTATCTGCTGACACTTTTATCTTGAACTTTCTAGCCTTCAGAACAGTTAGCAATAAATTTATGTTACTTATAAGCCACTCAGTTTATGGCATTTTGTTATAACAACCCAGATGGACTGAGATAAGAACTAAATTCAACTTAATAAAAATTTATTGAGCATCTACTATATTTGAAGTAATCAATTTAAATATTTCCTTAATTAAATGGGATTACACAGCTTTCAGCCTCATTTATTTGTCAGCACACAAGAGCACGTGGATTACCCATTTGATTAAGGAAAGAATCCTTAGACTGAGAATCTTTGGCATCTAGTGGAAGGCACGGGTTAACACCTCTTTTTTGAAGATGAGAATGTAATGGCTGGTGGAGAATGAAAGGCCCTGGGAAAGCTGTGGCTTAGCAAAGCAGGGGGCTCTGGACTCAGACTGCCTCGGGTTAAATCCTTGTGTGGCCTTGGCAAATTACTAGTTTTTCTGGATTATTTGTTAAATACAAAAAGTAATAATATCTCTTCTTAAGATTCCTGAGTATTGAATAAAATAACACAAAAAGCAGTTGCTTAGGAGAGATTGAGTGCTCAGATATTAGCTACTGGAGAAAGCAACATCATCAGCTATCGATTATCAGTTATTGTTATCAATTATCAGCTATCAATTGTTACTATTATCAGCTATCAATTATCAGCTATCAATTATCAGTTATCAGTTATCAATTATCAGCTATCAATTGTCAGTTATGATGATCAATCATCAATGATCAGCTATCAATTGTCTGTTATTATCAATCATCAATTATCAGCTATCAATTGTTATTATGAATTATCAATTATCAGCTATCAATTGTCAGTTATTATCAGTTATCAATTATCAGCTATCAATTGTCAGTTTTCAATCTCTCAGTTTCACCTCTCTGCAGCTCTCATTATTCACAGAGATAAAGGAATAAACTGAAGAAATACCTTACATGTCAGAGAAATTTATTTCAGCCTTATTTCTGTAAATTTGTTCTGATTTCTAACTAAACATCTGGGAAACACAAGCAATTCCCAAGTTAGCACCGATGCACTGGATTCCTAAACCATTAGTGACTGAATGAAAGAAGAAGAGAAATAACACAAATTACCTCTACAGCTGCAATATTATTGCCACAAAAAAGAAAGCCCCAAGAACCCCACGGATTGATGCAAACATCAAAACCCATAGTTTTAACTGAATGATAGGTACGCGTGTTACCCCATAACCTTTCTGCCTTGTGTCACCTTCTTCCTTAAACTGTGGTTGTTTATTTGTCCTGAACCTTATCCCCCTGTTATGTGTAAATTCAGTGTTTATTAAGCAAACCAAACAGAGAAATGGAGTCAACAGCAAATAGAAAAAGGAGACTATCCCTCCTACTTGGAAGGACACCGAGAGGTCTCTGGCACAAAGAAAACGAGGACTGATAACGCTTGTAAGTCCAAGTGGAGGTGCGAAGTGGTGAGCTTAGCCAGATCACTGCGATTTCAATGCGAATGCCATATACAGGAAAGGGAAAACACACGTGTTTCTTGGCCAGCACTATCTCCGTTGTTACAGAGAGATTTTAAAGTAAGATCGAGATTGAACAAAAGAACATTTAGTTCCAACCGGTCTTCCTGGGAATTCCAGCTCCTCCCCAGATGATGCTTAAACAGCCCCATCTCTCACCAAGAACCACCGAGACCCCCGAGACCCTGTTGGGCACAAGCCAGGAGGAAAGCTAATGAGACTCTTTTGCCTGGTGATCACTGAACTGGCCAACTTGGTTAAACTAGTTCTGGTGTAGCTGCATCTGAGACATGAAGAGAAGGCTTGAAATACAGTTTTTGAAGAAAAGGGGATATTGCTTTGTAGGAGTGAATCAAAACTCTTCCAAAGGAGATAAGGAAGAAAGGAATATGGGATTCTGGAACACTGAGGACCCCTCAAACTCTAGATTACTGCAGCTTTTGAGGAAACACTTTGACTTTTGCTTATAGTTTTCATTTGAATGGTCCTCTAAGCCAAAGGTTAAGTAAAGTGGACAACCATTGCAAGAGAAATTAATTCTGGCATTTTTTTCTGAATATCAGCCTACAACACCCTTCTTCCTCTCACATCTAACTTCTTGAGTTCAAAGTATTGTTTGTAAATTAATGTACAAACTGAACTTTTTTACCATATATCGGCCTAAGTATAACAAAATAAAGTGAGCTTTTCACATCTCATTGCACTAAATAATGATATTAATCCTAACTACAACTAAAACTTCGTTAACTATTTTTAGTACATACAAATGTTTAAAATCTCTATGTCTTTTTTGCAAATAAGAATCTGAGACATTCTTAGTTTCTCTTCCCTCAGCAATTTCAAGTTCAGATTGTGTGGCCAGACTTGTGTGGAGGCTCACTAGGAGTCACACAGCAGCCAAGCTCCTTTGTTTAATACAGTCGCCTCTTCCATGTTGTAGTTCAGGATACCCGAGAAATGTTCCCTCCACCAAGATGTCTCCGAGTCATTGCATATCTATTCACTTATCTCATTTGATTTACCCCATTTCACTACCCAGCATCTACCAGGTGCTTATCATGTGCCAACTCCAGGACAAATGCTCACAGTGTAAGGCAAGGTATGAGCTCAGACTAGTCCTTCAGAAGCTGGAGACGGTAGAACCACCTGCTGCTTTTCCTCCAATTCGTAAAGCCATTCAGACTCAAATCTGGCATGACGAATCAAATACCTACCGCACGTTCTCATGTGTAAGTGGGAGCCGAATGACGAGAACACATGGGCACATACAGGGGAACAACACACAGTGGGACCCACTGGAAGGCAGAGGGTGGGAGGAGGAAGAGGATCCGGAAAAATCACTAATGGGTACTGGGCTTAGTACCTGGGTGATGATGAAATAATCTGTACCACAAACCCCCATGACACACGTTTGCCTACGTGACAAACCTGCACATCCCGCACGCGTACCCCTCAACTTAAAACTTTTTTTTAAAAAAAGACAAAAAAACAAAAACGAAAACAAAAACAAAACACCTAACAGAGACGCAGAGGCTCTCAATTATATAGTATAACTCACTTAGTATTGACCCATTTGGCTTAATATTATTTTGTTTGGAAAATCAAACACTGCATGTTCTCACTCATCAGTGGGTATTGAACACATGGACACAGGGAAGGGAATATCACACACCCAGGCCTGTTAGGGGGTGGGGGGCTAGGGGAGGGACAGCATTAGGAGAAATACCTAATGTAGATGATGGGGTGATGGGTGCAGCAAACCACCATGGCACGTGGATTCCTATGTAACAAACCTGTGTGTTCTGCACATGTACCCCAGAACTTAAAGTATAATAATAATAAAAATATTATTTTTTGTTTGTTTGTATATGTATTTGCTTTTGTGCAATTGCATTATATTGTTCACTTGCAGAGACAAAGATGAATTGTAGGACATCTAGACTGTCTGGAAAGTTTGTTTTCCGCAGGTACCCACGTGCAACTTGTTTCTTAGTAAATAATTTACAATGATGACAAAAATGCAGATGAGATGCTGTTCCTTGAAAATACCAGGGTACCATATTCTTGCTTATATCTTTTTCAGAGAATTTGGAATCATTTAAGAGTAAACTTACCTTTAGCAGAATAAGTGCTACTGCAGAAGGAGAATTGTATTTTTCCAAATCATTTTCAACTCAACGTCTACAAGTCCCAGATCACTGGCTTCCTGAGGGCATCCAAAGGATGCTGTTTGGCTTCTGAAAACGAATCACGCCGGCTCTCCCGGATCGTTTTCCTACTTCTTTTGCTCAGAAAATCCTGTCATTTTTTTCTTTCCATGTTGTGTTTCCCCAACAAGTACAAAAGACACTCTCTTTCCAAAAACAAAAGTTGAGATTAAGCCTTCGTCACATCACATACCGCTTATGTGCTCTTAGGAAGTCATTTACCATTCCAAGACTCAGTTTCCTCACCTGTGAAACGAGCAGAACATGCTGGTGCTGCCCGTCTCCCCCAGCTGCTGAGAGCAAGCCTTCGGATGCCCTATGTGTACAATCATTTTCTGCTGGAGCTAAATTTTAAAGATTGTTATTTAAAGAAACATGACACACATAAGCAGACAATACACAGAATGAAGAAACATCACACTCAAAGGCGCCTTTACAGTTTCCATATCTACCTAAAAAATCCCTGCAGCATTATTTGGAGTTGCAGAACTAATAAAAATTAGTAATAGTGATCATTTTTTGAGTTCTTATTGTAAGAGAGGCGCAGATCTAAGTTCTTTGCATGGATTATCTCACTGAATTTTTGCGTATTTTATAGTACCATTATTACTTATATTTTACAGAAGTGAAAATGATGACTTGAGAGGTTAACTATGTTCAAGGGCACCTGGGGGATGTCAGCCATGGCAGTCTGACTCCTGAGCCCACACTCTTAATCACATTTTTAGGTCGTGAGGAGGTTGAAAGGCAAAATTCTACCCTGAATCCAAAGTCGAGTTTCCAAGATGTTGATTTGATGTACAGCATTGAGTTCCTAAGGGGATAGCTGGAGTTCATGGCCTCAGGCCTCATTTGTTTCTCAGCACACAAGAGCACATGGAAAGGGCATAAAGACAAGGGGTGTTCAGGCAAGCAGGAACACCAGACAGGACATGTGACGGCGGCCACGGACAGAAACAACTTGTTAGCTGAGTCCTGGCGTCAGGGCTGCCAACCACACTCCCACATCATAAAGGGAAAAATCCGGTCACCAGCCTGTCATGGTACCTAAATGCGAAAGAGCCAATCAAGCTACTCTGAAGATAACTATTGAATTCGAGGCTAGAGAAAATACATTAATGTATAGCAGCTGAGCCCCGTTAGCAATAATCTTTGCTACCCTCAGAGGTCCACATAGGGCAGGTGCTATGAGAAGGGTGATTACTCTTCCGAGCCGTACGTGGGAGTGAGAGAGCTTCCTTCCCCTCGCTGCGCCCTCCCCACGCATGGGCACTTGGCCAGTCTGTTTCTGCTCAGGGTTGGGCTCCACTGTGTCCTCAACACCAGGGTGAGTGGCTCTTAGGTCTCCCCAAGTCACACTGGGAACTCACTCCCTTTCACTCCTGAACTGACACAACAAAACTGAGCTTTGAGTATGCGCATACGTATTGCTGTTCTGAGAGCAGCACAGGGGAGCCTTGTCTTTCTTAGAACCAACATAGCTTCACATAGAAGCGCACTAAATCCAACCCTTTCCTTCTGCAGTAAAGATGCTTGCTTGATTCTGTGTAGGGTTAAGGTTCAGCACCAGGTTCAAGACCCACTAGCCAGCCAGCAAACATCCTCAGAGCCGAACGGAGGAAGACACAGGTGAAACAGATCAAACAGAACAATCAGGGGTGAGTTTTCAGCGAGGCCCAGCATGGAGATTTCCTGGAGGGATTCCATTATCACGAATGGGACTAAATCCCTACACACTGTGCGGAAAATGTGCCTCTAAGTGCTCTGCAGCATTATGCCTGAGGGAACAAAAACACAAAGTACCCAAACTGGGCGAAGTCCTCCTGGGGCTGAGATTCTGAGACTCACGACAGAAGGTGTCTCAAGTCGTAACTGTCCTGGGTGAGAAAAAATGGACCCGCACTCAGCTGGAGACCGTGTGCTGAAAATAGAGGGCCCTCCGGTCATGCCCAGTGGTGCCTCTCCTTGACACAGACTTTGATTGTGGGTAGATCTGGTGTTCCACGCAAATGGCCCGTGTTTGCTAAAATGACTTCCCTCCTGCCCTGATTACCTGAAATTTCAGTAAACTTTACCATTTCATCATGCCTACTGAAGCCACAAACGTAGAGGATGATAGTGCATGATTCGTTTTGATGTGGTTTTATGGCCTCTAAAAAGTAAACGTTGCGAAGGGCTCTTACCCTAGGATCAAAGAAAATAGTCAAGAAATCACTTAGCTTGCCCACTTTCATGGAGCAATTTTCTTTCCATAGCATCCATAGGGTGATTCAGAAGCACAAGTCTGATCACATTGCTTGACTTCTCAAAAATCTTTACTGACTTCATTATTTCTCTAAAACAAGGTTTAAGCCTCTCTGCAAATTATTTTTCTACTTCCTATTCCACTATTCTCTCCATGTATTCCATGCTCTGTGTATATTTTTCTATTTGCCATTCCTCTAAATGAAGTCACCTCTGGTTGATCTTACTCACATTGTTCCTTCAGCCAGAATAGCTCCCCTCTAGGGATCCCTGTCCTCTATCTACTTATTCTTCCACGTCAGGGTTGTACGTGTCATCTTCTTCATTAAATGTTTCTCATATCAACTTAACCAGTTACTCCACCATGCAATCTCTGGACCTATATTGCAGAATTCATTGACTTCTGCTGCCAGCCATCTCGGTTTCTATTACATTTTGTTTGTTACCTTTCTGAGTCCTCAAGTACACCGTAATCTCCACAAGAGTTTTCCTAACTGTGTCATTCTCCACAACATTTTGCATGTAGTAGGTTCTCGATTAATGAGTAAAAGTTAGGGGTTCCACTACTTCCTCTTAACACCAAGTTTTTGGCCAAGCGCAGTGGCTCACACCTGTAGTCCCAACACTTTGGGAGGCCAAGGCAGGCGGATCACTTGAGGTCAGGAGTTCAAGACCAGCCCGGCCAACATAGTGAAACCCTGTCCCTACTAAAAATATAAACAATTAGCTGGGCGTGATAGCATGTACTTATAATCCCAGCTACTCGGGAGACTGAGGAGGGGGAACACCTGGAATCCAGAAGGCAAAGGTTGCAGTGAGATGAGATCACAGCACTGAACTCCAGCCTGGGCGACAGAGCAAGACTCTGTCTCAAATGAATACATAAATAAAAATAAATAATATACCAAGTTTCCTGTCTCCTGTAGGTCATGGTGATGACGGCGCTAACTGAAAGGAAGTCATTACCAAAACTCCTCTAGCTGTTTTTTCACACATTTAACCAACATGGATCAAACACCTCAAACGAGTCAGGGCACTGTGCTGGGGGCGCAGATGCGAGTAGGGACACGGTCTTTTGCCCTGGAGCGGCCCGTAGTCTAGACAGCAAGGTCATGATGGCTAAGCATTAAGGAGCCTCACTCTGTGTGATCAAGTTTGCGACAATGGTGTCTGCACAGAGAGGGTGTGGTCAGGGGAATGTGACATTCAGGGGCTTTTCTCCTAACCGGCAGGTGCCTAAAAAGCTGAATTGTACCATCAGGCCACAGCTCACTCACCAAGAAGTAAACTTGGCAAGGCCAGGCAAGACTGTGAAGTGAGGCGAAGTGTGTCTTTGATATTCCCTTCTTGTCCTTCACCCCAACTCCCTAAAACTCACTACCTGCTCCCTGCCCCTCCACTCTCCAATTTGCAAGGTGATTAATCTTTGATACATTTATTAAGTAAGATGGACTGGCTTAAGTTTCTCCTAGAAAAGGTTAAAGAAGGGAGCATGATTCTATAAAAAGACCACCGGCTTTGGAAACTGACATCTCTCAATTTCAAGCTTCAGCAATTCTTATCTGAGTCACCTGGAAAAAATGATTTAAACTCTCTGAGCTACGTTTTCCTCCCTGGGCAAGTTTCTGAAACTCTACAGACCGCAGCTCCTTCTTCTGTAAAATTCAGATATTCACACTTACCCGGCAGGGCTATTTTAAGGATAAGAAATATTGCATATAAAGTGCTTCGGCCACACACAGTAGACACTGAAGCATGATAGTTATTAATCGATTCTTTAAAGAGGGTTCTTGTAGAGATACAGTAACTTGTCCAAGCACTTGTTTTGCCAGTGGTGGAAATTCAAGGCATAGTGACAAGCAAATAATGAAAACACGTGAGGGTCACAAATCGTGAGCTCTGAGTGTCCCACAAGTGCCCCTTGGGTGGCTATGTGTCTAACCCACAGGTCATGGGATAAATGGGGTGCTGTGAGTTCCCAGATGTGCCAACGGTATTAGCATGGGAATCCGGGTAAGTCACTAAACTTGCCTCAATTTCCTCCTGTGTAATATGTATCCTGAGATCACCTCCCCTGACAGGGCAATTTTGACTCATGTACAGTCAAGCTTCAAGCTCCTTGGTTGTAGCGGAGCCATGAAAGCCACAGGTATTACTATTCAGCTCAGGGCTCCTGTATCTGCTGTGGGGCTCAAAGGAGTGGCGTTCCTACCCCCAACCTCCTTGTAATATTTAGTTTCTCTGAGTTGCTTCATCAGAAGAAATACTGAGTTCTCCATTTCCCTGGCTCACTTTCCCACTGACGAGGGTGATGTTAACACCAAGTCCCAAATCACAGCTAGATCAATATTATAACAGCTGTGAGAGAAGGGCACTAGCCCTAGAACACAAACACACTTTCTTTTCCAAGAAAGACTGTAGTTCCCCCAGTGTTAACTTCCCCTGCTCCCCCCCATGCCTCCCCCACCCGCCCCGTCCCTCCCCTCCTGCCACCAGCACGACCCAGATCACATTAGAGTCCCAGAGCACAGGGAACAGTTCTCGTCTGTCCGTCACCAAGGAGGCAGACGGGACGGGGAACAACAAGTCATTTGTACCTGATGAGGAGGGCACTCCTGGGAAACAAACAGATGAGCCACCCCGTGAATCTGAGCCATTCTGCGAGGTAAACAGAACTGCATGAGAAACCACCAACTATCTCCAGCATCGCCCTTCCCTCGCTCCCTGCCCTCTGGCAGCCGGGTGGGGGACGTGAAACTGTAGCTTGGACCAATATCTGATTCTGAGAAAGTTAACCCTCGCAAAGGTGATTTTCTTTTCCCTCGGTCTCCTGGAATTGAATAACCACTTTCTGTTACCTTTCTGTAAATTATGTTTTTATTCGAGAAGTATGTGCCCATAAAAAAGAGATAAAACTGACTTTCAGAATGTGACCTAGTGTTTGGATAGGGAGTGCCAATTACTTACTATGTCAATTAGTGCTTAGGAAAGAGGAAGTAATGTGAAATATTTTTAGGGTACTTTTTTTTTTTTTTTTTTTGAGATGGAGTTTCGCTCTTGTTACCCAGGCTGGAGTGCAATGGCGCGATCTCGGCTCACCACAACCTCCGCCTCCTGGGTTCAGGCAATTCTCCTGCCTCAGCCTCCTGAGTAGCTGGGATTACAGGCACGTGCCACCATGCCCAGCTAATTTTTTGTATTTTGAGTAGAGACAGGGTTTCACCATGTTGACCAGGACGGTATCTATCTGTCGACCTCATGATCCACCCGCTTCGGCCTCCCAAAGTGCTGGGATTACAGGCTTGAGCCACCGCGCCCGGCCAGGGTACTTTTCTTAAGACACCCCCCACCCCCGCCCCCACCATACCGAAACAAAACAAAACTGAAAACGGTTGCTGCCACAAACAACTTCCATGTCACAAGGCAGTTGGAATATTGATTAGATCCTACAAAAGCATTCTAGGACACAAACCCAGTAGAGAATCAGAGTGTGCTATCACAAACGACTGTAGTTTGTTGTGAATACTGTTATTATCTCCTAATTCTACAGATTGTAATGGTGAATATTAAGTAATACTGATGATGGCTGAAGAATTGTTTGTGCAGGTCAGCTAGCCTGCCCTAGTGGTAGAAAACACACACTGGGCAATGCCCTTTATAGAAAAATGATATTTATGATAAGTAAAAGAAAAAAAAAATGAGTGAAATGGTAGGTAAGGATTCATAGACAGACATTTTGGAAAGGCAAGCTTGGCACCCCAAAGTAGCATAAAACCTGATTTCTATCATTTTAAAATATGCATTCTTTTCTAAAAATATGAAATGTATGCTTGAACTTGGCAAAATTTGAGCAACCATAAGAAAATGAAAGTACTGTGTTTATCTTGTATTGAAATACAAGTGAGCCAGTGCTTATGCCAAACACAGCATCCTGTGAAAGTTTTCTTTTATTCAATGTGTTCCTGAATCACTGGCCTAAAAATTACTGTCCCACCCCAAGAACATAACATAGAACTGGTCCCTTGATGTCTACTCTGCTGAAACCAAACAGGTAACCTTTTCTTCTATGGTAGGGCCTGTCTCCGGGTCCCCCCACCCCGTCCCATGAAGTAAGGTGATGAGGGATAGGTTAGGGTGCATGAGTCCAATCAACACAAAACACAGCAAACTTCTTAGGACAACCACCAAGAAAAATCAGAGGAGAGACATCACCTAGCAACTTCTTACAGAACAGATGAGCTGCTCCTACGTTCGTTTTCAAAAAGTCAGTAATCGTTACATGGGATCTCCAATCACCTATCAACTATTAACATTAATAAGAACAAGAAAGATGAAGAATGAGTGAACTAATAGTTATTAGGCATTTATTTTATGTTAGGCATCAGGTTTTACATATAGCCTTTTACTTGATTTGCAAAACATTTCTTTAAGGGAGGCATTATTTTAGACAAATAAATTGAGGCACAGAAAAATTATGTAACTTGTTTTCTGAGGTTTATACATGTTTAATTTTTTTAGAAACCTCAGAAAGCTACAACTCCCAAAAAGACATCATTTAGAGTTTTGAATTCCTTGAGAATCCTTACAACTAATGATTTGAAAGCTCATCCTATACTTTTTCAGAGAACAGAATGTAAGTCATTCAACAAGCATTCAAAAAAACATTGAGTGTGAGGAGTTCTAAAGCGTGTTCACTGGTTTGATGCATTTTTAATGTATATAGAACATGAAAGAGTGAATTACCCACAGTAAAACCTGTTCATTCTCCTTCTTAGGTGGAGCCAGTGAGTAGAAGAAAGATTCAGGGTAGTAAAAACCTAATAACCACTTGTATAAGCTTCCACCCATGGAGACACTACAGAAAAGAATGAGAGGAAATCCGCCTCTCCAGGAATATAACTGTCATAGGAAAAATGGAAAAAATATTCTTAGACCTGGAGTCAGGAAAATTGGGTTCAAGCCCATTGCCTCTTTTAACTTGCTGTGTGAGCTCAGGTAAATCTCGCCACCTCCCTGAGCCTCAGTTTTCTCATCTATAAAAAAGGGAGTTGGGTCCTAGGTAGTCCTTGCCATGCTACTTTTTAATTCCAACACACTATTACTCCTTGAGAGGTGACATCAATAGCTATTTCCCGCTTCAGCTATTTATGCCAAAGTGGTTTAGGTTGGCGGTTGTTAACTTTAGGGCACATTGGAATCACAGAGGATATGTTGAGACTCAGATTGCTGGGCTGCTGACCTGGAGTTTCCGAAACAGTAGGTCTGGGGTGGGGGCTCTGAATGTCTGTTTCTCACAAGTTCTCAGGTGATATCAATGCTACTGGTGGAACCACACTTTGAGAACCACTGATTCAGGACTTGAGACTTTTCAGCATTTTAAAGATAAATGTAAGCACCTATCAAGGTCAATTCCTTCTAGTAGGCTACTGACTGCATGTTTAGGTTAACCTAAAATACTCTAAAAATATCAGACTGGATGTCAGAGCTGGGGAAAACTTCTCTGATTGGGAAGAGACACATTTTCCCATTACTCTAGAAAGGTATTCTGTAAGAGATGGGTGGCTGTGTTTGCCTTGTCTGTATCTTTCTGGACCTATTCTACCAGACACTTTCGAGACTGTTTAAAACTTAACAAAGTCAGCCAGGCCAACACGGTGAAGCCCTGTCTCTACAGAAAATTGCAAAAATTAGCTGGGCATGGTGGCATGCACTGTAATCCCAGCTACTCAGTGGCTATGACAGGAGGATTGCTTGAACCCGGGAGGCGGAGGTTGCAGTGAGCTGAGATTGTACCACTGCACTCCAGCCTGGGCAATAGAGCGAGACTCGTCTCCAAAAGAACGAAAGAAAAGAGAAAAAATTAACAAAATTACATCTGTGCAATTTGTGCAGAAGTAGAATGAGTGTATCCAGGCACTGGCTCTGGTCAGGCTTCTGAGTTTGGGGAGCCACAAGCCAAAGCTCTCCTTCTCTGTCTAGGCTCTCACCTACCCCAGTGACTTACCAGAGACAAATTCCTGAAGTCAGTATCACACAGTGGAGTCAGGCTGCCTACTTTCTATTCCGTAATACCTAATAACTATTCCACCTTTAACCTCTCATACCTCTTTATCTCATCTATAAAAATGAAAGTTATAGCCCCATAGGCTTGTCATGAGGATTAAATGAAATAATACAACCTAAGTTCTTAGAATCTCTGGCACATAGTACATGCTCAATAAAAGCTAAGTGGTTATTTCACCCCTGGCCAGAGAATATAATCTTAAACTATCTACTCTCCATGTCTGAACAAATGTACAAGTATAACAAGGTCAAGGAAAATATTTAAGGCAAGATCCAGGAAACCGCTTCAAGGATGTGCTGCCCATCCATTTCACCAATTCAAGCCATCATCATAAAGGCTGCATACTTAGGCCACACTTTGGTTTGGGGGTTGGGAGTCCCCAGATTGTATAATTGCTTTTACTAAATTTAACTTTGGCCTGAGTCATGTCCTGAGAGACGTCATGAGAAGTAGTTAGATGTAACTCACTAACTGAGGTCGGGATAGGAAAACGTCTTTTTCATTGTACCTTGTCCTCTTCAGGAGGATCCACTGGACTGATTTCTCCCAAGCAATGTTTGGTTGTTACTTCCTGGGTATTTTTATAGGTTCGTATACTGTATTTTCCTCCTGTTTTTAGTTACCAGGAAGCTAAGGGCTAAATCTGTGCCCACCCCACTATCGTATAGGACATAATGACACGTGTTCACTTGTGTCCTGGTTTTATTTCATTTTATTTTATTGATACTTGACTTACCCTTCTAGCTTGATTTCTCTCATCTCTTTATTTTATCATTTGGAATTGCATGTTATTTTTTCAGCCTCTTCCAAGATATTTTGAATAGAGTCAAGGTATAAATGAGGAAATAAATAGATTAAATGATTCAGATCATTTAAGGCTACAGAGAATTATCATATTTTAATAATTTAGTGTCTAGTGAGACAATATACTCTTAATTTGATTTATAGTTTAACATGAAGATGGAACGTATTTTCATCCACTGAATGTTTTAGTAATCATTCTTCCTTATCTTTCCATAAGGAAAATTTTTAGAAGATTACAGCTTTAAGATACTAGAATACTTAATAGAAAGAATTCATAAAATAGTGCACACATCACAAAGAGGGCATAAATCCCATCCAATCTCATGAAATGTACATATGCCTTAGTGATGCAAGGCCTTGTTCTTGCCTGCTGGGAGGGGAAGGAAGGCTGGTCAGTCTCGTGACCTCTCTGGGAAGAGGATGATTTAAGGAAACCTGTGATTAACCATTTTTATAAAGTGAAATAACCTTTGGCAATTTGAACATGAACCTTCCTGCCTACCGTGTACCCTACCTACTGGGTGAAACCGTTTTTAAAGTCTAGGATTTTGTGCCTCAGGCTTTCTCGGAGTAAGACCCACCATTATAAATAAGTGAAATTCAGAAGCCTCGGCCCTCGAGGTGAAGCTCAATTTTCTTTTTGTGTGGATGTTGTGTCATGACATGGTGTGAGTAAATTGCTGTCAGCGAAGCAATAATCCCTCCGGGAATTATGAGGACAAAACCCTTTAGCGAACTTTCCGGCGCTCACATCTAACAGAAAGACACAGGCCCTGATCCCGAGCAGCAGAGTGCTGTCCAGCTGCTGGAACTGGCCAGGGCAGCGTCTTCATCGACCTTCCTCTGGTTTGGTTCCCTGCCCGCAGGTCCAGGGAGTGACAGGGGTGCTTGGGACCTCGTAGGAGGCTGCAGAGGGGCCTGCACTGTAAAACCTCCCTGCCAGCGCCCAGCGGGGAAGGAGCTTCTTATCACGGCAGATTTTCATCAACCTGTCTCCTTGGCCTTCCTCGCTCAGCCGAGTGCACGATACGGCTTTTTAACTTTGTGGGCGGGAAGCTTCCTGGGACCTTTTTCTTACTCTTTCCTATATCTCATCATTTTGGATCAGCATCTCCCTACTCCTCACTGGGATTCTCTTTCCATTTCATCCGTGCCCACCATATTGCCTTTCTTTCCCACAGAACAATACTTGCATTTTCAGAAGGCTGAGTTTAATTTTGAGGCAGAAAATTATAGTCTTTAAAAGAGGTCCACGATCACGGAATTCTCACCATGCTGTAACTCAGATTCTTCTTAAAATTAAAAAGTCTACCTTTAAAATGTTCATGTTTTTCCAGCAATCTTAGCATCACCAAACCTTACCTGATATCACATGCCTCCTGGGAAATGCAATACATACACAGATTCACCTAATTCTTTTCTTTCCATCATGGTATTACTTACATACTATAACAGCCAGGTAGCTCAATGAGTTTTAAAAATCTATGCACCCATGCGACTGTCCCCAAATCAAGATGCAGAACTTTTCCAGCACCTCAAAAATTCCCCTGTGCCCCTCTGGGGTCAATCCGCATTCTCTGGCCCAAAGTCGTATGTCCTGATTTCCGACATCATAGATTAATTTTGCAGGTTCTTGTACTTCAAATAAATGGGATCATATCATATGTACACTTCAGTAAATGGCTTCTTTCTCTCAATATAATGCTTTCAAGCTTTATCCATACTGACTTGTCTATCATTAGTTACTTCTTTTTAATGCTAAGTAGTACTCCATTGCACGAATATTTTACATTTTGTTTATCCATTCTCTTGTTGGCAGATATCTGGGTTGTTTCCAATTTGGAGTGACTGTAAATTAGGAGTGATTTTGCAGAGAAAGCTATTACGGACATTCTTGTAACAAGCCTTTTATTGTGGCCATGTGATCCGATTTTTCTCGGATATATATGTAGAAGTAGAATTGTTAGGTCTTCTCTGAAATACTCCTGCAAAAAACTGTCTCTAATTTGTACCAAGTAAGGCCTATAGGCCCAACTTTCAGTTTACAGGAAACAAAGAATAGAAGAAGAAGTTAAAACACCAACAGAAAACAATGACACTTTATATGACAACTGGCCTGCTCTCCAACAAGTCAGTGTCCTGCAAGAAAAGGCATAGGAGGGGTTGAGGGGGAGAGAGAAAGGGCGGTATTGGTTTGGATTCTAAGAAATAGAAGAGTCATAATATCCAAATGTAATGTGTGGTCTTAATTGGATCCTGGTTTAAACAAACCCAGCCATAAAATATATGTTGGATAGATTATGAATTGGGTTTTAAGCAATAATAGGAAACATTTGTTAATTATATTAGTTGTGATACTGAAATTGTCATTATATAGAAAATATTCTTATTAAAACATGTTTAGAGGTGAAATGTAACATCTGTAATTTACTTTGAAAAACTTTAGCAGAAAAAGTATATGAAGCAAATATGGCAAATGTTAAAAATTATTAAATCTAAGTGAAGGGTACACGGGTGTTGATTACACAATTCTCTTTTCTTTTACTATATGTTTGAAAATCTTCATCAGAGGAAAAGATTTTTTGGTTATATTAAATATAATCATTATATTTGACTCTAGTAATTTAATTTTTTATTTCCATCCTGTTTTAATCCACAGAAAATAGGCCCCTTTATTTCATATATCACTATATTCCTCCCACCTTAACCCAGTAGATGGCAAAATAGAGAGTCAGTGGGGCTACAGTAAGATCTTAAAACAAGTTCGCATGTGATAAATGCCCAGCTTACAATATTATCAACATAACTGACAATTTCTTAGACTAGAGATCGTTATCCAGTGATCTACAGCAAGTTATGAAGCAGGGACAGAATAAATAGATTTAGATTTTAACTTATGGAGCCCTTTGTAAAAGCTGCAGAAATTGGAAACATTAAAAACTTTCAAGACAACTCTACCTGTCTCTCTAACATGTTGCAACACTGTAGAAAGTTTATTTTACATGAGCAATTTCTGTCCACAATATTCTAATTATGAGTATCAAACGGAGTTTCACCTTCTACCACCCCGGTGATTCATAGCATTCTTGTTAGCTAAGTTAAACTCTGTTTTGTCTGGTTAAAATGATTTGGTGTTTTGCACAAACAGATCACCACTTCTTTCCTCCCCATTCATAAAAGAAGTCTCTCTTGCTCCCCCTCAGAGGGGTATTCATGCAGGTCAGGTCAGCCCTTCTGCTGTCTTCACCAGCTGTCTGCCCTCTTTTCCTCAAATGTATTATCGTTTTGCCACATTCTGCTATTTTAAATCAAGAAAGCCTCACAGTCAAGGACAGTATTACTCTTTTCCACCTAGTGCCTTCCTTAATGTTTGTGGGAGAAAGACAGTTCCTAGTGATGAAACCAACAGGAATATGGAGAAAGAACATGATTTAAGATAAGCATTTTTTCAGGGACATCTGGTGGAGCTCAGATCTTGTGTAAAGGTCTCTGGTGGATGCAGAATGTGGAATAGAGTATAGTAGAAAGGATGGTGTAAATTCAAAAAACCCAAACGATGAGATTTTTTATTAGCTGCTGTGTGACCTTGTGCAAGCCACTTAACATGTCTTAGCCTCAGTCTCCCCAACTGCTCAGTGCGGAGTTCAGATCAAATTATTCCAAGATTTTCTATGTTCTAATACTTAACAACTCCTTTTAGGTCCGTATAAGTCTGTTATAGATAAGACATTAACTGTGCAACTACTATATGAATAACACATAATAGAAGAAAAGCTCCATTAAGAAAATATTGACTTAAAGCTATAAAACTTTTGTCAAAAAAAGTTGGAGAAAACTAATTTTTCCGAGCTACAATATAGCCAATAAAAAATGCAGAAAACACTGCTTTTGTCCTCTATCGACAAGAGAATGAAGATGGGGCCCTGATGAAAGATAATAAGCAGATCTGTTGGATTTCTCCAAACAGCAAAAGGTCCCATCACAATTTGGGAAATTCAACCAGTGAGCAAGATCACAGCAAGTCAAAGGCATTTTTACTGAAGCACTAGAGGTAACAACAGGACCAGCCACATCCACATTCGGATGCCTCATTGTAGCTGTAGTTGCTGACCCACCATAGATCTGCTTTCATCTGTCACCTATTTGTATCCACTAATACTCTCTCATTGTCCTTAATTTTTGCCCAATTATTATTTTTTTATTAAAAACAGACACAACAGATTAAGGATGTAACGTTGAATAGCACAGTGCATTAGTCAAAACAGACCTTTGAAATGGCACACAATGGTTCCCCAAGGTGGTTTGTTTTGTCCCCTTTCAGAGCTGGGCTTCTCCCTCACTCCACCTTTCCTGTCTTAGTCAGGCTTTGTACCAGGCAACTCCCCTCCGCTGGAACCAGGTAGGGTCAGCAGGAGGTGAAGCCCTGGTGAGGTGATGGGAAAAAGCGCAGTCTGGCTCGGGGTGGGACTCTCTCGTGGTATCATTTAGAGGTCACGGTTTTTACCCTAGCAGATTGTCATAGGGTCCTTCATTAAAAATTAAGATTCTACTACATTACAAAACAGTTTGGCAGGCTTCTAGAAATTGCCATAAATAATTTATCAGCTCATCCATTCTGATTTCTTCCAAATACTATCTTTGTTATTTTTAGCACAAAGGAAATCATATCTAACTATTGAGTTCAGTGGAGATGGAAGAAAAATGCCAACATGTAGAGCATTTACCCAAATTATGGGAAAGCATTTCATTATCTTTACATCTTATTATATCAATAAGTGATAGACAATATATGATTGAAGTTGGTGGTGTGGACCCTGTACTTAACAGGAAAATGTCATTTGAATTAAAAGAAAGCAGACCATTGAAGCTCCAGGCAGGATTGGCTGAAATAGAGGATCCCTAAGTTATACGACTCAATTCAACCAACATTAACTGAGCCCTCTTACGACGTACAAAATAAGTGAGTCAAATGCTTCTCCATACAGACCTCTCCATGTAGCCGATATTGCTGAATAAACTGTCTGGTTGGAATACGAACTGCATATTCCCATGAGAATGACATAATCTATGTCATGAAGGTTAGATCACAAAACCCCTTAGCCCATACTGTGAGGCTCATCTTAAGTTCTCAGAGTTGTTTGGAAGCCACACCGAACAACTCTGTTTCCATCAGAAAGACTGTTCTTTGATTTAACTCAGGACAGAAAGACATTTCCTCTAGGGGTGTTTCTACCACCTTTCTGGCACATGCAGCAAAGATGGAAGAACAGTAGTTGAGGCTGGAACTAAAGAGGAAGGAGAAAAGGAAGTTGCTCTGGGGCCAGCAAGTATTCACGGTGATCCTGGTGGCAGAGGCAAGAGGCATGGGTGAGCTCCAGGAAAAGGAGAGGAGTCAGTCCGTGGGGCTGATCACAAAGGGATAACCCATGCCTCCCTAGCATGAGTCTAATAGAGGTGTTTGACGGGGTTGCACTCATACAAACAAAATAGTGTTTGTCTGCCTGGGTCCCTACACACAGAATCGTGGCAACTCCATCCTTTCTCGCACCCAAGGTATTTATTTTGTGTGCTCTGGAATACAGGTTCCATACAACAAGGGGCTGCCCATGCTGGTCTTAACAATGACTAGGCATACCCCTGGGTACGGAGTCAACTCTTCTGCCACTATGATCTTTTCTGCTTCTTTTTTTTTTTTTTTTTAAATTATACTTTAAGTTCTGGAGTGCATGTGCAGATCATGCAGTTTGTTACACAAGTGATAGACTGGATAAAGAAAATGTGGCACACATACACCACGGAAGACTCTTTTCTGCTTCTAACACTGGCGATGTGGGTCCCAGATCACACCAGGAAAACCATCAGTTCCTTCTGATGTGTAGCAAAACCTCTCATTCTTAATTGGGCTTCTAGTAGGCTCTGAACTATAGAGAAAAAGACACAAGCCACATCCTCCTCCCTCCATGACACACTGTTACTGTGTTCAAGAGGCAGTTCTGACTTACACTTCTTTTTTTTTTTTTTTTTGAGACGGAGTTTCGCTCTTGTTACCCAGGCTGGAGTGCGATCTCGGCTCACCGCAACCTCCGCCTTCTGGGTTCAGGCAATTCTCCTGCCTCAGCCTCCCAAGTAGCTGCGACTACAGGCGTGCACCACCATGCCCAGCTAATTTTTTGTATTTTTAGTAGAGACGGGGTTTCACCATGTTGGCCATGATGGTCTCGATCTCTTGACCTTGTGATCCACCCGCCTCGGCCTCCCAAAGTGCTGGGATTACAGGCGTGAGCCACCGCACCCGGCCCTGACTTACACTTCTTAGCATTAGGCTGCAGAAATGCAGCTGCGTTAATATACCTTCCCTGTTAAAGTGGCAGTTTGAAGTCAAAGCCAGAAAGCAATCTGAGTAAGACACAGAATGATATACCACTGCTGTTGGACCCATTCTGCAAACCTCATTTTCTTGGCTTGTGAAGTTTCCTCCCTCGAGATTCCTCACTCTCTCCTCTTAAGAAATCTCTGATGGCCTGACCTGCCAACCTTCCAAACCACATTTGAGTTTGTATTAGTATACAACAGCTGAGGTCACTGCTCCAGGACCCTTGTTAAAAATGAACAGTTTATGAGTTGGTGTTTATAAGTCAGGGAATTCCTTCACACAAGTATTTCATATAAGAATAACAATGTTCAGAACATAAATGGAATTAAAAATGTTTTGACTACTAACGTATCATCACATTCTAAACTCCCCGGAGCACAGCTTTATGAAGTTTTCTGTTATTCTGTTTTTCTAACTATTTCTAAGTCTTACTGGAGAGGATAAAATGGGCTATGTAGGGGATTGTTAGGAGGGATGAAAATAGAAAGGGTGCTTCAAGAATGTCACCGAGTGTGACAAAGAGATTTCAGGGGGTGTCAAATCAAGACTGCCTTAGAACGATGCACCTACAAACTACTGGCACCAAAAACAACTCCCGTGGCGATGTGTGTCTAATTCCTTTGGCAACAATCTCAATAAAAATTGACACTGGCATGGTGCTTACAGCTAATGAAATAAGAGCAGGTTCATTATCACACTTAATCCCCACAATAACCCACTGAAGTGACGTATTATTATTATTCCCAGTTGACAAATGAAAAAAAAAATGAGCTTAGAACCACTAAGTCATTTGTTCTAGATTTTCCCCAGTAGGAAAGAAAGCTACGGCCCGAATTCGGGTTTTCTGAGATGAAATCCCACTCTCTGCCCATTGGCACATACTGCTTCCGTGTTCACTCATGGACATTCACTCCACAGTTTCTCATCAAGGGCCTACTCGGTTCTAGTTACTATTCCAGATCCTTTGGGGAGGGATGTTTAAAAATGAGCACCCTTAGAAGACTGTGTTTTTAACTTAGCTTTTTATTTGGAAGCGATGACAGCTTCACAGGAAGTTGCAAAGAGAAAAAAAAAACCTCAGGGAACTTTTTACCAAATGGGAAAGTAACATTTATCCATAGGTGTCTGCAATGCAGCACAGAATGTGTGCTCCTTCTATGCTAATGATGGACTCTGGGGAGATTTGGGCAGGAGTGATCATATTTGGGTAATTGGGCAGGGCTTCCTGGAAGAAGGAGAATTTGGATTGACCTAGAAAAGGTGAGTATGATTTCTATAAACACACATCGAAGTAGACGGGAAGAGCATTCCAGGGACAGACACTAACTTGGGCAAAGATACAGAGATGGAAAAGCACAGGGCAGGTTTAGGAAAATAGAAAGTGTCCAAGGGGGAGAAAAAGTATATTTTTAATAAGCTTAAATTCCAAGCTATTCTCTATGGTGTGTTCTGTTTAAAGGTCAACATGAATGGAAAGAGATGGACTTAGCCCCTTTTCTTGAACATCCACAGGGGTGGGCTCAGAACTCTTAGGGCTAAGAAAGTCATAGCTTTGTATTTCTCTAGTACAGAAATCCAAAGGACTTTTATTTGTAGGACGAAGAAGGCATTCTCAAAGTTTTTCTTAGAAAAGTGATACAGTAAGGGTGAGCAGACACTTAGTAAACTAAGTAAAAATGGGTTTCCAGAAAGCTGTTTCTCCTTTTCCTAATTCAGACCAGCATATTTTCCATCTCTCTACTTACCCACCTACCCTAACCTTGCACCAAAACAGACTTAAGGGTCTCACGATAATACACACAATTCAGCAAGAGAGGTTAAATTAAAAATAAAACGAGGCAAAGGTATTTATCAAAGGGTGCTGTGTAGATATGGTTTATTCCATTACTCAGAACCCTTCCTAAGAACAGCTAAAGGAGACATTTCTCTCTGGTCTCTTTATCCACATTTTTGTTCTTTGTTGGAAAAAAAAATTGATTTGTTTTTATTTTCACGTATATACTGAATCTTGTAACTAATAGTGTTTCCTTCTTTTTATTGGCTGCTAAAAATGGCAGAGCCAAATTTGTGCCTCACCTTTTGGAAATATAAAAAGATTTCATGGCTTGAAATTTGTGCCTCAAACTCACTTTTGACTCTAGAGCCATGAAAAACATTTTGCCCTCTGATCAATCTAAAGTTAAGAAACATAAAAAGTATTCCAACTTACCTGCATAGCTTTTTTCTTAAGAAAATTTTCAAGAGTGTTTTCAAGCAGGACAAATATAATTTCACTAGGAAAATAGAATTTGGATATCTCCACTATGAAAAGCTGTAGTTGAGTCAAAAAATAGCAAATCCATTGTGTCCTCTTTCTTAAAACAATCAATCTTTTTTAATATTCCCCCATAATTCCCCACCCACACCTCCACCTCACCCTGAATAGTCTTCAATAAGCATTTGGAAAAAAAAAGTATTAATAAAACCAGTCTCTTCAGGCACTTCCCCACATACAGCACCACTGTCAGGTTGAGAGTCTTCAATAAAATCTTTTTAATATGTACATTATATAACACGGGCTACACAGCCAAACCACAATCCCTTGTTCAGAGTAGATGCTCAATAAATACTTGTTACTTATATTTAGTGTGTGTGTGTGTGTGTGTGTGTGTGTGTGTGTGTCTATTTACATTGGAGCCCCCGAGAAAGGAATTGTTGTATTGCAAGCAAAATACAAAAATTTATTTACAATCACTCAGTGTTATCCTCCACTCGAATACAGCTATAGTTGAACCTAGTTACACAGTAAGCAGAAGCTTTCTTTTAATCCAATGAGCCTTGTAGCTTTGATAAATTTAAGTCTATCCTTCCTGCAACTTGTTTTGCAGTAACCACTGCCTGGCCTATGGGCTCTTGATAATAAAGCGTTTATGGGTCTTCCATCAGGGAAAAAGAACCACAGATGCAGCCTTTCTGGTTGCTCCCCCTCTCTACCTGTTTCAGGGTGTGGATGGAGGAGAGGCAACTGTAATCCACAAAAGGCTTCAGCTCTGGCTGCCTTCCTTCACCTGGGCAGCAGGTGGGCCCCAGGTGAGCGCCAGGCTCCTGGGTTCGGCAGAGTGACTCTGCTCCTTTGTTTAATCACCAGTTGCTTTCTCTGCCTGTTTGTTTTTCTGGTTTGGTTTCCTGTCCTGTTCATTAGTCAGTTCGTTCTTCCTTGTTTGTTCTGTCTCCTGCGCGTTTCTGAAGTTCACCTCGCTCCTCAGCACCAGAAGGCTAATATCCTTTGTTCCTTGTAATCGCTTTCCTGTGGTGGCAGGGAGTTGTTCTAACAACATGTGTGCATGTTTGGTGTACAGGGAGAAGGTTAAAGAGGTACCTGAGCACGATGAGTCTGTAGAAATGGCTAAATCTTTGGTAAAGGAGCGGAGCTCACCTTCCTCCTTGACACCCACGTACTCAAAGGATTTCTCAAGCAAAATCTTTGGAGTAAGGGGTTGACACTGTCAAGTGCTAGCTTGGTTATGTTTCGTTTTGTTTTCTAACTTCTTAACTCAGCATACTTTTTACCAAGTAAATTTGTCCTTGTGGTGTTTAGAAAGTCAAACACAACAGCAAAGTGCTATACAAAATTGCTCTCTCTGAAAAACAATGCCTATAACCAACTTCAAAAAAAAAAAAAAAGCGAGAGATTTTTGTGGTCTCAGCTGCCCCACATAGAACCATCTGCCCCTGGTGGGGGTCATCGTAGAATATGCGATCATTTAAAGCATTGGGACAAAAGAGTGGGATGAGATGCCTTCTAAGTTTCACTGACTGTTTTGGCGTTTGCTTTAAATTTAATTTGAACAGACCCAGGCTGCTCAAATCAGAAAGTTGGGCTCACAAAAGAATCTTGATATTGTGGATTCCCACTAATTTGGAATTTTTCAGCATTTGGAATCATTCTAATGGATTTAGGAAGAATGTACTTTATATAATCTGAGGGGAAACGCAAACTCAAAATTTTGAATATAAAATGCAGCTATCACAATGCTGAGGCAAAATTGCTTCTAAGTCCTATAAATAGTAACCAAAACCCCTCAAGTCGTAGGAAAATCACTTGATAAAAATGTTGAAATCTTCACTTCTGGAGATTGTGATGCAGTGGGTCTGGGGTGGGAATAGGAAAGCTGTAATTTTAGTGAATGCTTCTCAGATGATTCTTACTATTAAACAAGTTTCAGAAACTCTTCTTCTGAAACATCCACCGACAATGCATACAAAAATTAAGAACCAGTATTCTCCATTGAGAAACCAACCTTCCTCTGCCACAAATTTCACTACTTAGGAAATATCAAGAATCTAATTATAATCATTGATTACACCTGAAAGTAATAATTCAATTCCCAAAGCAAGCATCCCCTCAACACCTCACTGTGCAAAAGATTGCCCTAGGTACTAAGGATTATACATAAGTCAGATCTTGCCTTTGACAAGTTAATTACCCTATGATAAAGTTACATTTATTTATTCGATATTTCTGAATTTTTTCGGAGTCATCTATTCATTAAATCAATACATACAGAGTTTCTGTTTTATGCCAGGCACTGGGCTGGGTGACTTGAAAACATCTCCCCTGTCCTTAGGGAGCAAGTGTGGAGGAAAACCAAGTAAAGTGACAAGTGACAGCCCAGGCTCTACGCTACGGCAGAGGCAAGCCTGGAGTGGCGTGAGAACACTGGGAAAGGGTCCCTGATGGAGCCAAAGGGAAGGGGGTGCATGTGGGTGCAGGTGTATGTTTCGGGGTACAGGGAGGTAAATACAAGTTTACCTTAGGGCCTAGTGGGTAAACACAAGTTACCAGGGTGAGACAGGCATTAAAGCGTGTTCCTAGCAAAAAGGCGTGTCATGTGCAAAGGCATGGAAGCAAGAGCCCTGTGTGATGCGTGACTCTGAGCCGTTGAACCGGACCAGAGCCACAGTGCTCCTACTTAGGACTGATGTACAACCTCATTCTAGTATCCAGATACTGGCCTACCAGGGAGGGGGCCAAAACAAACCAAGCTTTTCTTCATCAAAAAAAAAGCCGTCTGTACATTTGTATACTTGTGTGCCAGGATTCAACTCCATATTGGAAGTTTGTTGTAGAGGTGTTATTTAGAATAAGAAAATACATCTAATATAATCAGGTGAATTCGGGAGTGAGAAGGACAGAATTCAGGAGTGAGAAAGAGAGAGGGAGAGAGAGAGAAGGCAAATCACATACTTTCACATCGCCAGAATTCAAATCATCCCACCACTTCTGTTATTTAAATGTTGTGTTTAGAGTCAATTTTCTTCATAAAAATAATCAGTAATATAAAATTGCATCTCTAGGCCTGCTTACTACTTGTTGCTAAATAAAGCTGTTTTCTTTTCTTTATATTTAACAATTCCTATATAAACTCGTTTTACTGATAAAACCCGTATTCACTTTAACTTCACCTATGTCCACCTTTTCTCAATCTTTCCCCTTTAAATCATTCGCAGTATTAGAGTAAAAGCAAGTGAACAAATGTTTTAGTTGAAAATGACCCGACTACAACCATTGTCCAAAACATTGGGCCAATTTTATTACAGTTAGTTTAGTGTTTTATAACATATTGAGATAACACAATTTTTTTCAATATTGGGGTGTTTATAAATCAAATCTTTTAACATATTAAGGGTTTGGAATTTTCAGTTTGTACTTATTAACCACAATTTATAGCTGTAAAATGTATTTAGGGATATCTGGCCAGAGCTGCCCTGTTCTCATTAGCTGTCCTATGCATCACCTTTCAGAAATGTGAATTAGACAGCTGGGTATCTCCCAGAAAGCTGCTTCAAGGAAGCCAGCAGAAGGATGATGTGCTTCCAGTCTCAGTCCGTCCCTATTGTGAACAGCATCACATTACTTCCTTTTCACAAATCAGACACAATTCCTGCTGCAATGAATTTCTAGCAGAAAATAACAGGAATCCATCACTTTGGTTTTTCTTTTCAATCATGCAATCAATCAAACATTTACTGAAATACTGCAATCAAGAAACAAGATCAACAAATATTTACTGAGCCCAGTAACATCAGGAAGGCCTGTTTCCTCAAGGATCTTACTGGGATCATCTGCACTGGGAGGGTCAGAAGACATGTAAAGTGTAGCCCCATTTTAAAAAATGCAGATAACCTGTTCGGGAAGCTCAAACCAACACACATGAAACAGAAAAATAAGCAGTGTGGCTTTTGGATACTCAGGAGTGGACCGTTGCTGTTGGCAAGTTGTAAAGAAGGAGGCTAGAAGCAGAGGATGTGAGCTGGATTATAGAACTTGAAAGCTGAAAAGAGATGCTTATGAGCAGGAGGGAGCTACTGTGAGTTCCTGGGTCTGGAATGACACAGTGAAATTGCACTTCGGGAAGATTTTTAGGTCTTTAATTATTTCCTCCCACTTCTCATTCATCCGGGAGCCAAGGAATAGTATAAATTATGCATCTCAAAAATTGTCATCTGATCTAACTAGTAGACGGTGAAATGTAAAACACAGTGTTTGCTCCCTGCCTTCAAGTAGTGCAGGATTTTATACCTTAGAATCACTTAAAGGTGATGAAGCCAATGGCTGGTGGGATTAACGTCTACGTAAAACAGGCCCGAGGTGATTTTAGACCTCAGACAAATTTTGATCTACTGAAGACTGCTGCGATTATTAATAGTGGCCCAAAACAAGAAACCTGCTTGCTTCTGTAACCAAACTGTCCCTTGATAAAGATTGACAAATACGTAAAAGGTGTGTCGATTCTTCCTAACTCAGCCCAGGGCTGGTATTGCTAACTGATGTCTGGATTCTTTCTCGCTATGTTCGAACTGGCCTCACAGCACTTCTCAAATGCTCTATAGGAAGCATCTAACTATTGACTGGAGTTGTCCCTGAAGATAAGAACTGTTTGTTACTCTGCACTAACAGGTAACTTTGCCTAAAATAATGACTAATACATTCTCCCAATTAACTGTGCCCACTTACTTCAATATAATCTTCTTGTAAACCCACAATATCTTTGTATCCTTTGGTTTATTATTTAAAGCTGGAAGAAAGGATTCTCAAAATTCTCTCATCCTTAGATGCAGTAAAATATGTTGGAAGAGTGATCTGTGTCATCTGTGTGGGTCACAGTTCAGCTGAACAGACATAAGTGCTCTAAAAGCACCTTGCTGGAGAACTCCTCAGAACGGAGTCTGAGTGACAAGAGGAACTCAGAAGACCTGTCTCTTTCTGCCCTTCTATGGAGGCAATTAGAAAAGCATAAAATGCTTCCATGAGAGACAGAATGTTGAATGCTGAAGATGATGGTAATCAAGAATTATTCAGTGTTCACCATGTGCTATTTACCTAAAAGCTTTCTCAACATTATCTCATGTAATCCTCGCTGTAACTCTGTGATGTAGCTATTATATCTCATTTTATAAACCAGGAAATTGAGATTCAGAGGAACTTTTTATTTATTAATTAATTTATTTTATCATTGAGACGGAGTTTCGCTCTTGTTACCCAGGCTGGAGTGCAATGGCGCGATCTCGGCTCACCGCAACCTCCGCCTCCTGGGTTCAAGCAATTCTCCTGCCTCAGCCTCCTGAGTAGCTGGGATTACAGGCATGCGCCACCATGCCCAGCTAATTTTTTGTATTTTTAGTAGAGACGGGGTTTCACCATGTTGACCAGGATGGTCTCGATGTCTTGACCTCGTGATCCACCCGCCTCGGCCTCCCAAAGTGCTGGGATTACAGGCGTGAGCCACCGTGCCCGGCCCAATTCAGAGAAATTAAGGAATTTTTCCAGGGTCATACAACTCTTAAGTCGCAGAAACACAGTTTGCACTTAATTCTGTTTGAATCCACTACTGGTGCTGTTCAATGGAACCTTTCATGATGATGAAAATGGTCCCTACCTAGTGTCAGAACAATAGCCACTAGCCACATGTGGCTGTTCAGGACTTGAAATGTGGCTAATGCAATTGAGTGACTAAATATTAACTTTGTTTAATTTAAATTTAAATATGAATAGCCGTATGTGACTGGTGGCTACTGTATTAGACAGCACGGTACTAAACTATAAACCCTATGAGGACAGATGCCATGTTGTTTGGCTGATGACTGTATCAACTTTAGCGTAAGAGTCTAGCATGATTAATATACAATAATATTTTAAACAAATAAGTTTAACATTTCTGCATGTAATTCCTGTAGAAACCTTGTCACCAGAACACTAACTCCTTGGAAAACTCACTCAAGTTCCTAATGCTTCAAGACTCACCATCACCACCAGGATAAAATAGGATAATAATGAAGATAATGTTATTTCTCTACCTCAGTATATGAGGAAAAACGAATCAAAATAAGCCAGTTTTGTGAAGGAAATTTTACCTGTGAGTCACTCATCACCCAGAGGATAAAACCCAGTTCTTTTCATCTTTATCAGCAGAAGAAAATACATTTTTACTTGGTACAAAGAAGCCACGTGAGTTAAAAGTTATCCGCCGAATAAGTTTTCCGAATGTAATGGAAAACCATTTCTCTTGGTAAATGTTTATAAATATGGCAATACCCATCACTGAAACCAAAAGGAAGTCAAAATGTAGCTTAAGAGTATATGGATAATTCCAAAAGTGGATCTTAAGAAGAGAAAAAGGCAACACACAATTTTTTTGCCTACATGACATCAAAAATCTAGATTTATTTCCCCTCATAAAAATGTTAGAGGCCAGGTGCAGTGGCTCACGCCCATAATCCCAGCACTTTAGGAGGCTGAGGAAGGCAGATCACCTGAGGTCAGGAGTTCAAGACCAGCCTGGCCAACATGGTGAAGCCCTGTCTCTACTAAAAATACAAAAATTAGGTGGGCATGGTAATGGGCACCTATGATCCCAGCTACTTAAGAGGCTGAGGCAGGAGAATCACTTGAACCCAAGAGGCAGAGGTTGCAGTGAACTGAGAGCATACCACTGCACTGTAGCCTGGGCATCAAAGTGAGATTCCGTATTAAAAAAATACACACACACACACACACACACACACACACTACATAAATCATTTTAAAGGTAGTTTTTTTTTTTGTTTTTTGGTTTTTGTTTTGAGACGGAGTTTCGCTTTTGTTATCCAGGCTGGAGTGCAATGGCGTAATCTTGGCTCACTGCAACCTCCGCCTCCTGGGTTCAGGCAATTCTCCTGCCTCAGCCTCCTGAGTAGCTGGGATTACAGGCACACGCCACCATGCCCAGCTAATTTTTTGTATTTTTAGTAGAGATGGGGTTTCACCGTGTTGACCAGGATGGTCTCGATCTCTTAAGCTCGTGATCCACCCGCCTCGGCCTCCCAAAGTGCTGGGATTACAGGCGTGAGCCACCGCGCCCAGCCTAAAGGTAGTTTTAATTAAATACTTTTACATTTTACTAATGTAAAATAATGTCCATACCAATGTGAGATGATACTAAGGTGGCAACTGTTGCTGGCTATTTTATTTGAGACAATTTACAAAGGAAGTTCAAGAAACTTTACCAAATCTTCCTTAAGCAAGAAGGGGCTCTCCGGATACCTTTACTTTTGGTCAGATTTCTATGAAATCAGTGTGTTTCAAACTTTACTGGACATAAAACTACTCAGGAAGCTTGCTAAAAGGGCAAACTCAGTCACCACTTAAAGAGATTCTGATTCGTGTATTAGAGGGGCCCAGGAGCCTGGATTTAAGCAACACTGTCATTTTGGTTCATGAACTTAGAACCATACACTTAGAAATGCTGTAACTTCTTGCCAGGCGCGGTGGCTCAAGCCTGTAATCCCAGCACTTTGGGAGGCCAAGGTGGGTGAATCACGAGGTCAAGAGATCGAGACAATCCTGGTCAACATGTTGAAACCCCGTCTCTACTAAAAATACAAAAAATTAGCTGGGCATGGTGGCACGTGCCTGTAATCCCAGCTACTCAGGAGGCTGAGGCAGGAGAATTGCCAGAACCCAGGAGGCAGAGGCGGAGGTTGCGGTGAGCCGAGATCGCGCCATTGCACTCCAGCCTGGGTAACAAGAGCGAAACTCCGTCTCAACGAAAAAAAAAAAAAAAGAAATGCTGTAACTTCTTTAAGGTAACTCAATTAAGGGAACAGGGAAAAGATTTGCTTGATGGAATGTCTCCTTTCTCGGGAAGCCCGCAAAATTGAAATACTTGGGTCAGGGTTACACTGTGGACTGTCCTGCTGCATCAGTTTCACCAGTCCCATCCCTCTTCTCCCTATCACCACCATTTTGCTTTTTTTTTTTTTTTTTTTTTTTTTTTTTTGAGACGGAGTTTCGCTCTTGTTACCCAGGCTGGAGTGCAATGGCGCAATCTCGGCTCACCGCAACCTCCTCCTCCTGGGCTCAGGCAATTCTCCTGCCTCAGCTTCCTGCATTTTGCATTTTTGAAGTCATTGATCCCTTACCCCCAACTCTCAAAGTAAGCATGGAATTGCTAATGAGTTTGAGCCCATGCTCATTGCCAGCGTGGCCTATACGGGTCCTATCAGAGTGAAATCTAGGACTTTTGTTTGGTTGGGAGAAAGACATTCTATCTCCCTTTTCCTGGCCATGTATGGGAAAGAATGCAGTCTCAGTAACTATTGGCAGCCATCTTGCAACCATGTGGGAAATCAGGCTTGGGATAAAACTGACACCATGAGCAAAAAGCAGAGCAAAGAGACAGACAGGGTCTTTAGGGACATTGTTGAACTAGAAAAAACTGCCACACTTCCCTGTTACTTAAATTAATGCATTCTCCCATTGTTTTGTTTAAGTTTTCTGCTTTTTGGTACATAAAAAATCCTAACCGATACAGGCTGCTGTCTTAAATTGTATACACCAATTTTTCTTTCTTAGCTTTGATCTCTGTGTCTCCAAGATGTTGTTTTGCTGCTTCCTCGCCAACACCCCTCTAAGCATGATGTAAGGGCACAGGTAAATGTCTAAGTTTTCACTACTCACTTACCCCTAACATCCAATCGCTACAATGCCCTTGCAATTCCTCCTCTTCACCTGCCACGTTCTCTTCTCACTGGAACTGAGCCATCACATACACAAGCAGCTCTACCTCCTGGCAAAAGAGAGCTGTTAAAGACCCTCTGACTGACTTAATGAAGTCCGTATCTTTACAAGACACTGCCTTTCCAAAGGCTTGATGCATGTAGTAGCTCCCACTCAGAGCCCTCTGTGCCCTTTTATTCTCGCTTCCCTAGGATTTTAGGTGCATCTCAAAAGCATTTAGATATCCTTCAGCATTTGTTTCTTTCACACAATGTCTTTTCATATATTGTCTCGTCGCAGTAGAAAGAGATGAAGATGCAGAGGAAACCACGGTGGACATCCACCAGAAGTCAGACAGCCCCTTGCAGGGACCTTGGGGGCAGCTGAAGAGATGAGGCCACCAAAGAAAACCCTGGGCTGCCACTCCATCTGTACAAGGAGTAGCAATTGTGGGATTCACTGCTCTGAGGACAGAAAGCAGAGAAATCCACCCTTTCGGTTCCCCCCTTCACTAAGGAGATGAGAGCAAATGAAATGCAAAAGCTAAGAGTCACCACTAAATCCAGGAAGTTTGTACGGCAGAATAAGGTAGAAGAATTTTTACTAAGAACCCCCTTCTAGTAACTTCCTGGGCTAAATGGGATTGAAACAAGTAAGGCCTATAGAATATTTTCATCAATCTCTTGTTTCCAAAGGAAATGCCGAGGGGAAATCGAGTGTTCATCTAAAGAAACGTTATCGCCAAACTTATTTGTTTGTCTATTTATTTAGTTGTTGCTGTCTGCTTTATCACTTATATAATGTTAACATTCTTTTAAAATGGGCAGATGGACCTCATTCAAGTTCTGACAGTAACTCTTTGTTATTGGTACAAATGGCTTCAGAGGTATTTAATTACCATTAGTAGTCATCCGTTTGCTCCTAGCTGGTGACATTTGGAATAGTAAGCAGGCAGCATTCTTTGTGTCCAGTGAGTTCATAGAAAGTTAAACCTACTTTTGACAACAGACTCAAGCTTAGTTACCATTAACCCCTCTTCAGTTACTAGATGATGTGTTTGAACAGTATGAATGATTAATGAAGGCTAAATACCCCAGTTTCTATCTTAAAACCTTTTTGTTAACTGCTGGAGAGTTGAGTGACTGGCAAGGTGAGTTCAGCTCAAGAAAGTATTTCTGCAACCCATTGCTTGCATTTTGAAAAAAATTAATTTGTCAGCTATTTATTTTCAAAAAAGGTGGAAAAAAATTCGAAATTCTCATCCTGATGCCTTTTCTTTTGCACAAATACCAGAGACCACCATTTTTGCCAGCTTGGCATCAGAAAGTGTACTTTGATTGCATGTCTAAACTAGGGGTGTGAATGCTTGCTTTCAAGGAAACCAAGATAAAATGTTGTCAACTAACTAGTAGCATCTCATTACAAAGCTTCTGAAAGTAGCCCCTGAATTTTCCTGCATCAAATTTGAGGATTGTTCTTGGGTAAAGGCCAACCCAACATCCGTTAAATTGAGAAAACTACTTATGTCTGGCAGCGTGTTCGAGGTAGGTGGACGTGTGAAGACACTCAGGACATTTACTGTCTGATCTGTGGGGAGCGCTCCTGCAGTTAGCTCCTCCAGAGGCATCCTTTGCAAAAGAGGTGACAGAAGAAGCCAGGCAATGCTGGACGCTGAAAGAAAGCAGAGATTAGAAATGCACGCAGAGGACCAAAAAGGTAAACCTGGCAGCTGGCTCCAAGAGACCGAAGCACACAGTAGAAAACAAACAAACAAAACGAGCTGGATGTGTAAGGAAATAATACAGGCTGGGAACGTAGTTTAAGCATATCCTTATATGCTTATCTTTAAACAAACTTTATAGGCATTTGCAGAGGTTTCTTTAACTGTGCCTTAAATTTCATCCTCTTCACTTTTATAATTTTATAGCATTTAGTGTGTCACTTATGATATACTTGATCACTCAGACAGCCCAGAACTTCAGATCCACGGCAAGTGACACCAATATGTCTACCCAACAGCCTTTGTAAAAAAAAAAAAAAAAAAAAAATTGTTAGGTCTTGTTTGGTATCTATTTGACAATTACCTCTTCATGCATTTCCAAATAAAGTGCTTCATAGTATTTTTAATTAATTCTACACTACTTTTTGTAAATGTGCTTTATCTATCATTTTTATCAACTATGTGTTCTTATAGCCTAAGCATTTCCTCCCAAAGACAAGAAAGTGAAGTGAGATCTGAACTAGTGTTTCCCAAAGAGAATTCACAGAGCCATCGCATTTATCGATTGATTCCACAAACATATTTTACTGGGCATTTATTATGTGCCTGGCAGTGTGCCAGGCACCGAGGATACAGACATGTTTACTATCCAGCCCTTGCCCACAAGGATCTCACTGTCTATTTGAACAGACAAGTAAGGATAATAGCAATAGCTTATAGATATTAATAATGCTTGACACAGCTCAGGGCATGCAGACAGTGTCCAGGAACAACACATTGTAAATGTGTGGTCGGTTAGAAAGAGTGTGGTCGGTTAGAAAGACGATTTTGCAGAACCAGCGAATCATATGAATTCTGATGGAGGCATGATTAGCCTTCAGTATTAGGAATCTTCACCCTGAAGTGGATATGCAGCTGACTGGGACAACTCATAAGACAAACATGAAGCAAGGAATTTCCTGGATCAATCCTCTCAAGCCAGGTTCTACACAGCAGCTAAAAGGGATGTCTAGATGCTACCCAGAGCCCAGCTGGGTCTCCACAGGCACCCTCAGCTAAGACCCACCCTGCTCATCGTGTGCCCGGGGAAAGAATACCCAAGCTCCCGTATGCAGTGCACAGCACTGAGCGCTTTCTAGTTTCATGCTTCTGTGGTGAGGTAAGAGGAACAGGTCTACTAACTTCTGGCTTCTTCCAGGACCATTCAATCCAAGTGACCAGCCACACGGGCTGCTGGATGGAGTTCATGAAGTTTTAGGGTGGGATAGTCGAGAAGGAGTGGTAGCAAATGGCTTCAGACTTCTCCCTGGCAGCCACTAACTGGAGATGGAGGTAGCAGCAGGGAAAGGAACAGGGCATGCCGGGCCTAGGGAGTGGCAGGGAGGGTGTGTGGGCCACCCAGAAAGCAATAAGAAGGCACACCCATTCCAGCATGCAAATGGCCTCTAATTGGAAAATTTCAACTTTGGCAGAGGCCTTTGTCTCAGTGGCTTCTTCTATTAGAGGCTTCAACATCAGCTCTTAAAATAACGGATGGGCTGGGTGCAGCGGCTCACTCTTGTAATCCCAGCATATGGGAGGCCAGGCAGGCAGATCACAAGGTAAGGAGTTCGAGACCAGTCTGGCTAATATGGTGAAACCCCATCTCCATTAAAAATACAAAAGTTAGTCAGGTGTGGTGGTGCACGCCTGTAATCCCAACTACTCAGTAGGCTGAGGCAGAAGAATCGCTAGAACCTGGAAGGCAGAGGTTGCAGTGAGCCAAGATCGAGCCACTGCATTCCAGCCTGGGTGACACAGAAAGACTCTGTCTCAAAAAATAATCATAAAAATGAAAATGACAGATGGCCTCACCGGCAGAAGAAATCCCATTAAAATCAGAGGAGCTTGAATCTGGATGCCAAAGTTTACCCAATACCACAACTTTAGTTTGGGGCCAGATTATCAAAAGGACAATTTTCTGGCAGGAACAAGTGAGCGGGTTAATAAACAGAAAACATCACTACTCAGAAATCGTACTAGTCGGCCAAGGGACAAGCCTGAGGAAGGAAGACTTTCCCTGGTGAGTTCCAAAAAGAGCCTGAGCTGGCAGCACGTTCACCTGTATACCCCCAGTGCCTAACGGTGCCTGAAGTGAATGGACTCAACAAACTCGTGTTCAACTCCTGTTTCCATCTCTTAGAAGCTGTGTGACTTTCAGAAAACTATTTGTCCTTTTCAAGCCCTCAGTTTTCATATCTACAATATGAGAAAAGGAAGAAAATAAATATATGTCTCCTAGGGTTTTGAGAATTAACTGAGATAACCCATGTCAGGTGTGAGAACAGTACTTGATATTATGTAAGTGTGATATGTGTTCAGAAAATAAGTGAATAATGCCACCAAACCTCAGAACATACCTGTGATATCAATACTGTTATCTCCAACTAATAGATGAGTAAATTGAAAGTGAGAAGTTCTAGGTAAGTTACCTGTATTGGTCCATTTTCACGCTGCTGATAAAGATATACCCAAGACTGGGCAATTTACTAAAGAAAGAGGCTTAATGAACTCACAGTTCCACAGCTTCTCTTGTGAGACTGGGGAGGTCTCACAATCACAGCAGAAGGCAAGGAAGAACAAGTCACATCTTATGTGGATGGAGATAGGCAAAGAGAGAGAGAGAGAGAGAAGAGAGAGAAAGAGAGAGAGAGAGAGAGAGAGAGAGAGAGATTGATCAGATCTTGTAAACCATCAGACTCTGAGACTCATTCACTATTACGAGAACACTACAGGAAAGACTTGCCTGAATAATTCAGTTTACCTACCACCGGCTCCCTCCCACAATACGTGGGAATTCAAGATAAGATTCGGGTAGGGACACAGCCAAACCATATCGTTACCCAAGCCACAGAGTGTAGAATGGCGAGTCAGGATTTGCAACCACATTTAAACGCTTGTGTAGTCTCTGTTCTTTTCCATTGATTCTATGCTGTACTCACTCATTTTGTTTTTAAGTTGGTCCTCTTGCTTTGTTTATCTGTGAGTGTTTTTGTATTTATATGTACTCTTCTTTCCCAGAAATGCTGCTTTGCTCCACAATTATAAGGATCTATAGTACTGGAAACATTTCTAATTTCTTTCTCTGAATATGCCCACAGCATCTTAGTACCAGTGCCTGGGAGCACTCACTTCACTCAGAAGAACTGCAGTAACTTATACAAGTCACCAATTATCAGGGACCCAAGAGACTGGCTCTCAAAGAACCAGTTACAAATCATGATAACTTTATTTGCTCTGTGATCTAGGAAATGCACACAGATCATGGAATGTGCAAGCAGAAAAGGATGGCAAGATATGTTTCCGGCTTGGCCAATTTTTACTTCTTTCTGCAAGGTTGGACTCGTTCCAAAAGGCTGCCACCTTCTGTAAGGAGAACTAAAGGACCAAAGAGGACACATTCATCAGACCCTACTCAGAAGAAAGGGCTCCCTCTGCTCTCAGTCACTTAAGCTTCTCCGAGGAAAGGTGTCATTACAGGTGAAACATGCAGTTGGTACTAAGCCTTTGGCCCAGCACAGTCACTGTAAACAGGCTCATCACTTTCCTGTTCCACTGGCCTTGGCCGTCTTCTTGGAAATACCTGCTTCATCACGTGCCTTGGCCAATTTCAGCTTGCCTATAAACTCTCTTAGACAACAGTACCTTGTTTTATTTTTGACTGAATCTCAGTTTCGTTGAAAGTACATGAAATTTGTATCTGGGAAGATGCTGGGGGCTGCAAAACTCAAAGTAGCCTAAGCAGAAAGGAAAATGTATTATTTTGTGTCATGAAAACACTGGAGCCAGGGGAGTCTTAGGCCCAGAATTCAGCGATTCAATCACACCATCGTGGATTCGGGTGCATTTCATCTTTTCCCTCTCTTGATGTCAGTAGGTCAGTTATATTCCCTGCTGATTGCAGGTGACAACAGTATCCAAAGGCCAAAGAGTATCTCTCTTCTTTGGATCCATTTTTAAGGACAAGAATCTTCCCAGAAACCCCCCGAGCCGACTGTGCCTCAAGTTTCATTAGACAGCTTTGGGTCATTGCCCACCAATCGCTGACGAGGTCATAAAGAGACGACTCCAGACCCACTTCCTGGGGCTGTGAAGAAGCCCACCCGTCACCAACACACAAAGCTGCCCGATAACTTTGTTCTGTGAACAAAGAAGGCTGGTGACGGGCCTTGGGTAGGAAGCAACAACGTCTACCCTGATATACGTGAAGTCATACAGATCTGAGTTTGAATCCAGGCTCAACATTTATAAACTTAGACAGTTTCACATCTTGAAACTTCAGTACAGTCACATGTAAAACGCGGTTAAAACGTCTGCTGTAAGGGTGGTTGGTGAGGGTTCAACAAGCTAATATTTGTTCAAGGTACAGCACAGCGCTCACCACGTAATCGCTACTTCATGCCTGTCCTTTTTGCCTCCCTTTGGGAAGGCTTTCAGCACACGCTTCCATTAGAAACAGCGGGCCTTCTCTTTTTCTCTTCGTGTCTGTGCAGTCTGTTGCCCATTCTCCTGCCTTTTCTTGTGATTTCTGGTTTCACAACACTATCAGCGGTGCTTTTAAAAATGTGATTATTTCTTGTTATTAATAGTACTGTTGGAATAACGGATAAATGTGTAACATAAAATGATACCTGCCCAAAGTTCACATCTGTTGTTGTAGTTGACCCTGATAATGTGGTCAATTGGGGATGCTCTAATTAAAGGTAAGGAACTGATTTATTTTATTGTAATGTGTTATGTTTAATAAGTGAGAGCCCTCCCTGCACTTTGTCCAGTGAGTATACCCACACATTAATCTTGACCAATTGCCAGCAAGCATTTAATGAGTGCCTTTGTTGGCATGGTTTAGTATGTTCCTTTGCTCTATCCACCACTTGTGAAGAAACTTAAGAAAGGAAAATTCATATATGTTTTCACTAAATAAGATCTCTGCTGCCCTGAGAAAGAGACAAGTATTCTGTTTGCATAGCAGAACACAAAAAGGGCTAATGAGGATACATTGGTTCAGATTATTATTAAACGACACATCTATTTTTAAAAATTGAAGATTATCTTTAACATGCATGAGCTGTAACCACTCCTAAGTAAATTCTAGAGAAAATATTTATTCTGCATTACAGCAGAAATGATGGTCTTTCTAGAATTTTATTTATTGTTTCTAAACATTTAAATATATATATATATATATATATATATATATATATATATATATATATATCTCCAAAGAGAAAATGCATCTGTTCTTCATCAGTCAATCTTTAATTAAGCACCTGGCAACCCTCTAATAGGTGAAGTAAAGGACACAAAAGTCAAGGAAGGCCTGATCCTGGAGGTCCAGTGAAAGAGAGAAGACTCATCCAATCAGCTCATCCAATGCAGGACAGTAATGCGGAGTGTGAGAAGAACTGGAATGGCTTCCAGCATTGTCACGTCCAGCTGGTGGTCCTGGGAAAACTGTCTATCCTTCATGGGCCTCATTTGCAGCATGAGTGATCTGAACTAGAGAAATGTCTAACCGTGGTCAAATTCGAAAATTTTGGGGTTCTGAAGTGTTCCCAAAATCACTCGTATCTGGAGTAGTCAGCAAAGATTTGAAGGATGAGCCAGACTTGAGGTGGGCTTTGAGAAACAGATGGAGGGAATTTGTTGAGGAAATTTGAGAGAAGGAAAGAACACAGAGCAGCAGGAGTAAAAAAAAAAAAAAAAAAGCAACAAGTAATGACTCCGAGTCAGGAGCGTCGCACCTGCCAATGTGAGAGATCGTGCTGGGCAACTGCCTTAGGGAATCCAGCTGGACAAAAAGCTGGGAGTAGCACAGGGGGCTCATGAAATCTAGGCTGCATGCAACAGACTTGATGGTGTTTGTATACAGGTTTCTGCCTTTTTCTCCTCTTATGAAATCCATTTTCTTTTCCTCCACTCTTTCTCATCCTTTTTTTCTTCTTTTCTTTCCTCTTCATGTTCTTTGTTCTCATTACTATTGCAGAAGGGTTTATAATTTACAAGCACTGTTGCTTACATAATAATTTTAAATCAAAAAATTATTTTATTTTGCATACCATTCACAGATGTCTCAGAATCAGGCTCTGGAGCTGGAAAATCTGGGTTTGAGTCCCTGGTTATACCACTTACTGGCTCTATGGGCTGTGACAATTTCTTAACTGCCTGTGGTTCAATATCCTCCCACAGATGAAGACAATGATACCCACTTTCTAAAGTTTTTGTAAGAAATAACCACCCAAAGCACTTGGAAGAGTACAGGGTACATGGTAAGTCCCATGTGTGTTCTCTATTATTTGGAAATCACCTATGGGGTCATTTTCTGTCCTGCCTGTGTGGCTCACAATAGGCATGTTTTTCTAGGTTTTTTGTGTCCAACGTCCACTGTATATGAACTACTGACAATTTTCACATAAGAGAATTGGAGCTCCATCCAAGTTAATTATTTAAGCGTGCTAACTAAAATTTCAAGAGCATTTAAAAATCATCTGAGCAAGGCCGTGTCCTGAAGTTGCAGCCATTTTAATGAGTTTCACCTTCTCTGCCCCGTGATCCAGAAATCTCTAATTGCACTGTGGCGGCCTCCTGCTCCCTGTCACAGATCTGACTTTACCTGCTACTATTTAAATTTTATGAATCATGCTCCCTCTGTGTGAACTCCTGAAACCTCCAAAACTAAATGAATAATTATCGAGATGAAATTATTAACCGTTTATAAAAGATGTTGTAAAAAGGCTTGTTTTCTCTATGAACCTTTTTTTTTTCTGCTTGTCTCCAATTTGCAGCCATTAGCATGAAGAAAAACGTCAGCTATTCCTCCAACAAGGAAGGAAAGAGATTCTTAGAATCAAGAAGCTTGACATTCCATAAGCAAACACTCCCTCCTTCAAAAAAGGCAGTAGGATTGTGGCATGGCAACCTCTTCCAGGGAATAACTTTGAGGTTTGGTTTAGTGCCTTCCTCCATATATCGACTTCAGTGGGAGCACCTGCAATGAACGTCAGTGAGAAGACAGCTAGAGCAGGAAGTCCCCAGTAACACAGCATGGCTCTTTCTCAATGGAAAAGCATGCTCTTAGTAAGGAGTTCTTTCTTTGAATATTGCTTTGCTTTTAAAGGTTGTACGTTTGAATTTATGCCTTTGTTTTGGAATACCTCAAGTAGAAGTGTCAAAATGGAAAGAACTAATTTCCTTTGCCTCATCAAAAATGAAATAGATCCGGGAATCCACCAGGAGTCTTAATCCCTCTGAATTTCGGATTTGTTTTCAGATGTGACATATTATGGGAAACATCTGAAACGAGAGCTCCTTCCTAATTTTCTCTCATATCTGGTGATTTAAAAATTTCATTTTCAAATGCACTTTTCTAATTTCATCATGTTACATGCTTAGTAACTCTTTCACTCATCTATTTTTGGCAAAATGATGCAGGATCTTTTCACCAAAACGATCTTTTTTAAGATACAGGCTCTCACCATTTCAAGACAAGGGGTCCCTGGATCAAAACAGAACCAAAAGTTTCCTTTGGCATCACTCAATCAAGGTTATCAGCAGAGACCAGAGCATGATCAAGACACAGAGCACAAGTGAATCCTGTAATCTAAATTTGCAACATTTATGACCTGGAAAGCAGCCCCAGGTAGGCAAAAATGACCGTCCTTTTTCTACTCCTCCAAAACTCCTGCTCGGTTCTGCCTCATATCCCACAGCACTCCTCGACAGTGGGGATCTTGAAGTGTTTATGCTGAAGTCGTGTCTTCCAAACTAGCCTCTAAGTTACTTTCGGGCAAGAGCCATGTCTTTATGTATCCTGCCCAATGTCAGGACTGGATCCTCAGGAAATGCTTATTGAATAAACTTAGATCTTTTCACATCCGTTCAATTGTCAACCCACATAAGGCTGGCTAACAGCAAAGCGGACAGGGACCTCAGCCTATGTTCTTTACCCAGAATCCCTGAATACAGCTAGCATGGTTCAAGATTAGCAGGTACACCAGACAGTTCTTTGAGCCCCATGATATTATTGTACATTTTGCTTTGAGATCTCAACCTCCTAAAGTTAACAGACTAAGGTGGTAACCCTAAAATCACCGAAAAGATATCCCTTTGGAAAAATGGGTAAATGACAAACCAATCAACCTTGCAACATCTCCGGATAATTGGTATCTACCCTGTCTAATTGTTCCCATTAAAGGTAAGTTGTCTTCTTACATTTCTGAAATGTGGCTTGAGGTACTTCAAGTAACAGTAGTTACCCACTGGCTGGTCGACTGTGCAGATAGATACAGGAAACAAATGTGGTTATATTCCAGTGAGGCAATAAAAGGCACCATTTAATTTCAAACTTTTTATTAATTATGGTCTTATCAGTCCCTTTCTCAAGAAAATACCAGTATGATTCTTCAGTTCAGACATCCTAACTTTCCATTTTACATTAAATGGGACATTTTAATATATAAGCTTTTGGAAATAATTAGAATTCAAACGTAGTGTTTTTTTGTAATCAGAATTTTTAAAATTACAGTATATAATTACAATGTACTATAAGAAATTGTCAAGTGGATAACCTTGTTGTACTGAAATGTTTTTGCTGTAAACAAGTCTATCCTTTAATGGAATATGTGTCAGTGCATGTATGCACAGAAGCACTCTCAAGGCATGTGCTCAGAAGTTAGGAAATAATTATATTTCCAAACATAATCTTTTCTAATCATCCCATTTTGTTTTACTTAAAAATAACCTGTGGGTTTCTAAGACAGGCAAAATTATCTTTGATCTCAGCTCCAAGGTACCATCCTTCCAGAAAATGATTTGGGGGTGAGAAACAAATAAACTCAGAGGTCAACTTTTCTTTTTCTTTCCTTGAAAATCCCCACTCTAATTACAAATAAATATACTAGCAAGGAACAGCCTAAATTTAGCTGCTAGCGACTTAAAGCTAGATAAACTGAAAAGCACTGAATTTACAGTAATGTTCAACAACTGATCCATGCAGTATTAATACACAGTGATTTTCAGTGGTACACAGACAAGGTTCAGTTCAATTCAATGAACTTTTATTGAGCACCTAAAATATGCTGAGGACTCTGCTAAGTTTTGGTGGCACCAGGGTGAAGATGGTAAAGTTCTTGACTTATAAAGTTTAGTTTCTGGGGAAGACAAAAAGTGAATAAGCAATTCCAATAAGTTATGCTCAAATTGACATGAGAACACAGAAGGGGTGGGGGTGGTTCTATCACCCAGGCTGAACTGCAGCGGTGCGATCTCAGCCCACTGCAACCTCCACCCCTGGATTCAAGCAATTCTCCTGCCTCAGCCTCCTGAGCAGCTGGGATTACAGGCCCGCGCCACCACACCTGACTAATTTCTGTATTTTTAGTAGAAACAGGGTTTCACCATGTTGGCCAGGCTGGTCTTGAACTTCTGACCCTGTGATCAGCCCACTTCAGCCTCCCACAGTGCTAGGATTACAGGCATGAGCCACCACACCAGGCCTAATGATGTAGTTCTTAGTGGAGGCTTGTGCCATGCACAATGCCTGGGCTGACCTTTGAAGAAGTGTTTCTGTAGGTGGACAAGGTGATAGAGGCAAAGTGAACAACACAGTCAGTCTGGTGGCTTAGGGAAACAGCCTGGTGCTTTGTCAATGCAGTCTCTTGGATTGGGATAAGATAGGGAATAAGGCCAGCACATAGCTGAGCCCTGGCAGGTGCCATGGAAAAACAGGGATTTTGCTTGTTCCAAATAAGAACTAGTCTCTGGCCAGGCCCTGGTCTTCCAGGAAGGTACAGTCCATGGGGCCAATCCCAAACGACACTGCTGGATGCTGCTTGAGAGCACCTTCACACTGATTCCTGTAGCACTCAGAATGCCCCGTATGAAAATCCCCAGACTGTGCAGGAAACTGTGGACCTTTCTTGCCACCATCCTCTTGATTAAGGAAAGATTAGCAAATGATGACCTGCCATATTTCAGTCACTACAGAAACAGATGATAAATGATCAGACCGTGGCCTTAAGGAACCCACAATCAACCATTTATCCTTGGTCCCATCTCCTCAGGACTCAGGGCACTCCAAGGTGGCAAGTAGCCAGGATGGCAAACAAAGCCACACTGTGTTGAGAGAAGCTACCTGCTCAGCCCTCCTTCCCTTTCCAAGTAATAAGTGCGTATGTATACAGAGTCAGTGTGCGTGTGCGTATGTCAGCGGCCTTCCTGAAGACACTTTGTCTTCAGTCTAATCACAAGAAACATAACTTTCTAATTATTCACAAATCTGTTCATATTAGCTCCTTTCGGAGCTTTCAGAGTATTTAAATACTTAAACATTTTTTAACGTTTGTTCCTTTTATGCTACGATATGGAAGACAGATGTAAAAATATATAAGCTTTTCAAAAAATGAAGAATGTTTTTCTACAGGCATTGTGTATTAGCTTGAGGGGGAGAATGGCATGGGAATGAGACAATGGGGGATACAGTTGGTTCACAAGAATTGGCATAACTAACAAACGATGACTGAGTGTCTTCTAGGTGCAGAGTACCGGGGTCACGAAGGACTTTGGTGAGTAGTACCTGCCTGCATGAGCCGGTCTTCACCCTGGGGAGGGAGAGAAGCACCAGGACGGGGGCATGGGAGGCTAAATAGAGACGCAAAAGCAAAGAGGTGGGGTGACATAGGAAGGCTAGATGACAAGGGGTTTTGCATCTAGAACATTGGGCAGCAATGTCAGTCATGAGAGACACAGGCAGATTAATAAGACACTATGTCCCTGAGAATGAGCGCTATCTGCCCTTTTGGCTGCAATGGGAAACCCTGGACCTCTGAGAAACCACCATGGTTGTTAGGCTTGGGGAGGGAGGCATTCTGCCTGCTCTGGCAAGAGAGGCTCCTAGCTCACACTCCCAGTGGGCAGCTCCCGAAGGAGAGGCTGTGGCCTGGAGCAAAGGTGGGGAGGCTGGCTATTAAAGCTTCCAGTATTTGGAAGTCCCGTCTCTGGGCTCTGATTACCTCTGAGGACACAACTCAGATTTTGCAAATTCATGGTAGCTAATGTTAGGGTGACCATATAACTAATTGTCTAAACTAGGAAACTTCTGAAAGAGAAAGCAGGCATCATTAATGACTGGGCACAAACAACAGATTTAAATGAAGACTCTCCCGAATTGAGATGTGGAGTCTCCCCAGACTGAGACGCGGGGTCTCCCTGGACTGAGATGTATAGTCTCCTTAGCTGTTAACCATCAACACCTCCTGGTGCACGGCCATGCCAGATACCTGCTGGTGTCTTAGCATAGTTGCATAACAAACACCTTAATAATTACAAGAAACACAGGAATTTAATAGAATGATCAGTTAATCCTGAGAGAGGGAAGCCAGGTTTCACGAGAGGGAATCCAGAGTGTTACCAATAAAATAATCCAAAATATTACAAAATCATTCACCATACTTAATAAATTCCAGCTGCAACTCATCCCAGCATACAACAGACAGAACTGCCCATGTAAGAAGCTGTTCGACAATGAGAACATGTGAACTCAGGGATGGGAACATCACATACCGGGGCCTGTCTGTGGGAAGGGGAAGGAGAGCATTAGGACAAATACCTCATGCGTGGGGAGCTTAAAACCTAGATGACGAGTTGGTAGGTGCAGCAAACCACCATGGCACATGTGTGAATGTAACAAGCCTGCACATTCTGCACATGTTTTTAGGAGGAGGAGGAGGAGGAGGAGGAAGGAGGAAGAGGAGGAGGAGGAGGAAGATAAGGAAGAAGAAGGAGGAAGAGGAGGGGAAAGAGAAGAAGGTGGTGATATGGGGTGTGCTCTCTTGATGTTAGCTTGGGGCTCCCATAGGATACTACTCTGTTTTCTTTTTCCTCTGGGTCTCCTCTGCAGGTCTTTCCTGGATGCCCCAGTTTGTCAATCCAGATGATCACTGCTTATATCTTTTTGGGGCTCCCCAATGTATAATTTACATTAGTTTATGAATCAAGTCAGACAATCTCAAGCAGATTCTTCGAATGCAGTAATAATCTTTCTAGCCATTTATTTTAATCTGATGTGAAAATCAATGAACAGATTGGAATTTTATTTAATATGATTTATGAATTATTGGGAAGTGGGAATAAAAAAGACTCTTTCCTGGAGGTCACTGATTTCTGAAGACAATGTTTGCTTTGGGACAGAGTTTAGGTATTAAAAAATGTAAACCTTACAATTATAGGGATCTTTTTGTTTGGAAGATGGCTTAGTGTAACAGAAAACCTACATTTTTGAAGCCTGACAGATTTAAGTTTGACCTATGTGACCTTGAGAATATTTCTAAACTTCTCTGTACTTCTATTTCCTCACTTATAAGCAGACATAATAATCCTCACCTTTCAGAGTTGTAAATTCCGAGATCATATGTGCAAAGAGTTTAGCACATTATAAGCACTCAATATGTCATAGCGGTCTTATCAAGGAGACCAAAAGCATTCTGGGGGAAGAGCGGTGATAGTCTTTGCGTATGTATTGTATAAACACTCCCAAAGAGGTTCTTAGAGGAAGTCTGACTTGAAAGCACAAGTTTTAAATTTATGACATTACTTCAATTGCAAGAGTTTGTTCAGATGACCTAATCAGAGGATTAATGAGCCACCTTGACTGTGATGTGGATTACCATGACCTTCCTCTTGTTTTGGAGTTGGACGTGTGGTGCTACCCAATCGAACGAAAATAAGGAATATTTTTAAACGCACTGTGCCATGTCACTTCCTGCATGGTGGAACCCATTCACAGACAAGGCAGATACAATGAAGACTGTTAGGAAAATAGAGGGATGAAAGGCACATATTGTTCCCCTGAGTGTATGGCAGCCACTGAATAATGGCGTTTTCTTATGGGTAAGAACAGGTTTGCTTTCAGAGCATTTCTCTGTATTTTCCTTGGATCCAGGACTTGTCAGCGAGGACACAGAAAAACCCAAGGATAAGACTCAATCAGCAATAACTCAACACTCATAGGAAGGATGGTTTTCAAAGACAATTAGGAAACTGTTTGTAATCTGAGCTTCTAAAACCACTTAGGGAAGTTCACCAAGTTTGAGAAAAACATGAGTATCTCTCTTTGTGACGAGGTTGCATAATACCATGGAAGGCCCCACCAGGGAGGGGCCTCATTTGTGTTACCCTATGTTTGTTTCCTATGATTAGGATTCAGCCTGGTTTCAGTGAAAAGGACCGTGGAGAGGGTTTGTAGTTTATGGCATTGGTACTCACAAAGGAGACGTTTACACATATAAAATCATTTCAGAAAAACCCTCTAGTCTTCCACAAAACTCTCCCCCGAGAGCTCAGTTCTTCCCAACTCTGAAGAGGGTCAAGACCTTTCACTCGATAAGTAATAAAGTTTATTGTCACATGTCCTGACTTACTATAATTTATATTATATCAAATTGTACATGCATAGCAAAAGTTAACATAGGCTTTTCATCAGCAGCATTTCTGCTTCATAACAACCTTAGAAAGAGATAGGTAGGTAGAAAAATATCATTATTTTTATATCAAATTAGTGCTGTAAATTACTTAGATGAGCTCTTTTGACGGGAGTAGGGAATCAGTGATGGAACTGGAGTTGGAGGGCACATACAGAAAAGAATCAAAGTTACACATAAATACATCCTTCCATCCTCCATTTCCGCAACTATACTTCTGGGAAGGTACCCTATGTGAGTAGCTGGATGGATAAGGATATGCATACAGTGATACCCACTACTGCAGTGTTTGGGATAACAGAAAGCTGGAAACAAATGGTATCGTATGGAGCGATTAGAAACAATAAGGAACTATAAACTGTAAGCTACTATGTAAAAATGTCAAAAATAAATTGCATATCAGCAGGTATAACATGACCTCATTTGTGATGATAAAAAATGAGGAGCTAGCTAGATAATTAGATATTTACATACACTAACAGAATTTTCAGAAAAAATGCTCTATAGTTACTCATGCCTAGAAATTTGGAACTAGAGTGGAAAGATGGAGTAATACTTTTCATCATGGACACACAGATAAGCATTTCTGATATTTTTACAAAGGTCAAAAACTTTGCTTTTTAAAAAATTTAAAAGAGGCTAACTTTTAAGTGTGTATGAAGTTTTACATGGGAGGAAAAATAGTCATGAAGCTTACTGTGTGCCTGACACCCAACTCTGCTTCTGTTATCTCATCTAAACTTTATGACAACTCCGTAAGGTAAGATTTACCTTTGTTTTGTGAATGAAAAGTGAAAGTCCCAAGAAGCTGATACATCACCCTCACAAGCAACATGGATGGCTTCAACCCAATTTACTGAGGCCCCCAAATCCCCAGGTATGCA